>NC_045698.1:22428552-22731583 GCF_009834535.1 Camelus ferus | reverse complement strand
AACCAATGGTTATATAGCAAAAAGGTACTCCATTCAAAAATGCAATATCTAACACAACAAAGGCCACATATTAAAACCCAGATCTAACATCATACTGAATGATGAAAGACTGTAAATTTTTCTCAAAGACCAAGAACAAGATAAGGATGCATCCTTTTGCCACTTTTATTCAACATATTGAAAGTCCTAGCCAGAGCAATTAGGCATGCAAAAGAAAAGGCAATCAAATCAGAAAGGAAAAAGTAAAACTGTCACTATTTGCAGATGACATGATATTACATATAGAAAACCCTAAAGACGCCACCAAAACACTGTTAGAACTTACAAATGAATTCAGTAAAGTTGTAGGGTATGAAACAGTGCACAAAAATCTGTTGTTTCTTTACACTAAGAAAGAACTATCAGAAAGAGAAATTAAGAAAACAATTCCATTTATGATGCATCAAAAAGAACAAAATACCTAAGAATAAATTTAACCAAGGAGGTGAGACTCAGTACACTAAAAACTATAAGCCATTGATGAAAGAAACTGAAGACACAAATAAATGGAAAAGTAGTCCATGCTCATGAATTGGAAGAATTACAATTGTTAAAATGTTCATCTATAGATTAAATGCAATCCCTATCAAAATTCCAATGGCATTTTTCACAGTAGAACAAAGAATCTCAAGATTTATATGGAAATGCAAAGGACTCTGAACAGCCAAAGCAAACTTGAGAAAGAAAGAACTGGGGACATCATGTGCCCTGATTTCAAACTATATTATAAAGCTATAGTAATCAAAACAGTATGGTATTGACATTAAAAACAGACGCTTCATTCAATGGAGCAGAATAGAAACCTCAGAAACAAACCTGCATATATATGGCCAATTATTTTATAGCAAAGGAGCCAAGAATATACAATGAGGAAAGGATGGTCTTTTCAATAAATGATGTTGGTAAAACTGGACAGACAAATACAAAACAGTGAAACTAGACCACTGTCTTACACCATACACAAAAATTAACTCAAAATGAATTAAAGATTTGATGATAAGATCTGAAACCATAAAACTAGAATAAAACAGTCTCCTTGCTATCATTCTTGGCATTTTTTTTTTTTTTTTTGGATTTGACACCAAAAGTAAAGGCAACAGGAGCAAAAATAAACAAGTGGGACTACATCAAGCTTCTGCACAGCAAAGGGAACCTTCAACAAAATGAAAAGTTAACTTACCAAATGGGAGAAAATATTTGCAAATGATATGTCCGATAAGGGATTAATATCCAAAATATGTATAAAATTAAACAACTCAATATCAGAAAACCAAACAATCCAATTAAAAAATGGGCAGGGGACTTAAATATACATTTTTCCAAAGAAGATATACAAATGGCCAACAGGTACATGAAAATGCTCAACATCATAATCATCAGGGAAATGCAAATCAAAATCACAATGAGATATCACCTCACATGTTAGGATGGCTATCATCAAAAAGATAAGAAATAACAAAGGTTTGTGAGAATGTGGAGAAAAGCAAACCCTTGTGCCTTTGATGGGAATATAAACTGGTAAAGCTACTATGGAAAACAGTATGGAGGTCCCTCAAAAAAATTAGAAATAGAACTATTATATGATCCAGCAATGCCACTGCTTGGTATTTACCCAAAGGAAATGAAAGTGGCATATCAAAGAGATATCGGCACTCCCATGTTCATTGCAGCATCCTTCATAATAGCCAGTATACGAAAGCAAGCGAAGTATCCATGAACAGATGAATAGATACAGACATATACAATGGAATATTATTAAGTCATGAGACAGAAGGAAATATTGCCATTGGTAACAACATGGATGGACCTTGAGGGAATTATGCTGAGTAAAATAAACCAAACAGAAAAAGACAAATGCTGCAGGGTATCACTTACATGCAGAATCTCAAAAAAAAAAAAAAAAAAGGGAAAAAAAGCTAAATTTATAGAAACAGAGAGCAGAAACATGGTTGCTAGGAAATAAGGAGAGGTTGGTAAAAGGGTACAAACTTTCAACTACAAGAGGAATAAGATCTGAGGCTCCACTGGAATTTGACTCAACATTATAAAATGACTATACTCAATTAAAAAATGTTTTAAAAAAAAAAGATCTGAGGCTCTAATGTAAAACAGGTGACTATAGTTGAAATATAGTATTGTGTAATTCGTATATAGTATTGTATAAATTGAAATTTGTGAAGAAAGTAGAACATAAATGTTCTCACCAATAAAAGAAAAAGATAAATATATGAGGTTATGGATGTGTTAACTAACAGGATGGGGAGAATCCTTTCACAATGTATCTGTACATCAAATCACCACAATGTATTCTTTAAAGATCTTAAAATTTTATGTGTCAATTATACCTCTATAAAGTGGAAATTTTTTTTAAAAAACTTATTACAAGGCTACAGTAAACAAAAATAGTGTGGCATGGACAAAAAGACAGACTTATAGACCAATGGACCAGAATAGAGAGGGCAGAAATGAACCCTAAAATGTATGATTAAGCAGTTTTCAACAAGGATACCAAGATCATTCAATGGAGAAAGAATGTCTTTTCAACAAATGGTTCTGGAAAAATTGGATATCCACATGCAAAGGAATAAAATTACACCCTTACCTAACACCATGTACAAAAATTAACTCAAGATGGAGCAATTGCCTAAATATAAAGGCAAAATTGTAACACTCTTAGTAGAACACATGGGGAAAGGTGTTAGACATTGCATTTGGCAGCAATTTCTTGGATATGACACTAAAAGCACAGGCAACAACAAAACTAAAAATGGATGTTGGACTTCATCAAAATTAAAAACATTTGTGCATCAAAGGACACTATCAGCAGAGTGAAAAGACAACCTATGGAAATCTCACAAATCATATATCTGATAAGGGATTAATATTCAGAATATACAAAGAACTCCTACAACTCAATAGCAACAACAAAAACAACCCAATTAAAAATGGGCAAAGGACTTTGTGATTGTTAAAGTTATGTGTCAACTTGACTGGGCTAAGGGATACCCAAATAGCTGGTAGAACATTATTTCTGGGTGTGTCTGTGAGGATTTCTTCAGAATAGATTAGCATTCTGGTCAGTAGACTGAGTGACGATCAGCCCTTACCAATGTAGGCTGGAATCATCCAGTTCTTTGAGGGCTGGGAAGTCTGTCTTCTGCCACCAGACATGAGAGCTCCTGGTCCTCAGGTCTTGAAAGTCAGACTGAATTATATCACTGGATTTCCTGGTTTTCCAGCTTGCATATGGTAGATCATGGGATTTCTTGGCCTCCAAAACAGCATGAACCAATTCGAATAATAAATCTCTTCTATGTATCAACCTATCTATAAGATCCTATTGGTTTTTTGTCTAGAGAACCCTAACTAACACAGACTTGAATGGAAATTTCTACAAAGAAGATATAATAAAAGACAAATAAGCACATGAAAAGATGCTCAACATCACTAATCTTTAGGGAAATACAAATCAAAACCACAAAGAGTTACCACCTCACACCCAGTAGGATGGCTATTATAAAAAAAAATTTTTTTCTAAACAGAAAATAAGTGTTGATGAGGACATAGAAAAATTGAGACTTTAGGCATTGCTGGTCAGAATATAAAACGGTGCAGCTGCTATGGAAAACAGCCTGCATTTGCTCAAAAAACTAAAAATAGAACTACCGTATGATCCAGCAATTTCATTTCTTGGTATTCCCAAAAGAATGGAAAGCAGGGATTCAAACAGGTATTTATACACCCAAACTCATAGCGGCATAATACATAATAGCCAAAAGGTGAAAACAACTTTAATATCCATTGGTGGATGAATGGATACACAAAATTTGACATACACATACAATGGAATATTATTCAGCCATAAAAAGGAAGGATATTCTGAAATATGCTACAACACAGATGAATCTTGAAGACATTATACTTACAGAGGAGCTCTGAAGAAATAGGTCTGGAGTAGGGCTGTTGTATTTGTATTTCTTTTTTTTTTTCAATTGAAGTGTCAGTTTACAACGTTGTGTCAATTTCTGGTTACAGCATAATATTTCAGTCACACATATACATACATATATTTGTTTTCATATTCTTTTTCATTACAGGTTACTACAAGATAAGTATCTCTTGTAGTATTCAATTCCCTGTGCTATACAGTATAAACTTATTGTTTATCTACTTTATATATAGTAGTTAGTATCTGCAAATCTCAAACTCCCCACTCTCTTCACCCCCTGGTAACCATAAGTTTTTTTCTATGTCTGTGAGTCTGTTTCTGTTTTGTAAATAAGTTAATTTGTCTTTTTTTAGAGTCATGTAAAATGTATTTGCATTTCTAACAAGGTCCCAGTGATGCTCCTGCTTGTCTGGGGACCACACGTTGAGGCCGCAGCTCGCAGACCTCAACCTTCTCTGAAGGGAATCTCTCTTTATTTTTCTTGTGTTCTTCCACTGCTCCATCCTAAAACATATTTTTCAAACCTACGCCAGTTCCTCCTTGACTCTCTGACTCCTAGGTACAGGCGCTTTAATCGCCGCCTTTGCCTTTTGCTTTACAGTAATTTTACTGAGTTGTTTCTCTGCCTCAAACTGAGAAATTGGCACTATTGCTTATTAATAAAACACATTTCTGTTTCTTGATCTGGTGGTGGATGTGGGTAGTGTTACCTTGTAATCATTCATTGCATTGGTACTCTTAGGATTTGAGCATTTTTTTGCATGCATATTATATTTAAATTTTTTTAATGTTTATTAAACACCCCTCTCCCCTCCACACACACACATTCATTCTGTTAAGGAAGCTGTAATTTTTGATTCTCTAACATTCAAAGTTATGGCCAGAGGTTATATAATTGGTCAACATGGTGGGCTGTGACTCAACTTGTAGACAAGCCAAATGAATCAGAAAAGTTAGTTTCCTGCTTGGCCCTAAAAGCAGATGTAAAAAGTGGCCACATTTCAAACCATATTTCAAACAGCCAAGGACAACCCCCGCACATCCCCTGGCTCAGCCCTTCCTACAGCAACAACAAAGCCTGCCACCAGCTGCCCTGGCCCTGCCAGCAGCATTCTCTCTCCACACGTTCTTTCTGTTCTCAGGGCCAGGCCTTTTCTATTGCCCAAGGTTCCATGTGGTTGGGTTTTTAGAAGGCCGCTATATCATAGTTTTTATTCCCATCCCAAAACAGGACCAACTTAAAAAACAAGCAGCAGATCATAGTGTCCACTTTTTTACTGATAAGCATTAGCTTGAACATGGATTCAAATCTTTGGCTAAAAACATTTCAGCCTACATTTAGACAGGGTCAAATTAGATAGGCTCCCTCACTCGATCACAACTAGTCCTAGAGGACTGGAACCTGCCACACTGGAAAACAGGTCAAAATGCAGTGCCCCTGAGAGTCATCAAAAAAGAGAAGAAGGAAAGGACTTAGCTGAGCATGCCCAGTTCCGTCTCCCGAATTCATTAATCCTAGATCTCCCCTCTTCCCGTAGAGAGGTGTGAGTAAGGACATTACTCGAATTTAATGTCCCCTCATTAGAAATATGAAAACAGGAAAAAAAAAATGGAGGCTCCCCCAACATATAGTAAGGCTTTACCAGAGTTTAATGATTCCCCTGGTGATGGATAATTAAGTTGTTTCTAATCTTTCCATAATGAATATCCTCAGGGAAGATCTTGTGTATGTTTCACATAGCACATGTGTGAGTTTTCCTCTAAGCTAGCTACCTGGAAGTGAATATCTAGTTCAAAGTATAAACATGTAAAATTTTAATAAACACTGTCAATTTGCTTTCTAACAAGGCTGTACATGATTTGCTCTTGAGCTGAAATGTGTGCAAATACCTATTTCCCCATATCTTCATCAATATAGGTTATAATTGATCTTTTAAATGTTTGCCAATATGGTAGGTAACAAGGATATCTCTGTTTTGTTTTGCTATATATGATTCTAATTCCTTTTTTTGTTTGTTTTTGGGTGGGGTAGGTTTATTTATTTATTATTTAATGGAGGTACTGGGGATTGAGCCCAAAACCTCATGAATGCTAAGCATATACCCTACCACTGAGCTATACCCTCCCCCTGCTGTATATGATTCTGTCACTGGAAAGAATGAACATCTTTTTATATGTTTGCCAGCCATTTGTACTTCCTCTCTACAGAATTTCTGGTTCATTTCTTTTGCTCATATTTCTATTAGGTTATCTTTTCCTTATTAATTTGTAGGCATTCTTTATGCATTTTGGATACTAATGTTTTGCCTTTTGTATTTGTGGCAACTTTTCTTTCCAGTCTTTTGCTTCCCTTTTAAGTTGAGTGTGTATGTATGGTAGTATAGAAAATTTTATTTTTATGAGGTTGTCAAAATTTATTTTTTTACTTTATTGTGCCTGCATTTTGTTTCTTGGCTAAGAAGGTCTGCATTATTTTAAGATTCTTCCACATTTTATTCAAACCCTTTGTTGTTTCATTTTTGAAAAAATGTAAAAATCCATCTGGAACTTACAAAGGAGTTGTCGACTTAAAGAAAAATGCACAACATGAGAGTTGTGAGTTTAAGTTTTATTCAGGGGCTTACTGAGGACTATAGCCTGGGAAACAGCTCTGAGGAACTGCTTTGAAGAGGTAGGGGAGGAGTCAGTATATATATATGAACTTCTTGGGTGATATCTCAAGTTAATGATTTTAAGTGCTTTCCTACATGTATGAAGATGTAAGAATCTGGGGTCATTGAACTATTTAGGGGCTCATTTATCTGAACTCCTCTCAGGGTGCACTGCCAGTGGGCCACTCTAGTGGATTACAACTTACCCCTTATGTAACTAGTTGATTAGTGATGCTCTTTTGTTCCTTTTTTGTTCACAGAGTTGTTTCATTATTTTTTTCCCAAATGAATGGACAATTTTCTATTTGTTCCCTACTAATTTTTTTTGGTTGGAGGAGGTAATTAGGTTTCCTTATTTATTATTTTTTTAGAGGAGGTGCTGGGGATTGAACCCAGGACCTTGGGCATGAGCTCTGCCACTTGACCTATACCCTCCCCTGTTCCCTACTGATTTAAAATGTCTTTATCAAACACTGTCTTCCCTTACCTACATTGATCTTAACATGTTTCTAATAAAGCTGGATAACTGAATTCCTGTCTACCATTGATTGGAAGCAAGAAAATAAATCGAGGGCTTTTTAAAAAAAAAAAAAGAAACAAATCAAATGATACAAAAGGAAGTGAAAGCTGAATACAAAGAAGAATACAGATAAACAGAGGAGAAAAAAGTATGCTGTCTCGCATAATAATGGACATAACAATAGATATTCTGAATCTTTTTCTTAAAACTCTTTCTTAGAGTTGAATTATGGTAGGCTCGCTTGATTTTTAAGACAGGTAATAAATTATATATTTTAGAACAAATTCTATTTTTAAAAAATGGTAAAAGTAAACACTGTTTTGGCACCTTCCCATTACATGCAAATATCAGTCATGCAGAACATTGATTCCCACCCAACGTCAGGTACATTGAGTGTTGCTATAATTCTTTGGTATAAAAAGAAGTCACTGCAGAACCAGGCTCGTAAATGCAGAGCAAGGAAGATCTTACCTATAATTTTAAATGAACCTGAAGAAGACCCTGGTGCTTCTTTTCCCACGCCAGACCTGGTTGCTGCATTGGACTGCATGGGTGTGCAGCCCTTTATCTCAGAAGTTGCAAGCTCTGTGTACTCAAGTTTTCAGCCTTGTTGCTTCCTGCCAGAGTATAGAAGTTCATGGTTCTGTAATTTGAGCTTCTGCAGGCTTATTGTAAGCCTCGGGGTAAAAATCAAGGAGGCTGAAATTTTAGCCCAGAGGGTGAAAATCGAGGAGTAGGCATCAAAGTAATAGTAACAAAGGAACAATCTTAGGCTTCGTATCCTTACCATTGAGATATCAGTCTTCTGGCTCAAGACGTCTCCATGGTAACTCACTCATGCCTCCAAACAGTCTTGATGGGCCCTGTGGGAGACTGGGCTACTCCTCCTCCACTCCCTCCCTGCAGTAGAATGAAACATCCTCAGCCTCTGCTTTGTAGCATTGGAGGGTCTCCCACTGCAGTACATTTTCATGCCCATTGATGTGGGGCTTGACTATGCGATTTGCTTGTCAATGGAATATTAATGAATGTCACCTAAGCAGAGCTTATAAACATGCTTGCACGCTCTGGTTTCTTCTTTTTCTTTTATCCTTCCAGTTGTATTGAGATGTAATTGACATACAGCACTCTATAATTTTAAGGTGTACGGCATAATGACTTGACTTATGATTCAACTTCTTGAACCTCTGTCATCCTCCACCAGAAGCTGCTGGTCCTGGCAGGAGAGTTGTGAAGCCACAGCCTAGGCAGAACCACCCTGGCCGAGCTGAAGACCCAGAGTAAGAAACGCAAACGTGGTGCTAATGTTGCTGTAAGCCACTGAAATGGTGGAGGGAGGGTGGTGTTAAATAGAATCAATGCAGTGAAACCTGACTGGTCCGGTTCCCTTCTTTGGCACGCCCCTAGTGTTGACCGTGCAGCTCCCCTGTCATTTCAACAGTGTATCAGACATACACTGTGACTCTGGTGCCTGGGTCTCCACTCTCCCCACTGTGCCTGGTGCCCCAATCATCCCGTGTAATGGCTCCCACATCTCTGGGGTCAAGGGCAAGTTACAGCTCCCCTCAGTTACTAATGAAGTGAAACCCTTTCTTCCAACCTAGGTTAAAATTCATGAAGCCATAAAACAGAACTACCCTGTATTGTTATCAAGAGCTATTAAGCTTGATGAATTTTTTCATTTTAGCACAGGATTCATCTCACCAGGAGTCTGATATAAGACAACTTGGCTAAAGATCATTTTGTGACTCTCCCCAGAGATGCACTGGCTCTTGTTGGGGTGAGTTGCTTTCCTTTTAGAACACCACTGACAAGGTTAAGGTAAAGTCAGTGTTCTCTAATTGGATGTGGATTAGGGTTAGCTGTCAGTCCTGGGGGCCAGCTGTCAGTCCTGGTGCACCAGGCACCAGGCTCTTGCGAGAAAAGAATTCGTGGAATTTCCATGTAGAAAATCACATGAGTTCTATGGCTTCTGCCTGCACTCTGGGGTGCTAAGTAGCATAAGTAGCTGGCAAACAGTATTTTCACTTTCCTATTGTCTAGAGAAGATAAGTGTGTATCAGACTAGTTCCAGAAGACTCATACATTCACTCATGCAGCCAATACTTACTCAAATACTGTGCTAGACACTAGAGATACAAAGGTGAAAGAGACAAAGTTCTTGCCCTCGTGAAGCTTACATTCCTGGGAGGAAGAGGGGAAAGAAACAGAAGATAAAGAAACACTACATATATAACTTTGAGTAGCAATAAGTGATTAAAAAAATGACAAAAAAAAAAAGGAGAGTAAATGGTGGAAAGAGGTAGGGCTCTTTACCTAGGGCAAAATGAAGGCATCTATGAGAGCCTAACATTTAAGTAGACCCCTGAATCAAGGGAGGGAATAAGCCATAAGTTCTAAGAAAGAACAATCTAGAATAGGAAGAACAAATATAATGATCCTGTGGCTGGAGCAAATATCCAAAGGCCATCTTGAAGGCCAGTGGCTAGAGGACTATAAGCTAGGAAAAGTGGGAAACGGTGGGCGGGCAGGAACCAGGTCACAGAGTAGCCTATCTTCCACATAAGGAATTTGAATTTTGTTATAAATGGAAAAGTTGAGCAAGGGAGTGGCTTGAGAAGGGATTCATATCTTGAAAACCCAATCTTCACTGATGTAAAACACAAGGTGGAAACAGCAAGACCAGTTAGAAGGCTACTGCAGTAGCCCAGATGAGAGAGACTCCTGCAGCAAGCCACTCCCCTGCTTCCTCATATTCTATGAGGACTCTGGAAGACAGTTGGCTATGTGAGTCGGGACAAAGGCCAGGGTGGAGGTATGAAACTGGATGCGTTTGAAGCTATGAAATAGGATGAATTCTCAAGGGAGAAAGTGTAGTATGAGAAGGGATCTGAGGACAGAGTCCAATATGTCTGGAATCTCACAATTTGGAAGATGCCTTGAGAAATGTGAATGGTTCTCCCTTTGGATGTAATGGTGGATCCATGTTCTTGAGGGTGGTAGCCATGTCTTAATCATTTTGGTCACCCCTCCAGATTTTGCATAAGCTTGGTGTCTGGCCCCTGTCTAAGTAGCAGCAAGTCTCAACTGAGGCTTCAGCTCTGAACCTGAAGGAACACAGCCAAATCAGTCTTGAGTTACAGCCAGAAACCAGGAGTGAGTTGACAATTTACTTCGAATTGTGTGTGGTTTCATAAGAGTTCTGTGGCCAGGATGTCAATTATGTTGTGTGGGAGGTGGAAAATGGAGATGAAAATTTCTTAACATTTGAAATTTTCAACTATCTTTTGAGTGAACCTCTAAGTTCTTAAAATAAATCTTTCACAATTGTTGGGGCAGAAATAATCACTTATAATTAAATTGTGCTGACCATATAATAGTTTTTTTAACATTTTTTTATTGATGTATAATCATTTTACAATGTTGTGTCAAATTCCAGTGTAGAGCACAATTTCTCAGTTATACATGAACATATATATATTCATTGTCACATTTTTTTCTTTGTGAGCTACTGTTAAGATCTTGTATGTATTTCCCTGTGCTATACAGTATAATCTTGTTTATCTATTCTACATTTTGAAATCCCAGTCTATCCCTTCCCACCCACCACCCCCTTGGCAACCACAAGTTTGTATTCTATGTCTATAAGTCTGTTTCTGTTTTGTATTTATGTTTTGTTTGTTTGTTTGTTTGTCTTTAGATTCCACATATGAGCAATCTCATATGGTATTTTTCTTTCTCTTTCTGGCTTACTTCACTTAGAATGACATTCTCCAGGAGCATCCATGTTGCTGCAAATCATATAATAGTTTTAAAAATCTTTTTACTTATGGAGAATGTCTAACTTACACAAAACTAGACCAAAGAGTATAATGAGCCCATGATGGACCCATCACTCATCCCCAAAACCATCAATCTGCCCCATCCACACTCTGATCCACTTCCTCTCCCCCTAAACGATTTTGAAGCAAATCTCAGACATGACATTATTTCATCCATAAATATTTGAGTATACTTCTTTAAAAGATACATTGAAAAAACATAACCACAATGCAATTATTACACTTAAAAAAAAATCCCTTAGTAGCGTCAAGTGTCCTGTCAGTATTTACATTTGTCTCATAAATGCTATGAATTTTTCTCTTTCATTTTGTGGGGTTTTTTAAAAATGGGATCCACATAATGTTCACACATTGCAAATGGTAGCCATGTTTTTCAAATCTCTTTTAATTATGGGTTTTTCCCTCCACTTCTTTTTATAACACTAGTAACTTATCTGTTGAAGAAACCAGGTTGTTTATCCTGAATAATTTCCAATATTTATAGATTTATCTTACTGCATCATGTGGTTTGTTAAATATCTTCCTCTGCCCTCTGTATGCTCTATAACTGGTAATTGGAATTAGATTTTTTTTTTTTTTTTTTTTTTTTTTAGTACAGGCATCCCTCAGTAACTGCAGGGGATTGATTCCAGACCCCTGTAGATACCAAAATCCTCCAACGCTCAAGTCTTTAATATAAAATGACATAGTATTTACTTATAACCATGCACATCCTCCCTTTATACTTTAGATCATCTCTAGATTACTTGTAATAACTAATACAAAGCAAATGCTGTGTAAACAGTTATAAATACAAAGTAAATGCTATGTAAATAGTTGTCTATGTGCAGCAAATTGAAGTTTTGCCTTTTGGAACTTTCTGGAATTTTTTTTTCTTTTTTAAAATATTTTCTATCTGCAGTTAATTGAATCTGTGGATTCAGAACCCTCAGATATGGAAGGTCAACTGTATAGATAATTTGGAAAAGCACACCAAAAAGGGTAATACGGAAGAGCACCAAAAAAAGAAAATACAATTTATTTAATGTTTTACCACTTTTAACCCTCTTTTTGAATAGTAAAAAGTGAAAATGGAAATTCTCCTGTCCTCTCCTGGAATCCCGACCCTCAAGAGTAACCACAAGTCGTAAGAGTTCAAATTAAAAAATAAAGAAAGGTGTGTAAATTAGTTTTTGTGTCAACTTGACTGGGCCATGACGTACCCAAACTTTTGGTCAAAACTTGTTCTGGATATGTCTGCCATGGTGTTTTTGGAAGAGATTAACAATTCAGTGGGAAGGGTATAGCTTAAGTGGTAGGGCTGCATGCTTAGCATGCAAGAGGTCCTGAGTACAATCCTAGTAGCTTCTCCAAAAATAAATAAACCTAATTACCTCCTCCCTCCACCAAAAAATAAAAAGTTAAAAAAAATTCAGTCAGTAGACTGAGTAAAGCAGATCCCTTCCTAATGTGGGTAGGGCCTCATCCAATCAGTTGAAGGCTTTAAATAGAACAAAAAGTTTGACCCTCCCTGGAGCAAAAGGAAAGTCCTCTTGCTTGATTGCTTGCTGGGACAGCTTTTTCCCAGCCTTTGGACCCAAACTGAAACATTGGCTCTTCTTGAGTCTTGAGCTTGCCAGTTTTTGGACTGGAACTTAACACAGTCAGCTCTCCTCGTTCCCAGGCCTTCGGACCTGGCCAGGAGCTACTCATTGGCTCCTCTGGGCCTCTAGCTTGCTGACTGCAGATCTTGGGACTTCTTACCTTCTGTGATTGCATAAGCCAATTCCTCATTGTAAATATATATATTCTGTTCCTATATTCTGATTCTGCTCTCTTGAGAGCCCTGACTAATACAGAAGACTAAGGAAGATGATGGAACTTGAGCTAAACCATGAAGGATCGGTGGCATTTAAATGGTTAAAGACAAGGGGAAAAGGCATGTCAGGAAAGCAAAGTGGGAGAATCTGGAACATGAATCTGTTACGTGGAGCTCAGTGGGGAGACTGGGTAGGCTGCAGCTGAGACTTAGGGTTGTTGGGTTATGCAGAAGTTTGGAGGCCAGGGTAAGAAATATGTACACAGTCTTACAGGCAAAGGAGAACCATTGTCTACTCTCACCAAGATAGGAGGCAGGTGTTGAAGGGGTTTGATGTGTATGTAAAACAGCTCAAAGAAGCAGGATTTGCTGGGCAAGTTCCACTGTGGAATCCTGAAGGAACCCAAGATTCTCATTATCATCCTGGGTGTCAGAAGTCCCATATGGCACCTTTCAAAACCACATTTGGGAGCCCTCCAAAAGGGAGGTGCAACGTACTCAACACAGCCACACCCTGACTCTGACAGTTCCTCCTGCTCTCCATCCTGTTTGACTCTATGGTTCTCCTCCTTGAAATGCACCTGTATCTGCATCTCCTTGACTTTTTTTGATTTTAAGGGAAGTACTGGGGATTGAACCCAGGATGTCATGCATGCTAAGCATCCACTCTACCACTGAGCTACTGCCCCCTCCTTGCCTTCTGATGTATTCTGGTTGCCAGCCCTTGCTCAAAGAGTCTGATGTGTCTATGTTTATCTGCCTGGCTTATGTAAGAGATAATATAAGGTGCAGTATGTATCTCTGGAGCCATATTGCCAACATTTTAATCTTAGCTCTGCCTCTTTAAATAGCTGTGTGACCTGGGGCAAGTGTCCTAAGCTTTCTGAGCTTATTTCCTCATCTGTAAAATGAGGAGAGTAATAGCAATTTACATGAAAGTTATTAGGAGGATTAAATAAGATGGCACACATAAAGAATAGGCCTGGCACAATAGTAATAGCTGTTTCTCATTAAAGCATAAAGCACAAGGTCTCTGCTTCCACTCCTGTAGCCCCTGTTGAGGTCACCAGTGGCCCTGAATGTCAGCCTCTGGACCTCAGAGTTGTGTACTGCATGCTCTCCGAAAGCTCCATCAGGAACACTGGATTTCTACCCTGCTAAGCCCCATGCTGGCTCCTTATCCCTTACCCCAGTTAGTTAAGCACTTTATTGGGAGAAGAGATGCATGAGCCCCTAACTGCTCCTGCTCAGCTGTGGGCCCTGAGGCCCTTTGCCAGCCGCTGAGCTGGCCCTGACCAAGAAGGGAGGTGCGGTGGGAAAACCTGAGCCACAGTAAAAGGGATCTGGAATCCTTCCATGGCTGCCATGAGCCTGATATCTGCTCTCAAGTCCCTAAGCCCCACCCTCCAAGGCTCTGGGCTCTGCCTCCATTTCCCATTTCTGGTCTAGACCAGGAGTCCTCCCTTTGGCAAGCCTGGCTTGTGTCTGACACACTGCCCTGCCCACTCTGCCCCAAAGGGGCTCTCTTCTGTTTTCCTCTAAAGGCTTTATTGATTTTCTTTTCACATTTAAATTTGCAATCCATCCGAAATTGATTCTGCCTCCAGTTTGAATGTTCTGCAGAGAACTGAATTGAAGATGGTTGGTTCTTATTCTTCAGGCAGTGGTGTCTGTCCAGACTGTTCCAATAGCTCCTGCTTCCTTATCCTCCAGTAAGGATGAGTTTGTTCCTGCCCATGCCAAGCCTGATTTTCCAGCCTTCCTGTTAAATATATGAGCATTCTAAAATCTCTTCTAAAGTCCCTTATTAATTGCATCAGCCAGAGTTGGTTTCTATAACTTGCAATCAAAATTCCCTAATTTTTTCACCACAGAGAAGTGCAGACAGCTCAGGTCTAGCTATCTGGGGTAAAGGTGGTGGAAATGAAGAGCTTTGGAGTATGAAAGGAGGAGGTACACAGATTACTATTGATTAAATAGTAATCTGGTGAGGGGTGGTTTAGCTCAGAGGTAGAGCACATGCTTAGCATGCATGAGGTCCTGGGTTCGATCCCAAGTACCTCCATTCAAATAATTAATTAATTAAAAACCTAATTACCTCCCTACCCCAAAAAATTTTTTCAAAAAGTAAATGAATACTAATCTGTCATATTTACTTCCTTAATGCAGGAGACTAGAAATGCACATTTCCAGGCCTTGCCCAGAAATTGGGCAATATGGCTAGCCATAGAGTTGTTTGTGGTGGAGACAGGCCATAGGCAGACAAAGATTGCATGTGTGGGGCATTCAGGAAATTGCCAATAGGCTACTGTACATCTCCACAGATTCTGGACTCTTTGGAATAAACCAGGTCTTGTTCCAATGGAAGCAATGCTCCACCCACACTCGGCCTGCCTTTTGATGGCTGAGATGATCAAGGACACCCTCTGTGCACAGAGCCTAGTGACTAGTCATTTCAGTCTCTAAAGGTCTGTGAGGGAGAATGTGTGACAATGTGTCAGAGCTGAGCGGCTAGAGACACATGATTTCACTGTTACTGAGAGTACCATAATCACATCTTTGGTGTCCCCTGCAATCAACATAATCCCCAGTCGGCTACCCAAGCTGGGACCACCCAATCATCCCACAGAGAAGGTAAGGCAGATATTGTTTATTGCCCACCTGGCAGTTGTTATGGACTGAATGCGTGTATTCCCCCCAAAATTCATATGTCAGAGCCTTAATCCTCCAATGTGATGGTATTTGGAGTTGAGGCCTTTGGGAGGTAATTAGGGTTAGGTGAGGTCAGGAGGGTGGGGCCCTCATGATGGGATTAGTGCCCTTATATGAAGAGACACCAAAGAGCCCACTGTTTTTCAGCTCTTCCACTCTCTCCTAGCACACACCTCAGGAAAGGCCATGTGAGCACACAGCAAGAGGGTGGCCATGTCCAAATAGGAAGAGAGTTGTCACCAGAAGTTGAACCCTGCTGGACCTTGGTATTGGATTTCCCAGCCTCCAGTTTTCTGTTGTTTAAGACACCCAGTCTATGGAATTTTGTTATGGTAGCTCTAGCTGATTAAAACAGTAGCCATTCCCTTTCTTTCCTAACAGAACCATTATTGTATAATGGGTGGAAAGCTCTGGCAACTGAATCCCAGGGGATGAATAATGATTTGCCTAAGACAGTCACTGTAATACCATTCCCCTTTTCCACGAATGGGTTTAAGAGTGGGCATATCAATCAGTTATGGCCAGTGAGAATCAAAAGGAAGTCAGGATAAAAAGCTATAAAAAATCTCTTTTCCTCTACCCATTCCTTTCTCTTGTGCAGTTGGAGCAGCAGCAGCCATCTCGCACCCAGGAGGTAACACACATGAGAAAGAAAAGCTAATACTCTGACAACGGTGAGGCCAATATCATACTTAATGATATTACTGAGCCATTTAACCAGCCCTGGGACTTCATGTTGGGTAAGCAACAAATGTTCTTATTGTCCACACTTACTAGTCAGCTTTCTGTTATTTGAAGCTGACTGCAATAATCTCACTGATACAAGAGGTCACTGGACTTCTCCCCAGGCAGGCTGAATTCTGAAAGGCCTTTAGATAATGGCTGTACCATTTCTCTATATCCAGGGTACAGATTCTGGGCAAAAGGGTGTTCCCCCAGCTTGGAGACAGAATACCGTAAAAGTTAAGAGCTCCAGCTTTGGAATCAGATGCACAGGTTTAAATCCTGCCTTTTAAGCTGATTAACTCTGTGACCCTAGGAATGTTATTTAACCTCTCTGTGTCTTAGTTTCCTTCCCCACTGAAACCTAGGAATATTAGTGACTACCTCATAGAGTTTCTGTGAGAATATAATGAGATAATACCTGTGAAATGCTTAGCACAAAGTTCATATATAGCCTAGGATATAATAATCACTCAAATATTTGCTGTGCTCCATGACAGAAGATGAAGTATAAGGTCTTCAGTATTTAGTAGACAAGAATATCCAGCATTGATTCATGCAACTCTCGATTGTACAGGCTGACTAATCAAGGAGGGCCTCTGTTCTGGAACAGCTGAGGGGTCTTATTTACAAAAGGGAGTGAGGCTCTTAAGGCAGACGTAGGATAAAGCTTGAAATTAAAGGCGTAATTTCCACCTGTTTGTCTATAAACTTTATTCATACCCCTGATGGACCTTTAACTTCAGGCATCAACTATAGAACCCTTGAATCTTCATCAAGCTATGACTCCAAGAAGCCTAATATGGGACAGATCAGCAGTGCAATGAGTAGAGAAGCTTTGAAGACCTGAAAGAGTCTATTCAAATTATTATGCCCATCAAATTATTTTGATCACATAGATCTTCAAGGGTTTCATGAATGAGAACATTAATGGTTTATAGCCAAGAAGTTATCCTCTACACAGATGGTTCTCCACCAAAGTGACACTGTCCCCAGGGGAATATTGGAAGTGTATGGTTGTTGCAATGACACCTCTGACACTTAATGGTCAGGGGCCATGGAGGTTAGACATCCTGTAATGCACAGGACAGTCCTATATGAGAGTGGATTGTCTCAATATCAAATTGGACATTCAGGTACATGTAAAGTGTGTTTATAATGATCCAAGCCTAGAGTTTAAGTTGGCTTTGATATATAAAAGCAAAGTATTTTTGCATAGTTTTAACATGCTCTAGATTTGAAAGCAATGTCATTATTGTGGAAATGGAAGGGTGGTTACATTGCGTTCTGTTTAAAACGTTAGCCCAGATTGTTTACCATTTCAGAAAAATCCCATCACCAGTGCCCTAGTAATTAGCTAGTATGTTACCTGATGCCATCTGCACTTGCAAATGTTGTATTCATAAAGATTTTCACAGTAGGTGCAAGCACCTGTTGTACTCAGGGTCTTCCAGAGAAGTCCTGACCAAATACCAATACTCTGAAATACACATTATTTTATTATAAAGTTTTGCCCTCTTCTTTTTTTCTTTATACTTCTACTAAGGCACTATATTGCTTTTTTTAATTATAAAATTAAAAACTTTCAGAAGAGTACAGAGGATATTACAGAATATTTGTTATAAAAGGGGGGCTTTTGGGTTTGATAAAATGGAGAATTACTGCTCTTATGGGGACTATTTTTTCAAAGTAAATTTTAAAATCAGACAGAGAAAGACAAATATTATATGATATCACTTACAAGTGGAATCTAAAAACAAAAAGATACAAATGAACTTATTTACAAGATGGAAATAGGCTCATAGACATAGAAAACAAACTATTGTTACCGGGGGTGGGGGGAAGTGGTGGGGAGGGATAGATAAGGAGTTTGGGATTAACATATACACTCTACTATATATAAAATAGATAAACAAGGACCTACTGTATAGCACAGGGATCTATAGTCAATGTCTTGTGATAACCTATAATGGAAAATAATCTAAAAAAGAATATTTATATATGTTTATGTATGATGGAATCACTTTGCTGTACACCTGAAACTAATATAATATTGTAAATCAACTATACTTCAATAGAAGCACATAAGTTAATTAAAAGAAAACTAATAAAGTAAACTTTATGAAGTAAATATACATACAGAAAAAATGCACAAATCATGAGTGGACCTCTCAATGAGTTTTTATAAATTACCCATTATTATCTAATTTATGTATTCATAAATTAAATTTTTGTAATTACCTATCTCCTCTGATGGACCCTAATATTACCAGCTCCACAGAACTCCCCTCACACCCCTCCCAGTCTCTTCCCACTCAGTATCCTGCCTTATAAAACCAGAAATTAATTTTGACTGTTTTTAAGTAAAACTTCATGTAAAAAATTATAATTATGTGAAGTGATGGATGTGTTAACTAACCTTACTGTGGTAATCATTTCACAATATATATAGTATTCAATAAGTGTATGAAATCATCTAATTGTACACCTTAAACTTACACATGTCAATTATATCTCAATAAAATTGAAAAGAGAAAAAACTTCATGTAAATGACATCATATAATTCTGTACTTATTTATGTCTGTCTTTTTTTTTCTCAACATTATATCTGTGAGAACCATTTATGCCATTGCATGTATCAGTGATTCACTCTCATTGCTGATACTATTATTTTGTACGAATATAATAGAATTTATTTTACCCATTTGACTATTGATGAATAGTTGAGTAATTCCCAATTTTGGACTATATGAATAGTTGTCCCTATGAATATTCTTGTACATATTTGTTATTATATATACACATTCCTGTAGGTGTATCTAGGAGTAGTAATCCTGGAACATACGTATGCATTTGTTGGGCTTTAGTGGATACTGCCAGTTTTCCAAAATGGTTAAAAAAATTGGCACTCCCTCTGTAGTTATGAGTTGCTCCACACTCTCATGTTTAGACATCTAAATATCTTCTTCTAATCCCACCTTACATAGAATCTTGCCCTCAGGGATTTGAGAAACTAGAAAGGTGGGAGGGTGAGCCCCTCAGCATAGAGTCCTCTCTGAATGTACTCAGGACTGTCACTTAGGGGCGTAGTTGGCAAGTGAGTCACAGCCAAGCCCAGCCATCTCCGGCATTTCAGGGGGAGGATGACTCAATTCCAAGGCCCTTTAGGCAGGGAAGGGGTTGTTCCAGTGCTCCTGGCCTCCAGCCTAGCTGGGGTGCTGGAGTAATGGGGAGCTGGCTGCGTAGGTGGAGAGTGGAGTAGGCAGACGAAAGGGAAATGAGGGGGCTGTCTGTCAGCTAGAAGCGGGCTCAAGGTAGGTGGGTGGGAGTAGGGGGAGCCAGGGTACAAATGGCTGTATTTCCAAAATATATGCAAATCAGATGTACTTAGAACCAGGTTTTTAACTGAAAAATTAATTTACTATACAAGGAAAACATTTTTTTCCCACTACCACAAAAGGTCATATAATGAAAAAATGAAAGTCTTTTTTGCCTCTTAGATATAATGAAAAAATGAAAGTCTCTTTTGCCTCTTAGATTGCCAGTCCTCCAGGCGCCTTCCCCAAAGAAAGGCACAGTCCTTTCAGGAGCAGTCTGTGCTTACAAAAGATAGACACCGTGGTCTTCAATAAGTCATTCAACTTCTCTGAACTTCATCATCTTCATCATTAGAATGATGGGGCCGGGTATAGTGTTCCCCAAACTTCTCTGCTGATAAGAATCACTTGAGGAAACTTGAACAACAAAAGGCTTCCCAGGCCATGGGTCCCGGGATTCTGATTTAGCAAGATTACACTGGGATTCAAGAAATCTGTATTATTAGAAGACTCTTATCATCAGAAAGTTGAAGGAAGCACTGGATTTAGAGTAATTTTATTGTAATTTTACTTGGTTTGCCTGGGGCAAGGGGGTGGTGGTAATGAAGGGTGCAGACCCTAAAGAGCCACTGTATTTCAGAGCCACCTGAAAAACCATATTTTTCCTGGTATTCCTGACATAAAGCAGAATAAGGGCATTTAATGTATGTGCAAAGTTGTGGTTATATTATTCATACTAACCATTAATAATAAATTTATATGATGACATGAAACTGGCTTTGGACTGAAAGTCAGGAGATGTGTCTGGATACGGCACTGTTGCTAAGGAGCTGTGTGATCTTGGAAAAGTCAGTACCTCTCTAGACCTGTTTCCTTATGTATACAGTGGAAGGGTGGCTTAGGCAATACCTTATTTTAATGATTCTAAGGTACGCGGTTTGGGTGGTTTTTTTTTTTCACATTTTAACTTCTTTGGACTTGGAATGCATCTTATAATCAATGGTGTCTTTCAAATATTATTGGAAGAGTGTTTTTCTTTGCTGTTTTCACAATCTATAGCAAATTTGAATCAATTAAACACCATACCTAGAAATTTACTTCCAGCCTGGGAGGCCTCTGTGCCCTGGTAAAGATTGAACATCTGATCATGGAACATCAATCGACTGTAAGAACTGTTCATCATGAACTGGGTATTACCTCATCCTGCAAACAGTGAAAGTAAATGCATACAGCAGCCTTCCTAATAGAAGTAGCATATATGTATGAGACCAGGCTGGTGCAGTCCAGGAGGCACAAATCAACTATCACAAGCTGTTGGCTCAGAATCCCATGTTACCTGCTCCTATTACCTTGCACTCTCTTCCTCCAGCCATCTTTATAGCCTCATTGGGAATTCCCCTTGACCAGTTAATGAAAGAGGCAAATAAGGGAGAATCAAGGGCTTGAATCTTGGATCGATCTGCATGGCATACCAGTTTCAGCTGAAATTGGACAACTGCTACCCTACTGTCCCACTCAGGGTGACCCTGAAATACAGTGGAAAAGAGAAGTCCTCTGAGAGGGCAGGATTTGGGGTGTACACCTTACTATCTACTTCATATATAAGGAACAATAGACTGAGTACAGATCTATAGTTATTTATGAGCACTCACAGCTGATCAGGGACTGCAAAAGAACAGGCTAGAAAATTGTGACATGAAGGTCTAGGGGAGAGGTACATGGATGGACCTTTCAGAACATCACTGAATGTGAAAATGTTCATATCTCATGTGCAGTGAACACAATGATGGCCCTCAAACCTAATATATGTTCTCTTATATGGCAAGAGGAACTTTGCAGATGTGATTAAGTTAAGGATCTTGACATGGGGAGATTATCCTGGATTACCAAGGTGGGCCACAAGGGTCCAAATAAGAAGAACACAGCAATGTCTGAATCAGAAGGATTTGAAGATCTTCTACTGGTTACTTTGAAGATGAAGGAAAGGACCTTGAGCCAAGGAATGCAGTGACCTCTAGAAACTGGGAGAGGCAAGGAAATGATTTCTCCTCTAGAGCCTTCAGAAAGAATGTGGCCCAGTAGCCACTTTGATTTTAGCCCAATGAGACTTCTGAACTACAGTATTGTGATGTATAAATGTGTTGTTTTAAACCAGGAAGCCTGTGGCAATTTGTTATAGCAGCAATAGGAAACTAATATATCATGTAAATTCTCACCAGAGGGTGCTCCCAGAGGAGGAGGCATTCCATTAATCAGGCAGACAACATGACTCATTTCCAGATGTCGGTCAGCCTCTTTTCCCAGCTACCCTAGTGCTAGCTTGATGGACCCGTGAATAAAGTGTATGTTTAATCATTTAATCATCACCTCAAATTTATCAGGCTAGTACCATTATTATTTTTCCTATTTTATACATGAGGAGACCAAGTCATAAGGAACTTAAGTAAATTGGCCAAAGTCATACAGTCAGTAAATAGTGGAGCCAGGATTTGAACCTAGATCACCTGACTCTAGTACTGCACTATCCAAAATGGTGGTCACCGGCCATATATAGGTATTTAGATTTAAATTAAATAAAATGAAAAGTTTAGTTTCTGTCACACTAGCCATATTTCAAGTGCTCAGTAGCCACATGTGTCTAGTGGCTACCACACTGGAGAGAACAAAGAACATTTCTATCTTTGAAGAAAGTTCTATTGGGCAGTGTTGCTCTAAAGTGTGGGCTCTAAACCAATATGCCCTTCAGTGTCTCTCATTAATGATCATACCAAGCTCTAAACCAGATCACAGTGCAGCTTGGACTCTTCTCCAATCCCTTAAATAGCTGTTCCTTGTCTGCCTCGAGTTCTGCGTGTTCTTGAGATTCTGGAGAATATGTTACTGACACAAAGAAACCCTTACAACACTGGCATTGGCTGCTGAGACTTGGCAGCAGATGACAGGTGCTAGAGTGTCTAGGCGGCTGAGAGGACTAAAATAGGCTGGCATTTGCTCATGTGCCTGGTACCGTGTCAGGCAGCAGATAGAGGAGGGTGGAGGAAGGTACCAGAGATCTATATCAGAAAACCATTGCTCTCAAGAAATGAAGGACACACAACTAAGCTCATCTATCTCACAAACAGTTATTTAGTGCCTGCTGTGTTCTTGCCTTGGTCCTAGGCATTGGGAAACTAGTGGCAGATAAAACAGACATACTTCCTCACTCTGTGAAACTTACATTTTTCCCTCAGGGAAAGAAAAACATTAAGTCAGGAGAATTGAAAATATGTGTCCACATGAAAACTTGTCTTAGTCAGGGTTCTCCAGAGAAAAGAACCCATAAGATATACAGTGATATACACAAGAGATTTATTCTAGGAAATGGCTCATGCTGCTATGGAGGCTGAGAAGTCTCTGGATAAGACATCTGCAAGCTGGAGAACCAGGAAAACTGATGATGAAATTCAGTCTGAGACTGAAGGCCTGAGAATCAAGACCAATAGTGTATATCCCTGTTGGAGCCATAAGGCCCAAGAACCAGGACCTCCAAGTCTGAGGGCAAGAGTAGATTGATGTCTCAGCTCTAGCTGTGAGTGAATTCACCTCAAATATCCATCAACTTGTGAATGATAAACAAGATGTGGTATATCCAAACAATGGAATGTTATTCAGTTGTAAAAAAGGAATGAAGTCCTGATCCAAGCTACAACATAGATGAAACTTGAAAACATACGACTAAGTGAAAGAAGCCAGATACAAAAAGCCACATATTGTATAATTCCATTTATATTAAATGTTTAGTATAGACCAATCCATAAAGACAGAGGAAAAGCACAGGAAATAACTACTAATAGGTATAGGATTTATTACTGGGGTGATGAAAATGTTCTGAAATTAAACAGTGGTGAGAGCTGCACAATTTTGTGAATATACTAAAAATCATAGAACTGAATATTTTAAAAGGGTGAATCTTATAGCATATAAATCATATCTCAAAAAAATTAAATTGAAAAAAATTAGTACAATAGGGTGGCATAGATCAGAGATCTCTGTCTATGCCAAGAGATCCTTTAATATCTATTCTGTCTTGGTGGTAACCAAAAGGATTGCACTGAGCACTTGCCATGTGCCAAGAAATCTTCCAAGAACTTTACACGTTTTAATTCATTCAATGCCCAGAACAATCATATGAACTAAGTATCACTAGTTCCTGAAGAAACAGAGGCCCAGAAAGTTTATATAACTTGCCCTAGATCTACATAACTAGTAAATGGTGCAAGTAGGATTTGAACCCACAAAACCTGGCTCTAGAAGAAACCACTATATCATAAACTCTCTTATTGAGATTAAATACATCATATTCCACATTAAATTTCCTTTCACACCAGTAGCTGTCACTATGTCTATCAAAGATGCATTTTATCTCTGTGGATTGCTCTGCTATCAGATCCTGGGTCACCATTCTCCGTTAGTCCCTTAATTCTTTCAAAGACCTTCACGTATCCATCCATTTATCCACCATCCACCATCCATTGGCCAAAACTCAAGAAAAAACTTCAACTGGATTCTGAGGAATATCTTTCCACTTAGTACATCTCTTAGACCACAGAGTTATTCCTCCAAGGGAGGGGAGGAGGACAACAGGGAGGGGAGGGGAGAGACAGAGAAAAGAAGGGATGGGAAGGGAAGAGTTTAGATGGGCTTGCTTCCTGGTCTTTCACTGTCACACTCCATCAGGAGTTCTTGAACAAAGTCAGTTTTTCCTTTGAACCAGGAGCACTGTCGTACCCCATCTGGTGCTTAGGAACCAATCGGACATCTGGGTCAGCTCCCTAGCCTGGCCCTGTTGTCCTCCATATGCTATCCACCCCACCGCCACCTCCTCCCTGTGCTGGAAGGATCCCAGAATGCCTGCAGTCTGAGTCTCCTTTCCCTTCCTTTATTTATTAGCCCCAAATGCAAGGACTGTAATTGTCTTTCCAGGGAGAGGATCACCAGTTCCACAGGAGATTCCTGGCCTCCAGGACAAATGAGGGAGCGGCAGCTGCCTGTCCCTTGTCTCCCCTCTCATCCCTCCCCATCCAAGTACCTCCCGTTTTCTGCCCTGTGGGCTTGGTCTCCCCTTTCCCCTATAAAAAAAAAAAAAAATTCCCATCCTTTGGCCCATTTTTGACTGTGACAAGAATGAGTGGTGGCTGGAATAACAGCCAATACTCAAAGAGTCCTTGCAACGAGCCAGGCTCTGATCTAGGAGCTTTACATCTAGGATGCCGTTAAGCCCTACCAACAACCCCCTGCTGTTGACATGACTTTCATCATCTCTATCTACAGAGGAGAAAAGGGAGGCACTAAAAGGTTGTGGCTGAGGTGAGTCACAGCAGTGAGTGCCAGGGCTGAGGTTTGAAGCCAGCTGGGTCCAGCTTGAGAGTCCGTGCTCTTACTATGACATACTTCTCTTGGTATAGGGTAGCTTATGTGTGATCCTTTCTGGCTGACATGTTTATATTTTAAGAAGGCCTTTCAGGACACCAGTTTTTGACTCAACGCTGTGACGAAAGGCCACTAGGTGTACTTCAGGTAAGTTTAGGGGCAGGCTTTCTCAGGCTAGCTCCACTTTGTCTGGGTCTGCCACTTGACATTTCCTCACTTGCCCTCAGATGCTAATTAAGGTTCCTATTGATAACCCTGAGGCACTACAGGTTCCCTAACTGCCTTCTGAATCATCCAAGAAAGATTAAGCTGTGAACAGCCTGGTTCAGTCATTAAATGAGTATTATCACCCGGCACCCAATGTTGCACCCTGCCTTCATCAGGCTGTACTTTGATGGGGGAAATATGTATCACTCAAATAACCACACAATAGGTGTAAGATTGCAACTGTGACAAAGGCAATTAAGTGCTGAAGCACAAGAAGGGTCTGGTCCCTCCAAGGGGGTCAGGGAAGGCTGAGGAGGAATTGACTGAGTGGAGATCTTACAGCATGAGGTGTAAGCACCAGGTGAAGAGAGGAAGGAAGAACAGTCCAGGCGGGGAGAGCATGCAAAGCCCTGGGATGGGACAGAGCATGGTAAACAGGAGGCCAAGGTAGCTGGAACAGAGAGAATAAGGAGGAAGATGTGGAAAAGGTGGGTGGGCCAGACCACACAGGGCTAGTGGGCCATGTGGAAGTTTTGCTTCATCCTAAGAGTGAGGGGAAACACAAATGGGTTTGATCAGATTTGTATTTTGAACCCATCACTCTGGCTGAAATGTGAATGACGGTTGTTTTACAGAAATGCTGTCTCATTTAATCCCCACCACAGTCCTGTGAGGGTTATTGTTACTCCTGTCATACAGGTTCAGAAAGGTTAAATAACATGCCCAGGTCATTCTGCTACCAAATGCCCAGGAAAAGAACCCAAGTCTTCTTGATTCCAAGCCCAAGTCAGGGGCTAGTTGAAGCCATTCCAATAGATTCCCTCTTTGCAGAGTGTACCGTTATAAACAGTTTTCACTGCTGCCACACCTACTCTGACCTCCAGGAACAGTTACCAAAGAGAAGAGGCATGCCTCCCTCTTTCTAGTTACCTGCTTGCTCATTGGGGTGTGCCCACAGTCCTCTTCCATCCTCTAAAGACCTGCCAAGCAATCAAGCATAAAATTGGCTTACAAAGAATCTTCTTGGGCAAGTGATTAGCACCTGTATTTTCTCCTCCAGTTTTTTTCCAAATAGCCTGGTAACAGTGCAAATTTATCAAAGCACTTATCAAGTCAGCACCTTGAAGGCTTGATTGCTCCATGAAGTTCAAGGCAAATTACCTTTAAAATGCAGTTCTAATAGCCTATGTTAGGAGATATTTTTTCCCAGCAGCACACTTGGAGCACAAATAACTCTTCCTGGAGAAATATCAATATTCTCAAAAACAATGGCATTGATTTTTCTCAAATATTCTACATTTTCCCTTTTTTGAAATGAATAAGAGGATAATTCAGACAGGATCCTAGAACTCGTACCTTTGTAGGAGGTATGGGGGAGCAGAGTTGGCACAAATCAGAACTGAGGTATTGTTTCTGCTCTGGCATGAGAAGGTGGGATAAAGCCCTAAACTTCATGACTGAGCTCTGATTCACCCTTTGCATTTCTTTTTAATGCTCATTTCCAACATTGAGAGGCTAGTAGCTGAAGGTCTGGAGGATGGGCGTCGAGAAGGTGAGGAAGAGGTGAAATCGAGCACTTAGGCAGGGATAAGGCAGGAAAGAGGCGACGTGGAAGAAAATAGTCAGTCAGAGGATGGACTACAAGAGGAAAGAAAATGGCTGAAAATGCACAGGGAAAGTAAAGAGGAAATAGCGATAAGCAGGAGGAACAAAGACATGATTGCATAGGGACAGTATCCTTCCGTCCTTACCATGAAACATCTGGCACTCTTTTACCGAGGACTTGATCCAACTCCCTGTCGCTCAACTCCAGACTAACCTCCTGGCTGCTCTTGAGCCCTCCTGCCTTAGGACCCACCATTTGCTGTCTTTCCCCCAACTATCAACCAGGTTTGTCCCCTCACTTCCTCCAGGGCCCCCTACTCGACGGCTGCTCTAACCACACGCTACATAATAGCACCTCCCTCGCTCTCTAACTTCTTTACGCCGCTTTATTCTTAAAGCTGCAATCAACATTCGACATACTCACTATTTACTTGGCTATTGTCTGAATCCCCCTCCCCTTCCCAGAAAGTAAATTCCGAGGGAACAGCGACTTTGTGTCGCTCACTGCTCTATCTTCAATACCCAGAAAAGTGCCTGACGCTTTGTGGGGGCTCCATACACGTAGGAATCAAGGAATGGGTGCGGGTGGGTGAAAGGGGCCGGGAAGAGGTATGTTAGAAAGGGGTGTCCAACGCAATACTACACTTGGCAGTCTTTTCTTCTTTCTCTCCTCCCTGTCTTTCCCGCTCCACTCTTTATAGGCTAAGGACAAGAAGCGGGAATGCTGGAAATAAGGAAGAATACAAATCAGTCCAGCTCAAATCCTGACGAAAAAGTGCACGGGCGAGAAGGACCAAAAGGTAGAGAACAAATGCACACGCAAAAGTGTAAAGTAAGAAAAAAAAGGTTGATGGACGTCGCTCTCTCCGGCCACTCTCCCTGATTGCCCCACTCCCGGCCGGGGGCAGCGGGGCTCGCCTTCGCTACCTCTACGGAGGAGGCCGGTCCCGCCTTTCCGGCAGGCCCCACCCCTCACCCCGGCCGCCTCGGCGGAGGCCTGGCACGCGCCTGCGGGAGCCGCGAAGGCGGCGGGGACTACAGCTCCCAGGGTGCCGAGCGTGGGCGCGCCTGCGCAGTGCGGCGGGAGGCGGCGGTCTGTTCTCCGCTGAGGAGGAGCGGGGCAGAGGAGGGAGGCAGCGGGTGAGAGTTCAGAGTTCAGCAGCAGCAGCCCGAGCCCATGATTCCCATATGCCCTGTAGTTTCTTTCACCTATGGTGAGTATAATGTGTCCCGCCGGGGTCCCCGCCCGACCCCTTCCCCGGCCCGGGTGGTGGGGAGGCGCGGGGGTTGGGGCAGGCTCGGGGGAGGAGGCGGCGGCCGCCACCGGGGCGTGCGAGTGAGTGAGGGAGTGCGAGGCGGGAGGGGGAGGCGGCGCGGCCGCGGCCCCGGCCGGGCGAGGGCGGCTTCTCACGGCGCCTCTCTTTTTTCCCTCCCTCGGCGTCTCTGCCCCTCCGCGCCTCTCCTCCCGCCATGGGACCCGACTCTCCGTGCCCGCCGCAGTGCCCAGCCGGCTGGGGGAAGATGCCAAAATGGCGACCGGCAACTACTTTGGATTCACCCACAGCGGGGCGGCAGCGGCGGCGGCTGCGGCCCAGTATAGGTAACGGCTCCCCGCCCTCTCCCTTCTCTCCCGTGCTTGCCCCTCAGCCCCGATCCCGCCGACGCGATGCCCTCGCGCCCGCCCCCGCCGGTCCCGAATCCTGGCCCGCGGTGGGCCGGGCCCCGCGGCCTCTCCGGCCCGCGGCGGACGGCGGCCCCGGTGGGGGCGGGAGCGAGAGACGGCCGAGGCTGGAGGCCGTGGAGGGCCGCTTGGGCCTTCGCCGGCCCCGCAGCTAAAATGGCCTCCCGCGGCCTCGGAGCGGAGCCTCCACCCCCGCCCGGCGGGTTGAGGGAGGGAGCGAGCCGAGGCCGCGGCCCCCGCGGTCCCCCCGCCCCAGGCCCGCCCGGCCAGTCCCCACCTCTGATCCCCTCCCACTTGGGGATGGAGAGGGTGGGCGAGTGCACCTCGCGGGGAGTGCCGAGTCGCACCGCCCACCGGCCTTCTCCGCGCCGCCTCCGCGCACCAGTCCTCGGACGGTGCTCGGCCCCCTGAGCAGATCCCGTGTCGTTCTCTCGGGTGCCTTCCCCCTCCATCCTGTGGCCTCCCCTGACCCTCCACCCGAGCCCCGCGAACAAACTGCGGGTGTCACTGCATTCATTTGGTTCCTTTAGTTTTCCTTTCAAAGAGAGAGGTAAACATACCAACCACCTGTGAATGGTGTAGTTGGTAGACTGAAAAAGATGGGCGAAGTTTCTCGTGCTGATGAGTCCAAGGCCTTGTTCTAGCTATTGAGTTTAGGCTCCGGGTGGGCCAATAATTCCCCTTGGCTGGTCTTTCTCCTGTGGGGAAAAGAAAAATGCAAGTGAGGTACTGTCTTAAGTGAAACAAGCCATATGAAATCTCTACCTTAAGGGAATCTCTAATTTCTGAAGTGTCTGTAAGTTCATTATACATCTTATCAAAAGAAAGACGCTAGATTTTGTTGTTTTTGTTGCTTTTGAGTCAGTCTGAGACAGTCTCTTTAGATTGAGGCCATAAGTGTACAGGACAAGACCCCTAAGTGATCAGCTTTTTTTTTTAAGTGTGTACTAGGTAAATTAGCTGTTGGTTAAACCCATGTAGTTTTCTTACCTCATTCACTTCAGGCGGCAGGTTGTCTAATGGAAAGGACACCGTTGGGAAACAGAAAACCTGGGTTCTAGTCTTTTTTGCTCCTGCTTTTATGACATTGGGACATCACTTGTTTGGGCTTTCATTTTCCTCATCTGTAAAATTGGAATTTCTTTTTGGGTTAAAACTTGTAATTCTGAGGAACAGAGTTGCCATATTTCATGGAATTACAAGATGCCGTTTATTGTAAGAGGTATCATTATTTTGTGTTATGGCTGAAAAAAAATCACTACCAGTTAAAATATGACTCAATGCTTAAGACTCTATTGAATTTTAAGAGATGTTAACGTGTATAAATATGTGTTTTGTTGATGAAATTGGTATTTTACTAATTGTTGAATGCCTTGAATACATGTGGCATTTATTACAAGTCTCTTTTACCTTAAAGCTTATTTCCAGAAAAAGGACTGAGGTGACAAATTATTGGGGCAAAACCTTGGGGTTTTTCAAGTATTAAAAAATTCTTTGTTTAGAAGTTGTGATAACGGAACAACCAACAAAGTATCAGCTGCTTTGATAAAGAGCTAGTAATTTTCGTGAAGAGAGAAAAAAATCAAGTCATTTTCTTTTTCTGGGAAACGAGATAGCTAATCAACATCTGTGCCATAAATCTACTGCTACCGAGTACTGTGTGTTCTAGACAAGGCTGTATTTAACCATTTAATCTTTTATTGTTTTACATAGTATTTTTCTGTTATTGTGGGCAGAGTGGTAGATTTGTTGGATTAACTGTTTACTGAAAATGTAGTGGGTTTGTTCTTTGTGGCATTTTGGGGGTATTTTTTTCTAATGAAAACCTGTAGATAGAAATGAGGAGAGGAAATGCTCATTGAAGATACTTAATCATTCTTTGGTAAGATACTTGCATATATGTGTTTTATCCCAATATAGGAAACCATTACAGAATTTCTGTAGTTTTTCTTTGGCTTTGAATTTCAAAGTTTCAGTAAACTGTAACAGCAGTCCAAAGTATTAAGTTATTATGTGTGTGTCTAATGAGAAAAGACTAGTCTTTTGTCATTATTATGGATAAATATTGGCAAAACTAATTGTTAAGATGATCTGTCCTTGTATATAACATAGTACATGGAAATTGTTTGCTTTTAATGGAAAGAAATCAGACCCAATACTAATATTTTGGCTAAAGAAGATGAACAAATGGCAGTAACAGTGAAAACATATGCAAAAAAATGCTCATCTTTCTTCCGGTCTAGAAATCATTAAAATGTAACTTTTTTAGGTATGGAACACCAGGGTTTACTTTGCAAGTTTTTTTTTTTTTTTATTTGAAGGATGTAAATTCAAGGAAATCTTAAGTATTTACATGTGGATTATGTGAATAGTTGCTTCATTTGTCACTGAGTGCAGAGATAACTGAAAATAACTATCCTAGCCTAGATTTAATTCTGATTCTTAGTGTTCTTCATTACAGCTATGTAAGGTATATGATTAAATTTCTTTTAAATGTAGACTTCTTTTTGCTTGTTAATATTTGAGATTTATAGTGGTATACTAAATATCAAATTTCTTTAAGAGATGTTATAAAGATCTCAAGTTCTGCTACTAATAAGTTTTAGATAAACCAAAGTTTTAATTTGTATAACACATATTAAATATTTTTGTGGTAAGCATTTACTCAGTCCTTGTGCTACACATTCCATCAGCTACTGAGTGTTTTTCTTCTTTGTGTTTTTTTAAGGCAAGTAAATAAACCTGTTATGTCATTTGCCACTCTTGCAAATGTAATCTTTTCATTTTCTTACCTTTCATGTGTTTTTTTCCTCTTGGAAATGAAATCAAAAAATTTTTCAGTATTAATTACTGTGTTTTAATATATGTTTCTGATAGAATGTTAATTTGGGGTGCACAGGACAAAGCAGATCTCAAGCATGATGAAAAAAGTAGGAATGGCTTCATAGCAGAAAGGGAATTTAGTGGATAAGTATCTACTTCAGTAAGGTACCTTTTTTGTTTAAGAAGGTATACTTAAAAACATTTAGGCAGACATCTAATTTTATAATAAATCTTGGAAATAACTAGCCTAACAGTTGTAAGGACTTAGGGTAGGAAAGAATGTGAGAAAGATAATTCTCAGTAGAAAAAACTTTTTAATTAATAGTTTAATAGGTTCGAATCATGTTTTTCCTCTCCATTGGCAGTTATACAGAAATTCTCATAGGTGTTCTGTTTTTGAAGGGGATTTGTGACATAAACAGATACACTATGTATATGTAATATAAGTAAACTAAAGTAATCCCACTATTAATAGGACATAACCATTTCTATGGAAATTTTAAATAGCCAGTTTTTCTTATTCTTTAGAAAAGCCTTGGACACACCAGCTCCTTGTCACTTTTTTTTTTCAATTTGCTTTTTGGGGGGAGGAGGTCATTAGGTTTACTTATTTGTTTATTTTTTCAGAGGGGGTACTGGGGATTGAACCCAGGACCTTGTGTATGCTAAGCATGCACTCTGCCACTTGAGCTATTCCCTCCCCTCTCCTTGTCACCTTTTTATCTACTAAAGATACTTGTCTGTTACCTGCATAACCTAAATCTTTAGCTTGTGCTTAAATTAATTTTCTTTGTTTTATCTATAACTTAGTGTATCATTGATATCTGACTGTTATTCTACCTTCAATAAAGTTAGCTATTAAAAATAATCATTTGGTAACTTTTTTTTTTTTTTTTTTTTACTTTTAATACCTAGAACTTAATTGAGTTCAAAAGACTTTAGGAATGATTGTATAAGGGTGCAAAGTAATTACTTTACCCCCATATTTTTAGAGACTTAGCACATGTTGTTGAATAATGTTTAAGTGGATTGTGATGTCTGGACATTAGTTTAAATTAAGCATCTGCCAGACAAAAGAAGGCATCTCATCTAATGATTCTTGAGATGTCTTTGGGATATCTGTTCCTAAGGATAAGTATCTCTTCATGTCACTAAGGTAACTTGGGTAGGCTGATTAGCCAGCAAATTTTCCTTTTTTTTCTTTTCTTTTTTACTTTTCATTTGAATGTAGAATTAAGAATATTGTGTCTTGAAGGGAAGAGTAAAAGTAACACTAGTAAGGTAGAAAGAAGTAGTCACTGAGATGGTGAAAAGACCAGGTAAACAGGTTTTTGAAATCAGTCTTGGTGATGGAAATTTACTGGCTCTACCAAAAAAAAAATTTTTACTGCAACTGCTAATTATATCAGCTATTCCATTGTTGAATCAGAGAACCTAGGATTCATACTGCATGAATGAATTTGAAATAATGAAAATTTTCTTTCCAAAAGGATTACTGCTGTTATTGTGATATTTTCTGTATGTGTTATTAATAGCTTTAAGAGGGGGGTGAGCCAAAGTAGCCCTGTGTCAACCGTTTAAGATGTATACTTGACTGTGCTTTTGTAATCTGCCTTACAATAAACTAAATAGAAAGGGCATGAGCTACTCAGACTATCCCTTCAGAAGCTTGGCCAGGTCACTTACATCTTTCTACGACTCAGCTTTCCTCACCTATCTTGTTCTGAGGTGAAGATTAAATATAAAACTTCCTAGCCTAGTGCCTGATTTTCAGTAGGCATTTTATGAATACTAGTTTTCCATAGAGATTTGAATAAAATAATACTATAAGGATTTTTCAAGATATCCTTAGTTGGTGTCTATCATATACTTAATATATAGAGTTTCATAATCTCAAAAGTAAAATGTTTTAAAAGTAGGTACGTGGGTATCAATTGGTAGACCTCAGTTTCAGTATCAATAAACATGGAAGGACATTTTTTATTACTTGAAAGCAACGTAATTATAATCAGTAGGCAAATATGAGAAAAATAAGAATTCAGTAAATCTCCTGGGTCTGAGATCAGGAAAATACCAGTACATTATTCTTTCAGCAATGTTGAGTTAGATTATTAAATTTGAAACAATTCTTTATGTATAGCCACAAAACTTACTAAGTACGTAGGAATAAAACTGATGAGATATGCAAAACACTTTAAGGAAGAAATATAACGGGCTATAAAGACCGTAAAAGAAGACAAATAAATGAAGGTGGGCTGTGTTCATGGAGTGGAAAAAAATCAATACTATCAAGTTACCAGTTTTCTCCTAGGTAATCTATGTATTTAATGTAATTCCAATAAAAATCTCAGCAGGCTTTTGGGGGTAACTTGGTAAAGGAATTCTAATGTTGATAGTGAAAAAAGTATTTGTCCAAAAGTAATTGCAACAGTCTTGTAAGATATCATAAGGAAGGTCTTGTATTAGCAGGTACCAAAACTTTATTAAACAGGAAAATGTGTTGTTGGTAGAGGGATAGACAAATAGATCATTGGCTTAAAATAGGTATCCCAGAAATAAAGGTATGTTTATGGGCAGTTGGATTAGAATATATAGCTGTTTAAGTAGAGGTATTTGTCAAAAAAAAAAAAAAACCAAACAAATCAACCAGTGAATATTCAGAAATACACTATCAGGATAATCAGAAGACAGTCCTTGGGCTTATAAGTGTAGTAATTCACAAAGTATGTTAGAATTAGATAAAAGATGAGGAGTGCACCTACTACTGTGCTTGTCCATATATTGTCCTTGGCATCACTCTTATTAGAATTAGAGTCATTGTTCTGAGTATGACATTTCTTAGTGTTTTATGAAAGCAATGCAGCTCTTAGTTCATCCTTACTAAGAGCAAATTAATAAAGAACATGGGGCTTTTTTTGGTTTTAATATTCCTCTGCTTGTGTAATATGTATCTTAAAACACATTTGTTGGAAATAACTGAAATAATATTTAATGAATACCTACAGTATGCATAGTCCCTGCTCTCATAGTCCCCTACACTTCTAGGGGATGAGAGTAGGGGCAGAAAAACCTACAAGGAACTATGCCATGATAATTATAACTGAGTTTTAATGAAATGCTAAAATGAGGACTTGGAGGATTCTGACTATGGAGTCTGAGGTAGGCTTCATGGTCTTCATCTCTCGTTTTTTTTTTTTGGTTTTTTTTTAATTTTATTAGGCTTCATGGTCTTTAATTCTGAAAATCAAGAGAAGGTAATTTTAGACAAAAAAATATTTTAAGCCAAGACAGTAATGAATGAATTGCTTGATATGATTGATGGTGGGTTCTGAAGTCAGGCTACATGAGCTGAATCCTGGCTCCCTCTACTACTTGCCATGTGACTTTAGGCAGTCTTTTGGTACTTAAGTTTCTTTGTCTATAAACTAGATACCTCATAGGATTGAAACTTTTAAAAAAATCTCTGTTGAAGTATAGTATATATAAAAAGAACTGCACGTACAAGAGTGTAGCTTGATGAAACGCCATAAACTGAGTACACCTGTATAACCAGCACCCAGGTCAAAAAAACAGAACTTTGTCAGCATCCCAGTAGGCCTCTCCATGCTCCATTGTGCTTTGAGAATTCAATGAGATAATATTTTTAAAGTGCTCAGAACAGTCCCTGGCATACAGGTGTTACATTGCCATCAATATTAGCTGTTACATTCAGTAGCATTTGGAAATGGAACTCAAAAAGGGATCAGGATTGTAGTGTAAATCTGGATGTCATCAATGTGCTGGTGATCCACCATTATAGCTGTGAGTTTGGATGAAAGCAGAGAAGGTACAGTGCCTGGCATACATCATTTAGTGAACATTGTTTTGAATGAATGAAAGGAAAATAGGAAGAATAGAGCTATAGTTACAAATTTGGAGACCATCTGTGTTTAAGGTAGAGCCAGTGAAAGAAACATCCTGGGCAGGGGTTTGGGGAATGGGCAGAAAGCTGGGAGCATGTTGTGCCATAAAAACCAAAAGAAGATAGGCCAGATAAAGGTTTAATAGTTACCAAATCATTGTTATAATTTTAATGGACAACCAAGGAATCTGATCATTTGGAGCTACAGAAAGACTAGCATAAAATTTTGCAAAAAATAGGTTTTGTAGTCTAATTTTGTATTCAAGTAAATTCTTGCAGATCCTAAAGATTAAGTGGGCTTAATGTATTTGGAAGCACTGTGTTTGGAGGTCAATTGAATGAAAATAAAATTTTTAATTCATTTTTTAGTTCTGGGAAGAGATATATAAAATGCATTATATTGGTATAGTAGTCAGCATTAAATGGGCAGAGAAGTTCCTTGAAAAGAGATTTAAAGAAGTCTGACACTCTTGATAGAAAAAACAGTAAGAAAGGCTTTTAAACAAAACACATAGATGAGGGCAAATAATGTGATTTATGAAGATGGGCTTATTGCTTCTCTCAGTCCATACCATCCCAAACCTTTTTTTTTTTTTTTTTTTTTACTATTAGAATGGTTACTATAAAATGTAAATTTAATCACAATACTTTTCTGCTTAAAATCCTTCATTTGCTATCCATTACTTTCAGAATATCTGGTTATGCTAACTTTATATTTAGAGAATTTGGGGATCTTATTGTACAGGCTTATAATTTCTTATCCACATTTATGAAATCCAAAAACTTCTGTAAACACTGCTAGTAAGTTTGTAAAAAAAAAAAAAAAAAACTTGACAGTAAAAACTAAGTCGGGGGGAGGCTGTTTTTAGTTCTTTTTTCATCGCAGTGTCAACATTCATACCTTCCTGGAAGAAGTGTTAATGTGTTTGTGATATAATGAAGGATATGTTCCTCTTGAGTACGGAAAGCTATAGAGCACTTTGGTTTAATTAATTTATGGTGTCCATCAGCTTTAATTGTACCCAGTAATTTGTTTCTTTTTTGAGTAATTCTATTTACAGGTAGTTACAAAGATTGATAACTGCATTGTTTTTTTTTCTTAGAGGTCTTCCAAATAAAATGGCTTTTTTTTTTTAATGGAATGAAATTTATTTTATCTTGAAATTACCACGTGGAACCACTTGATCTTTTTTCTAAGTCTGAGATTTAGAGTATGGAATCTTAGGGATCTCAGTGATCTTATGTTTCTGTATCTTAAAACATTTTGCTGTTTCATCAACCTAGGGATTATTTCCTTTTTATTCATCACTTACTCCCAACTATGCTAAAAAGACCAAGACAGTAGGAAAATGGTGTTGGAATCACCTAGGAGGATGGTACAATAATGAAAATAACTAGAGGATATTGCATTGCCCAAAGTATTGCATCATCTTTCAAGGAGGTATGAAAGAAAGGAGGGACACTACATTTAATAGTTTGCTCTTAGTTTTCCTTCAACACAGTAGAGGAGTCAAAATTATTCATTCCTCATTCATACTGGCAAAGAAAAGAAAGTTAACACAAGAAGATATTTGACAATTATTAGATAAATAAGATGAATGCAAAAACAGCACCACTCTAGACAAATGATAATGGTGGAATTGATTGTGTAAGCAAAATCTCAGACTGAGTCTTCAAATACAGTGTCCTAGATTAATTTTTTCAAACTGAAGAATCAATGAGTGAACAACATACTTCTAAGGATATAAAAGGAAATAAGGTATTCTTACCTAGTTAATAGGAAGGACTTCATTATGTAATAGTCTGTGACAAAATCCAGAACATCTCATTTTGCTAGAAGTATATATATAGCAGAATTCTTTCATTTTTTTGTGATGTTTGTGCAATAAAATTTACTCAGTATGATTCATTAGTGGACAGATGTTTAAGACAGATATAAATACAGAGGTAACTGGAAAGAAATAGATGGTGTAGAAATTAAAACATTCATTAGATCATTCTAAAACAAAAAAATTGATAGTTTGGCAATTAATAGAACAAAGATGACCATCTCTCTTCAACAAAATATGAGCCATCAAATGTTTCAAAACTTTTTAAGCATTGCAGTTTGACAATTCAGGTGTAGGAAGAAGAACCAGAAGTAATGATGAGTTATTAGAGAAGTATTTGAAATGTGAAATCAGCAGTTATGTGATGGACATATTCCAGGTTCATGCATGAAAGTTGGTGAGAACATGATCCATTTTGTGTGTATCTGGAATAAAAGTTTTGGTTTTACTATATCTTAATTCTTATTTAAAAATTTCTCATACTTGTTTTTTTATCAATCCCTTATTCTTACATAAATTGTAAGATGACTTCAAAAATACAGAAAATGTAAAAGATCTAATGGACCCAAATGATAAATGATAATGGCTATTTCTCTTGGCATATTGAGTGTGAAAGGTCCCAAGAAAACTGTTAACAGTTTTCATGTGGCATTTAACCACTCCCCTCCCTGTAGTCTACCAGTCTAGTGAGTTGATACAAATTGTAGGATTGGTTATTTTATTCTAGTTTTTGAGAAGAAATTGAGGCTTGAATTTAAACACCTAAAATTCTATAATGATGCAGTTATTGTTTTAATAGCATTGTGAGAAATGGGAGCATGACATTTTTACAATATCAAGTATACAGAATACTTAAAGGTGGTTTGTCTTTGGGGTGATTTCTGTGAGGAAGTTTAATTTTGCATCATTTTCAACATAACGTATTAAGTCTAATTTAAAGAAGTTAAATTTGTTAGTAATTTTGTAGATATGTAAAGTGCTATAATTTGACCTAGAAATATCCAACGGTGTTGAGCATTAAATTTGGCTTAATGGAAAGTTCAAATTGTTTTGTGTGCCAGGAGAAAGAAAGAAAAAAAAGTTTTATCTGTCAATTACTTCACCATTTTATCTAAAATGGAAACAAATGCACACATACACAGTATGTTTTCTAAGGGAAAAAAGCACATCTAATGTAAGTGACAGAAGCTGTGTACATTTTTTGGATTGAGACTTTTCCCTCATTCCCTTTTCAAGGTCAGAAAGTAAACATTCTGCATCTGTCCTATAGTGATTCCTCTGGAAATTTAGCATGAATATTTCATTTAGACTAACATTAATCATTATCTTTACTCTCCTGAACAGTACCAGAACTTAAAATGCTTTAACTTTGATTAGTCCCCTCATGATTTTTGTACTATTGTTGTACTATATGTTAGATTTTTTTAACCCCACAATCATTGTTGAACACGATTATTATTTAATATAGCCAGTGATTATTTAAATTTGCCTTTATGTTTAACCACTTTTTTTTTTGCTTAACATTCATTCATTCTGAGATCATTTTCATTCTTCCTAAAGTAAATCTTTGAGAATGTTCTTTAATGTGGATCTACTAATTAATAGCAGTTTTATGCTTGTTTTAATCTCCAGATATCTTCAATTCACCCTTCTTGTTATTGAGAAGTCATCACTTGGTCTCTGTAGGGAATTTTTTTCCTCAAGCTGCTTGTATTTCTGTCTTTGGTGTTTACAGTTTCACTTAGAATCATCTTGGTGAGAATTCCTTATTTAATCCTACCTAGTTGGGGTTTGTCAGGGCTCCTGGATCTGAAGATAGTTATGTTTCATTAGTTCTGGAAAATCTCAGACATTCTATTTAAGTGTTTCCTTTCTCCCATTCTTTTTCTTCATTTGCAACTCCAGTGAGTTTTAAGTTACCATTTTTTATTCTTTCCTCCTGGTCTTTTAATCTCTTTAGTATCGTTCATGTCTTTGTGTGCATTCTGGGTAATTTTTATAGTAATACCTTTCTTGAGTTTCTGATTATAATTTTTATATGTTGTATTTCATTTCTGGAAGTTCTGTTTGGCTCTTTTAAAAATTCATCTGGTTACTGGTTGTTTTTGATTGTTTAGTCTTTGGTCTTGGTTTTGATTATCTCTTACTTTAAGTGTACTTATTTTATATTTTGTATCCAATTATTCTAAAATTTGTAGTCTTTAAAATTTTTTTTTTAATTCTGCAAACCTTTGCTCATAGTAACTTCTGTCCTTATGGGTTTTATTGTGATTTTTTATTGAGCTCTCCTGTTTCTTAGAACATTGTAGCATTTCAAGAGGTGTGTGCATTTTGGGATACCTGGAAGCATCAGCCCAGAAATGTAATAAATTACTTAGCTTGGTGTTTTCCTGGTCAGAAAATGTGAATACCAGAGCCCAAGCTAGGAGAATGCTGGCTTGTGGTTAAAAATTGAGGGGAGACTTCTCTCCTTTACCCAGAGCCAAGGCTGAGACAGTAAGATTTCCTTACAGTTCTTCCTTAAAGGGGGAAGTGAGCTTTTTCCTAATTCACCTTCTGTTGGTTTCTTGTGGAAGTTCCAAAGTTCTAAGCCATTGCTTCCCAATGCCTTTCATGTCTCTGCTAACACAGAAAATGATATTTGTAGAGCAGCACACTGGATAAACTAGGAGATTTGGAGCCCTAGATAAGAATACTACAGCTGTAGGCAACAGACTTGGGGCTCTGGTCATTCATGCACTGCTCATTTTACCTGAGAACAAATACTGTTCTCTATTACAAGATAGGAGGAGACATTTTGCTTAAAGGTATAATAAGTAAAGAGCAGGAAAATGAATGGTTAATACCATCACAGACTCTAAGTTAATGCTCTGTATCATAAAATGGTCATTCTCAAACTTTGGTTTGAGGCCCTCCTAATCTCTAATTGCTGAAAACCCCAAAGAACTTTTGTTTATGTGGGTTGTATTAGTATTTACCATACAAGAAAATTTTAAAATATTTATTAAACATTTTAAAAATAGCAGTAAAACCACAAGCTAACCAAAAATATCCTTATGAAAAAATAACTATATTCCTATCCCTCAAAAAATAGATAAGAAGCACTGTTTTACATTTCTGCAAACTTTATGGTATCTCAGTTAAAATGATTGGATTCTCAGATCTGCTTCTGCATTCAGTCTGCTGCAGTACATTGTATAGATATAAAGTATATAAAGGCAATCTATAATTAATAAAAAAGGGAGAACCAACTTTCTGGACCCTCTGAAAGGATCTTCAGGGACCCTTAGCGGTCCTTGGATCACATTTTGAGAACCATTGTTATATAGAAATTACAAGAGGTATAGAAATGTTTTCCCTGTTACCAGACGTCACATACATAGACAAGCCGTTTGTACACGTAAGTTATTTTGATTTCAGTTTGGTAGTGTAACGTAAAGCCAAGTCATATTGATGAAATTTGAAAGCACTTGAGGATGGGTGTAGAGTTGGGTATAGGTTAGGATTAAGGCCAGAAATGTAGAAATTAGAGTCGAGTTGGAATAACTAGAAAGGAGTATTTAAAATTTGGAGTTGGTTTATTAGTCATTCAGGTTGCCAGGCTGAGAATTCTGGTATCTTTATGCTTCCCCTCCCAACACCCCAGTAATGCATGATTTAATTTAATTTAAAATTGTGTAGAAGGGCTTAATGAAAACAGCATTCCCTTATTTTCCTTCTTGTCTCCTAATTCTGCTTCCTAGAGATCCCCAACCTTTAATGCATTTTGGTTTTATTTCTAAGCCCCGTATCACTAAATAATATGCTTCTTTTTTATGTACTAATTTATCAACTTTATGCATTATATTTTGATTTCTTACAGTCATGGTTAAGATTTAACCATGCTTTTCATTTTTCCTCTCATGCTTTTCATTTTTCCTCCCAAATTCGGTGATATGACTGTCTCTGTTCCTTCATACAATATACTCCAATTCTAGTTATAGCAAAGGTAGGCAGTATCTCTAAGAATTTTAAAACTCTTGTGCTTCACTTTCTGTCTTCATCCCATCCCCCAACTTAGCTATAGTTTTCCTTGTGATAACATTTACATCATGTTCTGTAATCATAGTTTATCTTCTGTGATTTAGGTTAATTCTAAAATTTTAAAGCAAAAACTTATTTCATCATTATGACTGTAAATAGTTTTTACTGTGGAGCCAAGTGCTGTTCTGTGATTCTAATTCCTAATGCATTCCATTTTTACAACCTGGTATCACTTAATAGAGAATCTTTCTAGGCTGAAGTTCAAATGGATTTTTCCTTTTTTACACTGTACTAATTGCTCAGCTGTGATCGTGTCTTTCCTAAAGAAGTTTCAGTATTTCCTGAAGTCTTTTCATTACCTTTTTATTTTTTATTTTTTCCCCAAGTCTTGTTGATGCCTTGATTGTATGAGATTTCCCCAGGCTCCTGGTCTGCTATGTATTGTCCAGTCCTCTGTTTTTCTGGACATCTTTCTCCTGGAGATTTCTATCCATTCTTTGATTCCAACCTCATAAATCCATTTCCTTTCTGCGCCTGCTGCATGGCTGCTGACCTGGGTTTCTCTTAGGTTTGAATCCACTGTTTGCAGGATTTCTTTCTTGGTTTATTTTTTGCTGAAGTACATCTTCATGTAGCTTCCTAAGAAAAGGTATTTGGTAGGTAAACTCCTTAAACCTTGAATGTCAAAAAAAAAAAAAAGTTTCTTCTGCTTTAATAGTTTAGCTGGGTACAGAATTCTATATTAATCATTTTCCCTTGAATTTTGAAAACTTTAGTGTTGTCCAGCCACTAGTGTTATCAATAAGCCTGGATTTTCATTTAGTTGTATGTAGGTGACCTGTTTTTCTTCTCTCTGGAGATTTAAAGGGTTTTTCTGTCTTGAGGTGTTGTGAAATGCCGTGTGTCTCTAGGTGGTATTCTTTCATTCTGTTTTGTACTCTGTAGACCCTTTGAATTTGAAAATATGTGCCTCCCATCAAGAGTGGGAAATTTTATTTCTTAATTGCTTCCATCTGCTTTTTTCCTTGTCTCTAGAGTTCCTTCTTGTTATTCAACCTCCTATATTTGTTCTCTCTTTTCTTTTATAGTTTTCATGCCTTTAACTTGTCTATGTCCCTCAACTTTATCTCCTAACTAGTGTAAAAGTTCTTGTTTTATGGATACAAATTCAAGTTTTTGAAAATTCTTATCTGTTGCTTTGAGATACCCATTTCCCCTAGGGTCATTCTTACTTCTTTTGCACTTTATAATAAGCTTTCTTCAAATATCTGGTGATTTTGGTTGGGTGTTTATTTTGTTAAGACTTCTGGCTGGCTTCATTTTTTAGTAATCAGGTGGGGAGCTGACCATTATTAACCTTCTCAAGTCCAGAAATAGAAAGGGTATTTTTACTCTTTAATATTAGTAATTTCCTAAATACTTTTTCTTTTCCCCCCAAGAGAAATACCCTTCCATTTTATGTCTGATTGTTTCTTAAACTTTCATGCACTTGCTGTTTTTATATGTTTGTTTCGTGATTTATTATCTAGTTTGTCCCAGTTTAAAACTGACCAAGGCTGTTATTATATCTAAATAAAAGCTTCTGCTTTACTAGTTGCTTAGTAAATGCAAAATCTCATATTTCACAAATGTATTTTTATGGCATAAGATTTGGGTTTTTATTTTTTGTCATGTTTTACTTAAGAAAGTATTTAAAGACAGTTAAGTCTTACATTTTATGTAGGGGTATAATTTACCACCTTTTATTCTAACACTTCAGACTAGCCAAAAGCCTTGATTTGAACTATTTCAAATTAAAACTAATTTTACGTAAACTAAATTGAATTTGATTTGACCTGAATTTTTAAAAATTAGTTTACTTACTTAGATTAGCTACTTGATCTTTAATTGAATTGATATGGTTCAGTCTGCTCGTCTACATCATGTAAAAGGCAGTTTTTCTAAGGAAATTTGAAATTGGAAGAGACTTTTCTAGATGGGTCTAAGATAACAAACCAGAGAATCTTTATTCTGAACATCAGTTCGCTGCTCTAGCCCTTGACCACCTGGGAATTGGGACTGGATCATTATTTTTCATGATGCTTTGGCAGAGGATGTGGTTCCAGCCCAGATGATGGGTAGGGAGCTTGCTATTCAGAGGAGAGTTAGGTTAAGCAGCCCTACAGATGTATATGGTAATTACTAAATGCACTGACATCTTTTTTATATAGTTCCTAGGGTGTGTGACTATAAAATTTATTGTTCAAACTAAGACATGTAAGAAAGAGAAAATACTATTAATTATGCTGGGATAGTAGACATAAACCAGAGCACAAGATCCTTCCTGAATCACATAGATTTTTAAGGATCAGAGGCAGCATAAGTCAATTTGCCTGCCTAGTGTAGTTGACATTCCTATCTCATTCCCACCTTTGCTTTTTATCCTATAGGACACATTTGGGATACCAAGAAATGTGAACAGATATTTGATAAAGAATAGTGGGATCAGTGGAAACAGTATAGGAATTCAAGACTGTCTGAATTATTATGTAACCAAAACCCCTTCTTATGCAGCGCAGTCTGGGTGTGTGAAATCATACCAGTAAATGTTGAATACAAGTTTTGCAGAACTGGTGTATTTATATTTTAAACATAATTCTATTTCTCAGTTCTAGGAATTTTGAAGAAACGATATTGGAATTTTTCTTAAGAATGTGGAATTATCCATAGAAAATGTCAGTCCCCAACCAATTTCCCACTATTACAATTTAAACTTCCCTTTTCCTGTCTTATAATTGGCATATATATAGAAATTGTTAGCTAATTTTACAATCAAAATGTGGGAAACCTCATCCAAATAGAAATTATAAGAGTTTCTTTGGACTCTGTTCTAAGTTTTTGTTTTTTTTTCTTTTTCATATTGGGCTGAAATCTGCCACCCCTCCATCCATTGGTTCTAGTTCTGTTCTCTGGAGCAGCATGGAGTAAGTCTCTTCTATTAGAAGGCAGCTATCATATCTTCCAAAGTCGCCTTTTCTAGACTCAATGTCCCCAGGTCCTCTACTTTTTATATGAAATCATAGCCATACTTACAAGCTTCATATTGATTCCCTTTGAACACATCTTAATTATCAGTGTTTCATAATACAGTTGAAATATGATGGCCCCAAATTTCAATTCTGTGCCCCCTTTTTTATGGTATTGTGCATACCAGTGAAGAATACCCTGTACTATAACCCATGAATCAGACACTCTGGTTTATTAATGCAGCTTCAGCTTATGTCAGGAATTTTTTTTCTTAGCTATTCTTAACCGTTGGCTCATATTAAAACTTATGGTCAGCTAAAACCTGTCCACTAAATAACTGTTGGGGCTCTCCTTTTTTTAGAAGGCATTTCTGCCTTAGTAATACAGCTTTAGCAAGTGATTGTGAGTGTATTACTCAGAAAACCTGAGTTCTAAAACAACAAAGTCATTTTCATATGCTAACATCTGTGGGCCTGGTTTTATGTGACATAAGCTCTCCATTTAGAAATTAAACATTATTCTAAGAGCTTTAGCTGAAAATTCCATTTGATTCATAGTTTTGGAGAATATTTTTGTTTCTTTGAGGTTTAAATGGTTATGAGAGCAAAGCATCTGACTTAGGTCTCCTTTTGCAACATGTGCTACATTTTTAAGAGAAAAATAAATGTGTATAATGAAGTGCTGCCTATAACCTGGAAAATATGTCTAAAATAATAGATATTCCATTGTAAATTCTGTATCCTAGAGGAGGATTTCTCAACCTTAGCACTGTTGACATTCTTTGGATAATTCTTTGTTGTGGATAGCTGTCCTTTGTAGGATATATAACAGTATCACTGGCCTCTACCCACTGAATACCAGTAGCACACATCACCACCTCCTCCTCTGCAGTTTGACCATCAAAAGTATCTCCAGACATGGCCAAACGTCTCCTGGAGGGCAGAATCTCCCCTAGTTGAGAACCACCGCCTTAGAGCATCAGAAGTATTTCTTAAGTCATCTGGATAATAGTTTCTACCTTAAATGGTTTCCATAACTAGAGTTAGAATACAATATTTTTCTTAATATGATTTCTTTGTATAGGTTTTTTAAGACAATGGAACATAATAAAGAACTTTACATACAACAAATACTTTTTAAAATTCCTAGTTTGATCAATTTTTTCTTTTCTTCCTAATCTACTTCTTATCCCAGTTTGTCATGCCTACTTTGTGATATGATCTTTGATCTGAAACATAATATGTGTGACTAATTCACTGAGATTAAGGAATGAAAAATTATACAACATTAAAGATAGGCTATTGATTAGGTGGTTTATTAAGCTCAAATACCTGTTCTTTTGTAGTCTGTGATTAAATTGCTGGAAAATGTGCTTTTGATTTAAGTTGACTAAACTCCTAGATTTTAAAATTAAATTGTGTTATGTTTACTCTTCTACTCCACAATATAGCCAGCAGCCAGCCTCGGGTGTAGCCTACTCTCATCCAACTACAGTTGCTAGCTACACTGTCCATCAGGCTCCAGTAGCTGCTCACACAGTTACTGCTGCCTATGCACCAGCAGCCGCCACAGTTGCAGTTGCCAGGCCTGCTCCAGTAGCTGTTGCAGCTGCTGCAACAGCTGCTGCTTATGGAGGTTACCCCACTGCACACACAGCAACCGACTATGGTTATACCCAGAGGCAACAAGAAGCACCTCCACCACCACCCCCAGCTACTACACAGAACTACCAGGTAAGGAAACTACTGCTTTCAATAGCCTTGTCATACAGGCTTCAGTGGCCTCAGTATTTGATATAATGTTCAAACCAATACTTTTCAAACTTAGATCTTCCAAAGTAGACCTCTAATGATAGAGAAAAGTGAATGTGTATTCCTAGTTAATTTGGGGGCATACTCCAAGCATTGTTTCCTTGCGGTGAATTTTATATTAACAATCCCCTAGTCTATTTTATATCTATGTTTGTTTTAATTTTTTAAAAAATACATTAATTACTGGTTAAATATTTTAATTGTATCCCAAGTTTTTGAGAAAAATTAAGACATGGGATCTCCTGCCCCTCTTTTGTATTCTAGCATTATTTTATCCACTTGTGACACCCGTATGTCTCCTATGTTAAGAACCGTGAGCCTATGGGGACAAATTACTTGCAGGTTTCTTGATGCTTATCTTGATGCTTATCTGTTGACTACATGTACCTTCTTCCCCTCAAGATTTTCTTTCTTAGTATGTAGCAAATCTATCCTGCTCTTAATTCATCTGATTGCTTCTTATTAGGTTTACGGGGATGTAAAGATCTGATTCTCTTTATAATAATATAATTCTCTTTATGTCTACTATGACACTGAATTACTACTTACTTACTTATTTAAATTTGGTCCTAATTCCTTTAGCCCATTTTTTTGTTTGTTTGCTTTTAGGATCAGGTTTTTAAACTTTGGTTCTTCTGGCTTTGCCTGATTTTTTAATTTTCTTTCTAAAGTATAAGGATTTAAGTAAGAAGTTGCTATATGAATCAACAATATTAATATTTTCTGTTAATATTTAGCAAGTTACTAAACTCGGAATTCCTTTGACATGTGTGATTGTTTTCATTATGTCCAGAGACAGAATAATAAATTCCATTGTTTTTAATAGAGTGTATGAAGCCCATCATTTTCTGGGCCCTGTGTACTTCTTCAGCTTTTCCACTGCATACCTTTCCACCCCTCCTCACTATATGCAGTGCCAAAATTCACCCAGCTCACCTTGATCTTCATTGCCTTGGAGATTTATATATAGCGTTTCTTTCTCCTGGAACCTCTGTTGCCTTTCCTCCACTTAGGAGCTCCTAGTCATCATTATGTTAATGAATAGTAGTAAATAAGGAAGAATGAAGAGAAAGCTGGAGCAGTCACAAAGCTTAGAACACCCAGGTGTTCTTTACTGTGGGATCCCTCTTTAAGGCAAATCTGCCATGCATTTTTTAATAAAATTAATTTTTTTAATGCTTATTTTTAAATATTTCAGTGATTTTTCTGATCATAAAAGTTAAGCATGCTTCTCGAAACGATTTTGTCCTTATTCAGTGAAGTCCAAAATGATTCCCATTTGTATCGAATTGGACTCTTCCATCTACCTTCATATATATCAGTTAGGTTTTTGTTCTCCTTTATTGCATTTTTTATGTAATGAAAATGGTTTTTTTTTTTCCTGCCGTCTCACTCACAGAAATTTTCTTTCTCTTTATTTAGGACTCATACTCATATGTAAGATCCACAGCTCCTGCTGTCGCTTATGATAGTAAGCAGTACTACCAGCAACCAACAGCAACTGCTGCTGCTGTAGCTGCTGCCGCCCAGCCCCAGCCTTCTGTTGCCGAGACCTACTATCAGACAGGTGGGTCATATTAAAAACACACTTTCATTGTACACTATTGAAACGTATTATTCAAGGTGTTTTTAAACAGCGATACGCTTTTGAATCCATCTAAATTCATTGTCTTATGTTACCTTAAGAGGCAGGTTATAGCCATATTCTTCTCTTTCTCAGCAGGAATGCCTTTGAATCCCAAAGAAATAAGACCACGGAGGCAATTCATAATCATGCCCTTCTCTCCTGGAAATGTATTTCATTTCTGGTTTTTATTATAGTTCTTTTCCTGCTGAAATAAACTGTACAGAAGAAGTTGCGGCAATAACTTCTGGCTGTCTTCTCTTTGCCAGAAATTATCAGAATACCTGCTGACTGCCTTTAACTAGTGGAGACCCTAGAGTGGTCTCCGTTTTGTGAGCTTATATTTTTAATTCATCTTTCTCTCATTTGTAATGACAGCTGGTTCTGTTACCAGCAACAGATATGACAGTATATATTGATGGTTCAAATGTAGGTGGTGGTTTGTTTGCAAATAAGCCTACATATTTGTAATCTTTAAAAGATGGATTTTTTTCCATAAGAGATTTAATTGCAGACTTTTAAAACAAAGCTCTCTGAATTCTGAAAAGTAGAAATCTTTAATTATTTTTAAAAGATCATGAGAGTGTGCATAGAGCCTTGAATTATGAAAGAGAATTGGTTTCTAGCTCTGACATTACCACTAACATGGACAAGTGGTTTTTACCTTATTTCATTTCTGTTCTTTTATTTGTGAATGGGGTAGTTGACTTAGGTTTTTCTAGGGTACTTTTAATTTGGGGAGGGTGATTAGGTTTATTTATTTATTTTTAGAGGAGGTACTGGGGATTGAACCCACAACCTCATGCATGCTAAGCATGCATCCTACCATTCGAGCTATACCCTCCCCCTTTACGATACTTTTAGTAATAAGATTTTATGAGTTCCTTGAAAAGGGTTTTAAAATATTTTGAATTATAATGACCTTGACTTTTTTTTTATAGTCTCTTTCTTAATTTGTGGGTATAGTGATCTCTAATGAACTTCCTGATTGATTACCAGGGTTAGATAGATTGTGCTTAACAGTACTGAGTTACCTGAGTCAGAAGACCTTGATGTAGTCTAAGCTCTGATACTGACCATGTGACTTTTGTAAATCATTTAGCTCTTGGACATTAGGTTTTTCTTGTAAAATGTTGTCCTCATCTATATGTTGTGTGGATCAAACTTCATACTATATGTAGATAAAAGTTTTTTAATCTCTTTAAGTGCTATTTATTTAAGGTACCTTTATTTAACTAGGCATAAAATGAATTTGGCCCCTGCTATTGAGACCTTTGTCAGAAAATTACATTTGTATGCTTCAGTGATCATCAATAAGGGATTAATTTTTAATTTAGTGATAATAAGGCTCATAAGATTCTTAAAGTATACCTTTGTTTTGAATATGGTGAAAGGCAGCAGAAAGTTTATCAGAGACATTACTGGTATCCACTTAAGAACAGCTGAACTCAAGCTGTTGACATTTGAAGAATTAAGTCAGTAGCACCTTGAGGGTAGTAATTAGATTGAAGTTACTACGGGTAAATCAGTGAACTGCAGTGAATGACACATGGACAAGTTCTGTGTAATTAAACATTGAAAACATTACTGTGTCTTGAATTATACTCTGAGACTCTCTCCTGGTCACAATATTAAGCATAACTCTCAAGTAGACCGACGACTGACTAGCCCAAATACACACACACACGCCCCTTTCCTAAAAACTTTCTTAATAACATGTTTTAAGTAGTACTGGTATTTCAATTAGTGGTAAATTTTTGACATTGAGCCATTTTGGAAATGTGTAAAAACCGTCTAAGAAGGGGTAGTAAATGGATTTATATAGATGTTATATTTTATTCATTTGCTAATAAAAATTTTACCCCTTTTACCAAGAAGAAATTGCTAGCATAAAATTTACGGTTAATGATGTTTACATTTATTTTTCTAATTTTCAAGGATATTGATAACAGTAACAATAGAGGTTCACCCTTCTAATTTTCTGATGTCTCTTTCCCAATTTAGCCCCTAAAGCAGGTTATAGCCAAGGTGCAACTCAGTATACACAAGCCCAGCAAACTCGACAAGTGACAGCCATAAAACCAGCCACACCAAGTCCAGCTACCACTACTTTCTCTATTTATCCTGTATCCTCCACCGTACAGCCAGTAGCAGCTGCAGCTACTGTGGTGCCATCCTATACCCAGAGTGCTACTTATAGTACCACGGCAGTTACTTATTCTGGTAAGGCGGATAAACTATTTAAATGAGTAAGCAAATTAGAAAGAGATGCACCAAGAAACTGTCTTGATTTTTTCTGGAGTGATCTTGCTCCCAGTAGCCAGAACTGAAATGATTGATAGTTTAATACAAGTATATGTGCATAATGTGACAAGTGAACCATATTCTAAGTTGTGTGCTTTTTTTTTTTTTTTTTCTTTTAAAGGCAGGAAATTTTAGCAGAATGTAAAATGCCCTTTGGGCATTTGAAAGCTTGGGCCTAGCATTGCCATTAGAGAAAATAACACCTAGTATTTTACAGGGTCATTTCCTATCTGACTTTTCCAAGTGGATTTGAAAAATCAAGGTTAACTTCAGGAAACACCTCTAACAAATTGTTTACATTGTTTATTTCAGCCCTCAAGGAGCTATTTCTTCATATTTATTTATCAAGAAGATATTGGGTGGCCTTTATAAACATCTGTAAAATGATGGTTATATAACACACATCTCTTGGAAGGACAGAATAGCTTTATTTTCCCTAAATAATTTTATATATTTTTCATGGAGAAGAATAATCAGTCACTAAAACTGTGTTGCTGTGCTCACTGCTCTTCCTAATTTCCACTGGAAGTACTTTATAGCATTGCAGTGATAAAAACCACATACTACTTTTTTGAAGACACTTAGCCTTGTACTACTGTACGGTTTGTTGTTGTTTTGCATTTTATTTATTCCTTAAGACAGTGTGTCTTGTTCCACAGAGGATTTAAGGTGACTTAGGCAATTTCAGTTTTTACCTCTTGATGTTTTGTAGTGTCTTGGATATTAGAAGTCTAGCTACTGAATTTTAAAAATATTTTTTTATTTCTCAGAGGTTTGTTTTTGTTTGTTTGTTTGTTTTTTGTCTCTTACCCTGTATCACATGCTGTACTGTATGCTAGGGTACAATGTTGAATCAGGCAGGCATGGAATGTTTGGAATTAGCAGTTTGTTGTGGCTGAAATGCAGGATATATAGGGTAAATATCAGAAGAGGCTGGAAATGTCAGTGTGGAAAGCCTTAGGATCTGCTGTGGTGTCTGTCTGTGTCTTGTGGGCAGACAGGATGCCAAAGAGATCTCAAGAAAGGGAGCAATGAATGCAGGTTTGTAAGTTAAGACAACCACGTGAAAATGAGCTGGAGTCAGATGTTATTATTCCTACATCTGTCATTCAGATTGCCTAGGTACAGCTTTTTTGCCCCTATCTGATTAACTGGTTACAGCTGTAAACAGAATTATTTCAATGAAATCTGATTGGGCACTTTAAAATAAAAAAAGTCTACATTATCTTTAACAACATAAGGAGTATGGTAATATCCTTTCTTGTTCCTTGTTTCTCTTTTACATGTACTCTTTTTATGTGTCTCTGTCCCTTGCCCTTTGTCTCTCAGTTGCTTGACTATACCTTACACAGAATGAAAATAATTATTTTTATTTACTGCTTTATTACATGAGTAATAAATAATTTTGACTCAAAACTATAGATTAAAAAAGGAGAAAAAATTAAATTACTGGACATCTACCCTCCAAACACTAACTACTATTAACATTTTAGTACATGTCTTTCTATACTTTTCTTCCATGGGAATATGCATATATAAACATCATGATTTCTTTATAAAATTGGATTTGTCTTCTATGTTCTATTGTGTAAACTGCTTTCTTCATTGTGGATGCCTTTTCTTGTCACTAAGTGTAGAGATACACCATTCCTTAGTTCATGTTTTTCCCAACTTTAGAAAATTTTAGTTCTGCAGAAAAGTTGAAAAAAAAATAGTACAACAAATGTCTATAATACCATTTACCTAGATTTACCAATTATTATTTTGTCACATTCACTTTGCTCTCTTAAAACATTTTCAAATGATTCAGCAGTGTAATAAGTTGCAGGTGACATGGTGCTTTGCCTGGAATTCTTCCACATGTATTTCCTAAGAATCGAGACATTCTTTTATATAGCTACAATGCAAATATCATAAAAAGGAATTGGACATGGATATTATCTAATAAGTTTCTCCAGTTCACAAATGTCTCTTATGGCTGGGCTTTCTGTGTGGTTGGTATATTTGTGTTTGGTGCTTTGTTTTAAATTCGGGATCCAGTCAAGGATTATTGGTTGTATTTGGTTGTTAGTTTCAGTTTCCTTTAATGTAGAATAACCCTATTTTTATCTTGTGTCTCATGGTCTTCATGTTTTTGAAATGTTCGGTCCAGTTGAGTTGTAGAATATCCTACAATCTGGATTTATCTGATTTCTTTGTTTAGATTCTGGCAGCTTTTTAATTAATAAAACAGCTTTGTAAACATTCCATTTCATCACATTGGGTGCACATAACAGATGCAGTTTATTCCTTATTGATGATGCCAAGTATAATCACTGATTAAAGTGGTAACTAACAGATTTTTCCATTGTAAAGATAGCTTTTTACATTTGTAATTAACCAAGTAATCTGTGGGCCTGTTACCCAACCACCTTTCTCTCCGTGGTGTTTGATCCTTTGAAAAACTCAGTAACTGAATAAAGTTCTACAATGGTGAATGCAAAATCCTTTTACTAAGAGTCAGTGTAAAAGGATTTGGATTGTTAGGTGATCTTCCCTAAAGAAGAATCCCCTTACTTCTTTTTTTAGTATTAGTATGGGCTCCTTTTTTATTCAGTCTAATATAACCCATTGCTTTCATTTTTCTTTTTGAGATACACAGTGTCCCAAATTTAGCCACTGGGATCCTTTTCAAGCCAGCTCTGGGTCTTTTGAACTTGGCTTCATTAGTTTCTGAGTACTTCTTTCCGTTCCTGTAAAATGACATGTTGCTCTCTCTGATTCACCATTGTATCCCTAGTGCCCAGCATAACATTTGACATAGGGTAAGAGATTAAAAAAATCTCTGAGAAATGAAAAAAGATTTTAAACTCAGTAGCTAGACCTCTAACACCCAAGCTACAGCAAAACATCAAGAAGTAAGAACTGAAATTGTCCATAACACCTCAAATCCTCCATGGAACAAAACATAATTAAGGAATAAATAAAATGCAGAACAATAACAAACCATACACTTCTAGCCTTTCCTGCCCTGGACTCACAATCAGCCAGGTCACAAAGGAGCCATGATTCCCTGTATGGAAGTGCTATTTAGAAACCAAGATCTGTGCTTAGAAAAACATAGTTTTTAATGACTACATACTGTTTTACTGTGTATTTTAAAGTTTCTATTTTAGGACATTTATTTTCATATTAAGGAAAAACTAAAAACAACACTGAGTAAGATAATCCTTTTATGTGAAGATTTGTGTATTTGCCAGTTGTTTCCCTAGGATGAATTCCTAAATTTGAAACTGTTTTATCAAAGAGTATGCATTTTTTTTTAAATATGTGATGCACAATATGAAATTGCCATTCAGAGAGATCATTGTTAGGGCTTTTGAGTTCTATATCTGCAGTTTTATATCAGCTACAGCTTGAGTAGGCTATTCTTTTTATCTCATTGAGTTCTAGAGTTTTGGTACCTATTAAATGGTGACTTGTGGCATGATTTACTGCAAAAATGATAGTTTTTGTTTGGGATATCGTACCTTTAAAAATGATATTTCAACTGTTACAATTAACTAATTTATATGTAATAAAAATAGTTTTTAAGTGAAACTGTTGTAGCATTCAAAAATTGAACTTTTACTTCATTTAGAGACACAACCTTATGTTTATTTTCCCATAATGCTATACAAAAAAATATGTTTGCTAGTAGTCATAGGAGATTTAAAGGTGTTCCTTAGCAGAGTTCTAGAACTTTCAGCCTACCTTCCAGTTTATGCTGTGATTTTTCAAAAAATAAATAGTAAGCTATAAATAAGCTTACCTTTTATTAGTTTTAGACTATGTGTATGCAAGTGAAGGTTATTATGTACATATTAGCTTAACGTGGTGATTTCTATTGCTTGAATAACTGTTTAAAGGACCTTACAATCTCTTAGCCTCAGTTTTCTCACCTGTAAAATAAGTGTAGTAATACCTGCAGAATCTATTTTATAGATCTATCCTGAGACTTCACTGTATCTGGAACCACTGCCTCTCATAGTGTAGATTCTCAATTTTTAAAAAACCTAGAAGTCCTGATTGTCCAGTCTAGTAGGATGCTGCCCCTTATTCTGCTCTATTTTCTTGCCATGTAATTCATAAAGATAAATATAAGAGGCATGCTTATAATTCCTACAACAACTAGTCATTTGGAAAAGTTCAGTTAATGGAGATTTCATGTAAAAACTGTGGTCCTGACCAGTAATAATCCACAAGTAGCTTTGGTATTTTTTAAATTGGCCAATTTTACAGTGTTCAAAGAGCAAAATTTAAACTGTGTGTGTTTCTGCCTGTAAATTTGAAAGCATTTGGCTGTGAGCTTAATTATATTCTTTTATCACATTCTTCAGTAATAGAGGACACTGGTAGTAATGACAAGTAAAGAGTTCAGTGATCTGTAGAATTTTTGTTTTAACCAATTATATCCATTGTTTTCTAATTTTTAAAAATCTGGTCATATGTTTATTATTGATATGTTTACTTGTTTCTTCCTATTTTCATTTTTAGATATTTTCTTCTCTTCCTACATTTTCTATATTCGTATCTTCATGAGCATTTTTATAATTTAATAACCTGACATAAAAATCTAGGAAGGCTTTTCATGAAAATTGCCCAACTACTCTCTTGAATATGTCCAGTTTCAGACCCTTAAGATATATTGGAATCAGTGGGTCATAAGTCTTTACTTTTCAGTATAGTAGTCTAATTTGAGATATCAAGAAGTTAAGTTTTTCTTAAGTAGTTCTTCTGTGCCATCGTGGCAACTAGGAATCCCACTCTTGAGCCTTACTTGACTCTTTCCCCACTCATTCCACTTTAGAGAAAAAGGATGATAATTAGGGAGTCCAGCAAATTTCCAGAGATCTTAGTTCAGAAGGCAGTAAGTTTTCCAGTATTGAGGTAGGCTAAATCAGCAACTTTGTCAAATATAAAGCTTTTTTAGATTTTTAAATAGATTTTTATAGATTTTTAAATCTATAAACCACTGAACATAAACAGTATGTGTATATTATGTCAATAACTAGCTTAATGTGCTTGTTCATCAAAGACTTTGAACAGTGGAAATGGATAGAATCCATACATTTGATCAGAAAATTCAGTGCTTTTTTCTCTTTTGGAAAATGAGAACCAGTATATTTGGTTTTTTATTCCAGAATCTTTTATTTGATGTTCTGTTCATTCATCTGAATTCCAACCTCACATCGTAGACTTCTACTAAACTTTATTCACTTTGCCTCTTCAAACAGCTTCTGTCAGCTCCTTGCTTTTATTGGTTGTACAACCCATCAGTCAGTTACTGGGATTCAAAGTCTTGGTGTCACCTTGTGTGTTTTCCTCTTTCATATCTTTTATCCTGTAAGCCACCAAACATGTAAAAGCTTACATTCATGACTTTTTTTTTTTTTCCTATCTAGTAACCTAATTCAAACTCTTCCTCAAAGCCAACACTTCCCAAATGGTATTCAGAGGAATTCTACTTGGGGAAATATAACAGGTTGTGTAGTCAACCATATATGTTTATCAGACACCCTGTCACATTCCTCCACTGAACTATAGCCTTTCGTGAAAACAAGGACCAAATCTTATGCTTTATATCCTCACCACATCTGGCACGTATTGAGTAAACACTTTGTTGATTGATGTAGAAGGAAGATAAATGAGATTTTTTTTTCCTAGGTTTTGTGAGATATACTTTATTTGTCAGTATGGTCATGTAAAGCTGTCTTCATTAGCAGAATTTATTGAGTTTAAATTCAAAACATTTATCTTGGCCTCTTAACAGTTATGTAACATAATCTTTGTTTGATTTTATTTGTAAGGTACGTCTTATTCAGGTTATGAAGCAGCAGTCTATTCGGCTGCGTCCTCCTACTACCAACAGCAGCAGCAGCAACAGAAGCAGGCAGCGGCGGCGGCTGCGGCCGCTGCTGCAACAGCTGCCTGGACAGGGACCACCTTTACTAAAAAAGCACCATTCCAAAATAAACAACTGAAACCAAAACAGCCTCCCAAACCACCCCAAATTCACTATTGTGATGTCTGTAAGATCAGCTGTGCTGGACCACAGGTACTTACGTTGTATGTTTAACCATAAGTCTTATGTGATTATTTTCGATAATTATGTATGGTTAATATTCTAACTCTAAAGCCTACAAAGAAGGCTTACATTTTCTCTCCTGTTAGCTTTTAGTTAACCCATACTTCACTAAATGGTCTTTTTTTTTTTTTAAAGGTGTTTGTATTGAGAGGTAAGAATTCTATTAAGACAAATACTATAAAAATGATTATAATTGTAAATGAAAAATGGACCAATTGAGCTTTTTTTCAGGAAGGATACTTAGATCTTTAAATAAAACTTTAAAGTTAGCTTAAAAGTTTTATATTCAATTTAGTTGGGATTTGAGAGTAAGATTGAATTTTTATTTCTTTTTTGGCACCTCTTACTTGCTTTTGTAAAGCCTTTATGCAAAATTCTTCAGCTTAAGACAATTGGTTACTGATTTTCTTAGCTCTTCTTCCGGATCCGTTTTGAGTGTATGAATAGAATTTTTACAGGCAAAAAGGAAAGACTGTAGAGATAATTCAATTTACATACTTGCATTAAAGATGACAGGGTTCTGTCAAATGTATTATTTTTTGGAGCCTATAAACAAGAGAAGAAAATTGTCTTGCTGGAATATTAAAAATCCCCAAAAGAAGTTATTTTAATCTATAATTTTAGAATAAAATTTCTAATGAGACAATTTTGTATATGCTTTATAGAATGTTACTTATTTCTGTATAATCTCCTCCATGAAGGTACAGAGACTTTGAGAGCAAGAAAGGTGTAAGGAAGTGTCTTTTTCAAAAATGTCAACTAAAGAAGCATGCAGAACCTTTTTATTCCTTTATTTTTTTATTTTGTTTTTTGCTGGTTGCTACACCTTAAAATAAGTGATTTAGGGAAGAGTCTGTTTATAAAATCCAGTGAGTTCAACTTCCATCCCATCTTTGTTAATAATTTCTCTAAGAGTGTCTAGTTTTTATATAAAATTTTGATAGGCAGTTTGGCGGATAAAAGGCGTATTATTTGAAAAGATCAGATTTTTACCCTGTAGTAGTTTCTTCCAGTTATATCTGTCTCCCACCCCTGCCCAACTTGTGTACATTCTTTTTAATTTACTAGATAAGTTTTGTTTCCTTTTAATACTGAATTTTGGGGGTATTTTGAATTAGCAGCATTCCCCAAGTTACACTATGTTAGGGAATATTTTAATGTATGTGGCTAGTAATATAAAACCTTTTTTCCTATTTTGAGTATGATGGAAAACACTTTCATTTTGATTACATGATTGAGGGAGAGAAGACTGGTTAGGAATGTTTGCAGCAACCCAGGATTAAACATGAAAGAGAACAAGGATGTTAGTTTTAGTATATACTACTGAGTAATGACTGGTTAGAGGAGATGATGAGTAGCAAATACAGACCTTAAAAGACTTACTGAAAATGTGGTACCCATATAAATGGACAGAACATGCCTCTAGGGTTAACAGCAGCATTTAAAATGAGTATATTGGCTGACCATTAATTTGGGGGAGCTGGATGGTTACACAAGAACAGGCCAAGGGTACTTTTACAAGTCACAGGCAGTGCCTTAAGGGGTTAATGAGCCTCAGAGAAAAATATTGTGAGGTGGTGAGTTACAGTCTAGGCGTAGGCATAAGGAGGGAGAGTAAGTTGGTTCAGATAATGAGGGGCCATGGTTCCAGTCCTGTCTCAGCCAGACTTGTGGCCATGGGCAAGCTGGATACCTTAACTTCTCTGGGCTTTTGTTTCCTCATTTCTGTGATAAGGACTTGTCCTAAATAATCGAGGCTCAGACTGCTTCATGGAGCCACTTTAGGCTGCTGCAGATAATGAGAGGAGAATCAAATGGCTAGGTCTTAGATCTTCTTTTGTTTCAAAAAACAGAGTAACTCTACTAGTACATAAAATTTCATTTGGAGAAAGGATTCTCTTGTTTAAAATTTAGAAAATCATTGTTTTAGGTACTCTCTAAAGTCCTGCTCTGAAATTCTGTGCTAATCATGTCTGTCTTAAAAACAATTTTTAAAATAATATATGAAAGAGTAACTGTCTGGCCCCACTCAAGAAAAAACAAACTCCCCAGCAGTCCTTAACCTCCTCCCTTTTTAATAAAGCTGCCTTTTTCAATTGTCTGTATCCAAGACAGTTTTTAATTTCACTATTTTGATGGCTAGTATTGTAATAATACTATTTTTCCTTGCAGAGATACACAGTTTCGCTCACAGAAAAAAAAAGTGACAATGAGTATATGTATGTTCATGTATAACTGAAAAATTGTGCTCTGCACTGGAATTTGACACATTGTAAAATGACTATTACTCAATGAAAAAAATGCTAAAAAAAAAAAAAAAGATACACAATTTTGGCTATTAAATATTTTAAATGGGCTTTTGTCCAGCGTGACATGGATTCCAGCACAGATACTGTGTGAAAATGCATACTGGGTTTTCTCAGATGCAACTGACTTTTCTAAGTCAGTTTTATAAATAAACATGCCTGTTTATAAAGAGTCTTATTACCAAAGAGTAACTCAGTAACTTTTTTTTTTCTTATATGGCAGACAAATTTTCCCTCCCTCATCTTAATCCTATAGTTAAATAATTTTTTGTGGATTTTTTGTGTGTGTGTGTGGAATTTGTGGAACTCTTATTTTCTATCCAACAATATGCATAAGTAGTAAAAGATACACACTCTTTAAAACTAAGAGCAGTTACCCTATATTGATATTTGGGCTATGTATGAAAGTCCTTTGTAAATCAAAGTATTAGATAAATGTATACTTAAACAAGATACAGACAACCATAGATATATCACATATGTAGGGAAACCACATGCTCCTGTTCAGTTGCTTTTAAAGTTGTTTAGTGCTCATTTGAAAATTAATATTAAAGATTAGAGAATTGAATAATTTCAGATGATGTAGATAGAAAATTAGTGAAGCAAAGTTTATTCTTTTGTTTGAAACAGACTTATAAAGAACATTTAGAAGGACAGAAACATAAAAAAAAAGAAGCCGCATTGAAAGCCTCACAGAATACCAGCAGCAGCAACAACTCTACTCGTGGGACTCAAAATCAGCTACGTTGTGAGCTCTGCGATGTGTCTTGTACAGGAGCAGATGCATATGCTGCCCACATTCGTGGTGCTAAGCATCAGAAAGTAGGTGTTTTTTCCCACACACCCGTATGTCTTAACTCTGTTTTCTTTTCCTTTTTCAATGGGAGGTTTAAAGTAAAGGAGGCTTCAAAATTTGAAAACTTTGCATTATAATCCTTGCTTATATGCCTAATATACATAAAGATAACATCAAATAGTCATTGCTTAAAGAAGGAAAGCTTGGAGACCTTTTTTTAAATTGAACTAGATCACTTATTCCAATTGGAAATTGAGTCATGTGATTGTTTTCCTCGTTTTGTCTTGCTTAAGTCTAGGTTGATATGCCTGTGGCCAAGTCATTTCATCTTTCTTTGCCTTGATTTCCTACCTGGTGGTAGATGGAATACGTATCCATATCTGCTTCACAGATTATTTTGAAAATAATGAGTTTTTATCTTAAAATGTATTACAAAAAATAAAGAAAAATATAGTTACAACTCTCATTTTATAGTGTCTTTTAGACAAGCTTTTTTTAAAAATCTGCACTCTTGAGTTTCCTGACAAATAAATATGCTTTTATTTTGTAGGTGGTTAAATTACACACAAAACTTGGTAAACCCATTCCTTCAACAGAACCAAATGTTGTTAGCCAAGCTACTTCTTCAACAGCTGTGTCTGCTTCAAAACCAACTGCCTCTCCTTCAAGCATTGCAGCAAGCAATTGTACTGTGAATACTTCATCAGTTGCAACTTCTTCAGTGAAAGGTCTTACAACTACAGGAAACTCATCTCTTAATAGCACAGCCAACACTAAAGTATCAGCAGTGCCTGCAAATATGGCTGCCAAGAAAACATCTACACCCAAAATAAACTTTGTTGGCAAGTACTAAAGATTCTCTGTGATCCTCCTAACTGTTAAAGTGATGTTTTTCCTCCATTCCAGTACTAACCCTTCTACTTACAATCTTGTACCAGCTTCTCCTTTTCTGGGGCCTTATTCAGTCACATATCTGTATTTTTCCTTGAATTTTTTCAGTTCTATAATGGTTTCTTCTCTCTTTACTTTAGTCATCAGGTATACCTGTGTCTTTCATAGTTTTAAATATATATATTCTTATTCTTCAGGCTGTTAACCTAGTTCTTATTTTCTCTACTTCTCTATTTCCTGTCCAGTCTTCAGTCTCTTGTAGTGTTTCAACTTTATACTTTTCTGAAACTGCTTTCAAGATTCCCCGAAGACCTAAATGCCAGATCAGTTAGCCAGTTTTCCATTTCATCCTGTTAACCTCTAACATTTGACACAGTTGACTGCTATACCTTAAAGCTTAAGATGCATCTTTGTCGCACTATTATATGTCCACTCACCCCCTTTTCAGGTATTTTTATTGGTTTCTTGCCTTCATGTTCATTAAATGCTGGTGTTCCTAAGATTCTTATTCTGGCTCTCATCTCACTTTACTTACTCAATATGCTTGAATGGTCTCATCTATTCTACTTTGTGTGAAGTGACTTTAAAATCATTTGGGCAAACTCAAAACTCCCACTTGAGTTCTAGAATCATATTTTAGATATTTCCTGGTCATTATCTATATAGTTCTGTTGATGCCTACCAATGTCTCATTCTAACCTGTTATCTCATCACAAAAGTACCATGAAATAATCTCATAAAATTGCTGCTTTTTCACATTGAAAACTTCACTGACATTATTTCTTCTTACTTACTGCCTCCTCTAGTTATTTACCTAGTCCTTTTGTTTCTATCACTACAATGTTTCTCCAAAACGTGTCCTTTCCTCTTCATGGCCACTGCCTTATTTTTAAGCCTTTAAAGCCTCTTCTTCAGAGCTTTGTCTCTTATTGCATCCAGCCTCTCCAACACCCTTGTCAAAGTCATTTTATTAAAATATGTTTTTATTAAATTGTGTTAGTCTCCTGCTTAAAATTTTTCTGTGGCCTTCTGCTTGCATATAGGGAAAAAAAACTGTATATTCCTTAATTATGTCATCCAGGGCCCTTCATAATTTGACCCCTGCCTCATATATCATCACCTCTACCTGGATAGTAATTCATACTGAATTACTGAGTCGTCTTTGAATTTGCCATAGTCTTTTTAACTCCATGTTGTTATGCTTTTTTTTTTGGACATACTATTTTTTTCTGGTTAGACATGTTCTCTTCTTTCTGCCTAGCCAGTTCATCCTCATTACTCTTCTTTCAAAGCCCAGCTCAAGTGTCACACCCTTGGTGAAGCCTTTTCTAACTGGATCAGGTTAAAGGGTAGTGGCTTCTTTCCTCTACATTTCCACAATACTCTATTATACTTACTGCAGCACTTACCATATTGTTATAATGACTTGTATCTTCCCTTAAATTGTTGGCACCTCAAAGGCAGCTACACTGTCTTATATTACCAGAACTTAGGACAGTGGCCAGTTCCTTGGCAGTGATCCAAGCATGAATTAAGCTTGGACTCTACCATTTCAGGTACTTGCTATTTACTTTTAGGTACTTGATGTTTTAAGAGCCATGGTGAGGACAGAGAGGACCATTGGGTGTTGGGAGGTAGAAAAGGGGAAAAAGATACATATTTCATTAATAGGATGAAAAAGGCAAGTGATGCATGTGGTTCTTCAAAATTTCTGATCCTGTTGTATGTCAAGCAGGGGTTTGACTATTGGTAGTAAAGATCAGAACTTTATCTGAAGTTTTTGTTGTATCAGGTTATACATTGTACAGAGAGAAAATGACTGTAATTCTTTCATGCTCTTTTAGGTGGTAATAAACTGCAGTCAACAGGAAATAAAACAGAAGACTTAAAAGGAACTGAATGTGTTAAAAGCACTCCTGTCACTTCTGTACAGATTCCAGAAGTAAAGCCAGACACAGTGTCAGAATCAGTCACACCTGCATCTCTTGCTGCTTTGCAGAGTGATGTGCAGCCAGTGGGCCATGATTATGTGGAAGAGGTATTGATTTGAAAATACTACGCTATGATATTAGATAAAGGAAAGATGTATATCAGTTTGTTACAAGCATGCTTTACATGTAAAATTAAATTATATTCAATTATATTTTAAATTTAGGGTTATTTATGAAGGAATATCAAAGGAATCTTTGTTGAAGGCCTTTTTAAAAGCCTGCCCTGTAACCTTGCCTAAGTGACATGTTTTTTTGTTTACTTATCTCTTTCCCTGCTGACATCATCACTGTGATGTGAGGTAACTTTCCCTTTATTTGGCAGGCGTTCTTTTAATGTATCCTTCTATCCTGAACATAAAAAGTAAAAAAAAAAAAATTGTGAGCAGCAAAAATGTTGACAAAGGATCAATATTTCTCTTTCTGAACAGTCATGTAGTTTCATTTATAAAATTGGGGTTACTGATTTAACAGATCCTGTTTATTTGATTTCTCAAGCTGATTAGAAAGCTATTCCTGTTGTACAAGTAAAGGAACTCAGTAAATGGAAGATGAGGGAGCATCAGAGGGGCTTGATAAATATTTGCTGTTGGCAGAAAGACGAACATACAATGGTGTAGTCCTTCTCTATTTTCACTGCGTTGTGGAACATAAGTTCTTGGAGCTTCAGTGTGCACATATGTAACTTGGATGTCCAACAAAGTTGTGAAGATTAGATGAAATTAAAGTTCCTAGCACAGTGTCTAGCATACAGTTGATTTTTGACAAATATTTATTTATTCCTTTTTCCCATCAAGAAAAATTACATACTGAGTTCTTTGTTTACAAGATAGAAAACTGGTCACAGTGAAAGAGAATGTAACAGTGAATGTATGTATGTTCATGTATAACTGAAAAATTGTGTTCTACACTGGAATTTGATGCAACATTGTAAAACGACTATAACTCAATAAAAAATGTTAAACTTAAAAAAAAAAAAGATAGAAATCTGGGCTATGTAGTTTGGAAGTAATTCACATGCAATTTTAATTTAAAGTTAAAGCTCTTAAAAGAGTAAGACTTGATTATCTTAAAAAAAATGTACAGCCAGAACATCTTAATTGCTAATAATACTGGTTAAGTAATCCTTGCCTTCAGAGAATTACATTCAGAGCCAATGTTTAAGACTTGCACAATTTGAACTTAGAATTTGTTGTAGACTTTTTAATAACATCCTAGTCTACTTGTCTTCCTAACTGGTTGTTCAGTGAGAAAGAAATTGACATTGGTTTTCCATAAGGTAATAAAGCTTGGGCTTTCTAGAAATAAACCAGAATAATACCTTTATTCATCTTTATCTCCATTTCCAAGAACAGTACCTGGCCAGTAGCAGGTATTCAGTAAATATTTATTAGAGAATTCAAGGTATCTAATTGCATTTAAATCTAAATGTTTACATGTAAACAGAAGTATTAAAATTAATTACAAAAGCTAAGTACATGCTAACATCCTACGTGCTATAGTTAAAAAATTCTAACCTTTATTTCTATAGATTATCCTTTTTAAAAAGTACCGACATTGCCTCTTTTTTTTTCTCACTCCAAATTCTAGAAGTTATTTACAATTTCAGAGAGAACCTGTGAGGTTTTACGAATGAAATCTTCAGCTGTTAACATTCCTGTTGTGATTCTTGAATTTTTTTCCACGTCAAGGTACGAAATGATGAAGGAAAAGTGATTCGATTCCATTGCAAATTATGTGAGTGCAGCTTTAATGATCCCAATGCTAAGGAGATGCACTTAAAAGGGCGAAGACACAGACTTCAGTATAAAGTGAGTAAAATTTCAGCTTTTTGTGTGTGTGTGTGTGGTTTGAAACATTCTAGATGCAAAAACAAAGTAGGTGAATATAACTCATTAAGTCCATGAGCTCCCACTCTAAGATTGGCTTGTCATATCTCACTGAGATAAATTCAGATGTTTGGGTTTTATTGATTAGTTTGTTATACTTACATGAGAACGATATAATCATATTTCATTATTTCTGGTGACAGTGGCAAAATAAAACTATAACATTGAGCAGTCGTTCAAAAGATAACTGCATCAAATGAAGTGCTTGAAAGAAACATCAGGTCTCCATTCATTTCCTTTGTTTGTTTGTTGTTTGGGGGGAGTAATTAGGTTTATTTAGTTATTTATTGTAACAGAAGTACTAGGGATTGAACCCAGGACCTCCTGCATGCTAAGGATGCACTCTACCACTTGAGCTATACCTTCCCCCCCATTCATTTCCTTTATTTGGCAGAATTCCCACTTAAAATGAATTTTGAGGTGAGGAATTCTTCATTGAAAACACTGCAAATGATAAGTTAAATCTAAATATTGTATTTAAAGTTTTTAAGTTAAGTTGGACTGATGCACTAGATTCATGTTTTCTAAACACAGAAGTGGTAAAAATTTAAAAAGTCTGTTAAAGGGCAATACTTTTATATGAAAAGAAACTTTTTAACCCCACACTCAGACACCTAGAATTGTTTATTTACAAACAAAGGAAAATTAAATATTCATCAGTCCCCTAAGGATTTCTTTTTATTGATTAGCCCTAGGTTATGTACTTTTTACATACTAAGTGTATAACTTTAAACTTGGACACTTAAGAATTTGGGGGATAGGAAGGAAAAAATGTTTATTAACGTATTCTGAATGTTTCCTCTGATTCAGCTTATTTACTGCTTTTACTCTTATAGTAGGAAATTTGTAGCTAAAAGCCTCTGTAATGAAAGACTGTGGGATTGTATAATTTAAAGATATGTGTGGATTGTTGGAGAGGTTGCTGGTTTATCAAATGTCTTGTCCGTATTAACAGAAAAAAGTAAATCCAGATTTGCAAGTAGAAGTAAAACCCAGTATTCGAGCAAGAAAGATTCAAGAAGAGAAAATGAGGAAGCAAATGCAGAAGGAGGAGTACTGGCGAAGAAGAGAAGAGGAGGAACGCTGGAGAATGGAAATGAGGTAGTATCTTTATTAATACCACGATAAGCAGTTTTAGCTTTTCTAGAAAACCTTAGCTATTCTAAGTGTGTGACTCCCATTCAGAGCAATCCAGATTTCTTTACTGTGCTTTTAGTTTTCACTTCTCAGGAAGGTCTAGGAAATAAATGCATTAGAATTAGGTTATTGGCCATTCTAATATTTGATCATGTCCTTGATCTTAGGAGTTATGTTGGAAAATGGTATCTTATATATATTAAATATATGAAGGAATAGTTCAATATTGTAAATAAATACCTCAGTTTAGAACAAGCAAAATAGAACATTTGGTTACATGATAAAAATATCCTGAATATAAGATTTAATAAATTCTAAACATTAATATTGTGTGGGGTTTTGTTTGTTTTTAAGAAACTTCTATTATAAAAACTTCAGAGGCTACAGGAAAGGAGAAATGAGAGAACATTTCCCAGGAATATATAAATGTTTAGTTTTATTGATACAACTGGCATGTCTTGAAATGGTACACATCATATTTGCAGAGTTGTGCAACCATCACCACAGTCAATTTTAAAACATTTTTGTGATCCACAAAAGAAACCAGAAACCCATTAGCAATCACTCCCTATTTCCCCCTTAACCCCTCTCTCTACCCATAGGCAACCACTAATATACTTTCTGTCTCAGTAAATTTGCCTATTCTAGAGATTTTGTATAAATGGAATCATAAAATATGTGGTCTTTTGCATCTGACTACTTATATTGAATGTAATATTTTCACAGTTCATGCATGTAATGGCATATATCAGTACTTCTTTTATATGGATGAATAATATTCCATTGTAGTAATGTACCACATTTTGTTTATCTATTTGTCAATTGATGGACATTGTGGTGGTGGTTCCACTTTGGGACTACTGTGAATACTGTTGCTATGAGTATTTGTGTGCAAGTTTTAAAATACAACTATGATAATATGAATAGAAACATAATGTATGTGTATTTTATAACCCACTTTTCATTTACATATAAACTTTTTTCAAGAAATTAAGCTGAGGTTAATATTATCTTATTTTCCATGGCAGCATAGTATTCTCTTGGATAAATACAGAATTTTCCTTATAACAAATTTCATATTGTTAGATATTTAGGTTGTTTCCAGTATTTCCCTATTATAATTATTATCCTGACTATCCTTGAGGCTATATCTACAGATCATGATTAGTTGCTAATAATAAAATCCCAGAAACAGAAATGTTTGATTGACAGATACCTATACTTCTGCCTCTGCTGGATTGTATTACTTAGTGATTCTCAAACTTCTTGGTCTCAGGACTTTTTATACTCAATAATTATTGAAGACTCCAAAGAGCTTTTGTGTATGTGGGTTATAACTATCAATATTTACCATATCAGAAATGGAAACAGAAATGTTTAAATATTTATGAATGTGTTTTTAAGTGACATTTAACTATATTTGTTTAAATATAATTGATAATTACAGTATTAGGTCACATATATTTATTAATATAATATGGTGAATAAACATAATATGGTAACTAACTTTCTTCCCCAGAATGATGAGAATGACATTGTTTTACATTTTTGCAAAATTCTTTATAATGTCTGGTTTAAGGTAGCATGATTCTCCTATCTACTTCTGTGTTAAACAGATTGTGAGAACGTGTTTTGCCTATAAGTAACTCCACTATACACTCATAAGAAAATGAGGATGGAGAAGGCAAATGTGTTGATATTATTATCAAAGTAATTTTAATGTCATGAATCCTTCTGAAGATGTCTCAGGGACCACCTGGGGTCTGTGGACCACACTTTGAGAACTGCTGCTATAATTTATTAAAATCTCTGCCAGTGAGAAAGTGAAATATGAAAGCCAGTTTTGTTTCAGTTTAAATTGTTTGTATTATGGGTAAATTAAATTTTTATTTCATGTTTAACCACTTTTCTTCTGTGAAGAATTGCCTATTCATTTTTTTAACTTACCTGTTGTTGATTAACTATTAACTCATTAAGATGTTACCTTTAAGTAGTCTTTATTGTTATTTATGTATTGATTTTTTTTTTTAATGTATGAAGTTTCTGTCTTTGTAATGTGCTGGAAATTCTTCTCTATGCCTAGATTATGCAGTTATTTCCTCTTTCCTTGTTATATCAGATATTTTTTAAGCACTTACTGTGTGCCAGGCAGTAGCACATAGAGTGTTACGCACCAAGTATGAATTGGTGAACAATGGATAAAGGTCCCTGCCCTTATTTAACTTAAACATCTTAGTTATAACAAACAATTTGAAACTGGAATGAGCGTGGTTTTCCAGAGCCTTCAAGCTGTTTTCATTCATTTTCTCTTAAGGCCTAAGTAATATAGAAGTTTGGTTCTATCAGTCCTAAGTTGGATGACCTGAAATGCACTGAAGAAGTTGTTGGTTTCTAAGTGCTGCTTGAGAAGCATGGTTCTTTCTTATGTTTTGTATTAAATAAATTGGTCTAGTAAAAACTTAACTGCTATCAAAATTTGCTGTAGAGACATGATTTCCCTTGCGAGTTATTAGTATCCTGGTTTGAAGCTGAAAATGAGGATAGAACCGAGAAGGGAGAGAGTCAGATGGTAAAAAAGAAATTGGATTCTAAAAATGTTAATCATTAAAGCAGAGGCTATGTACTGGCTGCTCATAGTTCAAGTTTAGCCCATGGATGTTTTATTTGATACACATGGTATTTTTTTGATGCCAATATGAACCAACATTTAAAGGTCATAAGATTTCACAAAATCCTGATGACTTTTGGATTACAATCTATATTCCCTTATGGCAGTAATTAATAGCTACATTGGGGCTCTTGTCTCTAGCCAGAACATGCATTTTCTTCTTTACCATAGCTCCCATCACCCTTAATATGTCCCCAAGAGTGAGACCAGATATGAGTTGCTACTTACACAGGCATATGAGTTGTTTTTCCTCATAGTGGAAAAATAGTTTTGTCTTTCCCTGTATCAGATGGGGAAATTGAAGATAGTCTTAACAGTCTCTCTCTAAGAAAAAGATAGGAGAGAGCACATTTCTTTGGAGACATGAAGAAAATTCCTAAATGTGTGCTTTGGGTCTTTTACTCATACACATTATTTGTCTGGATACATCAGGTAGGCATTTAAGCTTACAGTCTCTCTCTTCAAGAGGAAGAGGTTGGAAGGAACTCTGAGGTTTCTGGTGCTTGTTCTTTTAACTTTGTCCTCAGGCTATTAAGTTTTGTTTTGCTTTTCTCTTTTTTCCATCTCTTTTCACTTGGATTCATTTCCATTTATTTCTAGATGAAAGCAAATAAAGGTAATCAGATAAAATAGGGGAAAAGGTGTTAGCTAGACTGATTGAGGGGTTTTTTTTTTGTTTGTTTCTTTGTTTGCTTTTTATATCATTATCGTTGCAAATTCCTGGGGTGTATTTTTCTTGCAGGCTTACAGTATCACTCTCTATGTTTCAGACGTTATGAAGAGGACATGTACTGGAGAAGAATGGAGGAAGAACAGCATCATTGGGATGATCGCCGCCGAATGCCTGATGGGGGCTATCCTCATGGTCCCCCAGGCCCATTAGGCCTTCTGGGAGTCCGACCAGGCATGCCTCCTCAGCCACAGGGGCCCGCAGTGAGTGTCCGCTTTGTTTACACAGGGGATGACAGCATAAGACTGAGTCAGCATTAGAAGGTAACAGTTTGAAGAGATAATTCTTAGACCTAATAATCTCTGAATTTCAGCGTAAGTTTTTCATCTGATTTAGAATTTTCCCTCCTTTTACAGGTTCTCAACTTGTGTCCTGATGTGTAAGGACTTTAGAGAATTTCCATGAATCTTTCTCACTTTCAGTATAAGCTGCAGGAGGAGAGCTTCTTTTGCCAACTGTTCTTTCACATAAGAGATTTTCTTGCCTTTGTTGTTCTTTAGATTATCAAGAATAACTAATTTTGAAAGCAACTGCTTTGCATTTCAAAATTATTCTTATTTTCCCATTACCAGTGGCTTAGAATTTTTTTTTTCCTTCTTCAAATCCAGAGCATCTAAAACCTACCATTACTTGTCAGTTGAGTACAGGGTAAGAGGCAGGTAGTAGTTCAAGATGAGCACACAGTGGATGTATTAGGAAAACTGAGGAAATATCTGCATCTTGAGAATTTGTGTTCTGTGAAAGAGGAGACATTTGGGTTACGAGGAATATTTCCTATAAATTCAGACTACAGAAAACAAGAGGATTTTTTTTTCCTCCTGTTTCTAGAGATCACTTAGAAAGAAACAGCAATTTCTGTTTAACCTATTCTTTCTCATTTGTATTTACGTAGGATAAGCATTTTCAAAACTTGTTTTATTAAAAGCAAAATGCTTCAGAATCACTGGTTTTTAAAGTTGAGTAAAAAGTTATTTTCATAACCTTAGATGGTGGGTTTTATAATTTTATTTGTTTAGAAGCAAAACATGCTTGTATGCATGCATACATGCATACCTGCATACTCACTCTTGTTAGTGTAGCTTTGCATAGTTTACATTTTTGTTTTTACTGAAATGGAAAAAAAGAGAAGATAGCTTTAAATGAGCATTTTGCATAATTGACTTTCTTATTTAAAAGATATGACAAACATATGTATAGCTGAAAATAATAGTTTACTTTTTCTCAGGAAACATTTTTTAAAATGAAGTTACCTGTTTTTCTTCTCCAGCCGTTACGTCGTCCTGACTCATCTGATGATCGTTATGTAATGACAAAACATGCAACCATTTATCCAACTGAAGAGGAATTACAAGCAGTTCAGAAAATTGTTTCTATCACTGAACGTGCTTTAAAACTTGTTTCAGACAGTTTGTCTGAACATGAGAAGAGCAAGAGCAAAGAGGGAGATGATAAGAAAGAGGGAGGTAAAGACAGGTGTGTTTTCAGAAAGTTTTTTACTTTGTATATTTTTGTTTTCCTTTATGTGGACTTCTTATACTTGAAATAAATGTTACAGAGCCTGAAAATTCTCTGATGTCAGTCTGCATGTCTTATCATGCTTGTGTTAGATATTTAATGTATTCAGCGGCTTTTTGCTAGAAAGAAAAATAACGTAATTTCATACAATCTCCAACCTTGTAAATGTATTTGTTTTAATTTAAATTATTTAAAAACTTACATAAAACAAGTCTATTTTCAAAGCAGCCTTTATAGTTTTCCAGTTGCATTCAGCTCCTATTCAGTTTTTATTTATTTGTTGCATCTGCCCCATGTTCATCTCACCCATGTTTTAGCAACTTCTTTTTCGTTAATACATTGACCATAAACATGAATAAGCCCAAGCTTTAGCAACAACTTTCGTATCAAGTTTGTATTACGATCTCATAACTTTTCATTTTCCTTTTACCATTTGGAAATATTTTTGTGTTATATTAAATATGACTTTCCTTATTCTAATTTGTAAAATGAGACACAGAAAAGCATTAATGTCCTTTGCTTTACATTTATTCCTGTGACAACATAGCTCTTAATTTATTAATTTATCCATATTTCTTACCTACGTGAAGGATACTAAAAATATTGAATGTTTTTATACTGTATTTGATGAAAATTTTAATAATATAAAATTATTTCATTTACTATTGTGTGTTGAGAGATTATCATGGTTCTGGTTGAGAAAAGAAATGTCATAATTTGATTTCACTGCAGAGCTTTAAAAGGAGTTTTGCGAGTGGGAGTATTGGCAAAAGGATTACTTCTCCGAGGAGACAGAAATGTCAACCTTGTTTTGCTGTGCTCAGAGAAACCTTCAAAGTCATTATTAAGCCGTATTGCAGAAAACCTACCCAAACAGCTTGCTGTAAGTATTATGGAAATGTTCATTTTTACCCCGTGTCTGGTTCAGAAATTTTTGGCAGGACTAAATGTGCTTCAGCTTACCTAAGCCAGCCTTTTAAAGTTTTGGTTTGAATTTCCAAGTTGAGGTTTTTGCTTGATTGTGCAAATTGGTAGAACTGTTTTCTACTTTGTGTTTTTAGAGTTTATAGTGCTTCTCTTTGGCATGAAGCCATCTTGCTAATTTATTTCAAAATATAAAATTGCAGCACATGTCCTCTTGTTTTTTCCCCAAGATTTGAATCATAAAAGAGAAGACAGTTATTCGGGACAAAAAGTGATTTCTTTTTTTTAAACAAAGCCCATATACAGTGAGCTTAAATTTTTAGAATTCATGAACCTCTTCCCTATTCAGCTGAATACATGTTTTTAATAGAATGTATTAATTAAAATAGAGAATCTTTCAAAATTTGAGTTTCCCCAGTTTTATTTTGATTGCTTTTGATTTTCTACATGTTTTAATGATAGGAATTACTTCTCACTTTCTCTGCCCAGCACATTGTGGCAGTGTACGATTAATAGAATATCTCCTTTTGGTCCTACAGAAACAAACCTTTTGTTTTTTAAGTTTGAATTTTTTTTAATGTTATACAGTATCTTGTCAGAATCGCAGACAGATTTAAAATAAAGATTCCTTGAATAATGTATAAAACTTACTTAGATATTTGAAATCCAAGCGTTGACATTTCATTGGTTATATGTATTTGATAAGTAATGTGAGAATAAATAGTACCTGACCACAGCAGAGCAACTGATAACAAAAGCTTAATTATTAAATTTAAGCCCTGACAATTCTGGCACTTACTGTTGTTTGCTTTATATTACCATCATTCCAGATGTGAAGTTTCTATGAATGAGTCTTTTAAGTCATGAGAATTGTCATTGTGTCTCTGCTTCTTACCCCTCTGTGGAGGCTGCTAGGGCAATGAAGGGGAAGAAGGTTTGAGGACCCTGAGAAAAGTATGTAATTTGCAGGAAACAACTTGGTCCCAAATTGTGGTGCTTAGTGAAACTACAAAGCAGGAAATATTATATCCTAACTAAATAATTAACAATTTATTCAGTAAGTTAAGCAATTAAACTAAAAGCAGAATACTCTTTCCAAATCAGTCTGTACTTGTATAAGTGGATAAGCAAGAGAAATAGCATTAATTCTCATCATCATTGTCATAGTTATAAAGTTTATATAATACTTCCTATTTACCAGGCACTGTTTTAAGTACTTTGTGTAGTTAATTCATTTATTCTTCCAGTAATTCTTCACATTATTAATAAAGTAGCAGAGCTAGGATTTGAACCTAGATACTATGCTATAAATGCACCAGGTAATTTCTGTAGAGTCTTCATTTGTTCATATTAACTGGGGTTTATTACATGTGTATTCAATTGCAATGAATCCTGGTTTTTCTTCTGTTGATCAGGACTTTCTGCTCCCTGATAAAAATGTAGATCTGTTGATTTCACAGACATGGTACAGTGGGAATGGTTGAATTATGATTGCTGTTAGTTTCAGGTATCTATTTTAGTCTCACTCAAATTTTGCAAATATTTGGGTACTTAACCACCAGATGCTATTAGAAAAGTACAGTAATAAATAGGCAGTGTTTCTTTTATCCAGGAATTCATCATCTAAGAGGGACACAGACATATGCAAATAACTCATATGATACAAATAATGGTAAACATTAGTTCAATAAAGAATTCTAAAAGGAAAGAAGAGCAAGAGATTTATAATACTTGTACATGTTACAAGGCTTCTTGGGGGATCTAGTTCTTATAAAATGGTTAAGTTAGTGAGAAAATGTAAGAGCCATAATGAAACTGCCTTATTTGATAATGTTAAAGTTCCATCTAATTTCTTGTACTTTTCATTATATAGGTTATAAGTCCTGAGAAGTATGACATCAAATGTGCTGTTTCTGAAGCGGCAATAATTTTGAATTCATGTGTGGAACCCAAAATGCAAGTCACTATCACCCTGACATCTCCAATTATTCGAGAAGAGAACATGAGGGAAGGAGGTTGGAAAGCCATTACACATTCTACTTTTAATTAGCTTTTTTCCCCCCATTTACCTACTCTTTAAGATGGCATTAAGCCCTAGAAGGCAACATGCTGGCATTACATATGAATTGGATAGATTTGACTTATATAGCAACCAGTTCTACCTAAGATCATTTCCCAGATCTTTCATTGTCTTTTTTGTAATGTACTTTTATATAAAATAACTCATGGTATTACTGATTTTCTTAATTTTTTTTTTTCTTTTCTTGCTAACCTCAGATTTCTGGAAAAAAAGTTCAAAATTGTTAACAGCACAGTTGACCCATGAAAAAATTAAAGAAATGTTGCCAGTAAGGGGCCACAAATTTAACTTTTAAGAAGCTCTTATTCTTGCCTTATCTTAAAAAAAGACAAGAGAATTTCATAAATAAAATTGGTTAAATATCCATAACAGCTTAAGAGACATTGATGTGTATGTAATCATGGATTTGGCTTGTCCTGAGGTAAATATTTCTAGTTCTCTGAGGTTGCTCTTTGGTTTGGAGCACTTTCATAAATGCAGAGCATCCTAATGCACATAGATTTGGGCATCTGACCCCACTATTATAGTAGAGATACTGAAAAATAAATGGTGTCAGCATAGTTAGTAAGTTATAGTACAAGGTTTTTAAACTTACTTCACAATTATAGAATATGAAATCTGCTGGTGCCAGCAATGTTGCTTTAGGGACTGTTCTGTAACATTTTCAAAGCTTCAAAAGCTTTTAAGCAAAAAAGCATGGTCAGTGTCTGCCGTATGTTGGTTCTGTTGTTTTATGGGTCAGATAAAATTTACTTTGTTTCCTTTCATGTTGTTTTTGTACATCTTGATTTGTTGAGTATAGAATTACAGTCTACACTAATATTTCTTTGTGATAAGGATAGAGGAAAAGAGAATACTTAAATTAATTTTGTCTCAAATAACATAAGTAGGCTCTCAATTACTGTCCCTTTAAATTTGTTTTTTTTTTACGACAAATCAGGTTTGTTTTTTTTTAAGGCACTGGGCTTTCCACAACCCAGGAAAAGAACATTTTTATTAAAAATATCATCACTGGGAGATGTGTCTAACCTTGCATACTATGTATATATACCATATCAGGTCTTGTATGTTGTATAACATCTTATGAATAAATGAGGTTTATGTAAAGGATCTTTTATATGAGCATGAGTTTCCACTCAAGGTCTGTCCATGGATATTGCTGGAAAAACAGTTCCTGAGTCAATCTGGTCGATTTATATGCAGCATATGACTCTTAGGATTTGAAAAAGAAATCTTAGAAATTACGTTAAAAATAACAGTTGCTGTACCTTTACTATAAAATTATACTCATATAACCATTTAACTTTATTTCAGAGCATATTTTGTCCAATTATATTTAGACTTAATTAAATTTGTGTGGTATCAAGTCATGTTATTATGTTGCAAAAGTTTGAAGTTAATAGTATGTATTTGTAGTGGTCTTCAATAACCTATCCCTTCTAAAGGAAACAAAATTACATTTTTGTCTGACCCAGATTTGAGTTAGAATTATTATTCTGAATTTGATATATATTATGGTGAGAGAAATGATGAGTTCAAAATTGAAAGATTTTACTTGAAGACACTGAGCTGAAAAGTTGGATGTGCAAAAAATGTAGAAACATTGATAGTGTTCCTTGCTGCAGATATCTGCAGTAAACCATGTCTTTAGCTTCATTGTGAAGATTGCTGCAGAATAACGGTATGTATTCTCTCTCACTGCAGCTCCGAATGCTCTGTGTCTTAAAATCATTTAAAGCCTATAGCTTGCTTTGGGGAGTTAGTAAAGGAGTAAGGAAGGCTTTGCCGGAAGAGCACTTGTAAATCATGAGACTGGCGACTTGCTCATAGTTGTCATAGCCTCTTAATGTGTAATGGTCCTGCTTAATACCAAAAATTATTTAAAGGAGATGATTAAATTGCCCAAATAACTGTTAAACACATGACAGATCTATTTTATGGTACTGTGTTTGACAGTTAAAACATTAAACATTTAATTGACTTGAAGCTTGAAATGTTCAAAATGCTCTAACCCTTGCTACAGAATCTCTTCTGCAGCAAGTCAAGTATTGTGTGTGTTTTTTTCCACCTGTAGCTTATCAGGCCCGGTCCAAAGCCTTCTAGCAGAGGGAATTGATTCCTGTCAGGGGTTGCTGCCAAGACATCGGAAGGATTTTTGACCAAGGTTTTCAAAAGCTCAGTGTCACATCTGCCATTTGATAAAGGAGGGACTTTGGATACAGAGTCTGGCATTTGTCTTTTGTGTGGCTGTTTTGTTCGTTTTGTCTTTGTCTCTTCTAGAATTGAGCAGTGTTCACACTAGTTTTTAAATTGTTGGGTGGATTATACATTTTACATAACCATGTTAATTTAAATTAATATATTCCCATTAACTTTTAATCATAAAATAGTGTGGACACAGCATGTCTTCTAACTGGTGATTAACCCCTTAAAATTTATGAAATATGTTTTTGTAGGGTAAGAATTTGCTTTTTTTTCTTTTAATAAATTAACTGATTTTTGTTAACTGGGTATTAGGAAACAAGGATTATTTTAGTACAGTATATCTAAGGGGTTAATCCACTTGAAATATAAAATGGGTGCAAAAATCCACACTCAAGATTGGACAGAAATTTCCCACTTATAGCTCTTAATTCTTTTATAATTGCAATAGGTGTCTTGGCATCTTTGAATAAATTCTAAAGTTGTGAATGCTTGTGTAGAAAAATAAATTATTTCTTACATATTGGAGGAAATTAAAACGTTGTGAATTAATATTAGAAATTCAGAAACACTTTTTTTAGAAAGAGATTGCACATTGTCACCTATTTGCATTCTAGCTTTAGCAAATGATTAAAATAATAAGGGACATGGAAAGTGTTCTTCAGCATGTTCTGTAGCCCTGCTTTGGGGAGTGGTTTTTTGTTGTTGTTTCTTTTTTCTTTTCTTTCTTCTTTAATAATTAGCTGTGCTTTCCTATGTTCTTTTCCTCTTCTCAGAATAGCCCATTTAGTTCAGTATATTTCTGGATTAAATAGTTGGTCTTGCAGGTTTTGAGATTATTTATTAATTTTTAAAAATTACTGACTTGATAGTTTCTTTTTAGTGCCCAGATTCCTCTTTCAGCGTTCATTTTCAGAATGCCACACAGTGTTCTTTGATTATCTGTAAATCTCCCTTCTAATACATCTTCTGAAAATCTGTGCCATCTGATTATTTAAGGAGTAAGAACTAAGAATAGAAAGCCCAGACAAGGGATAGAATTCTTCATTGCTTTTAAAATATGCTTTTTTGTTTGTCATCTACTCAAAATAAGGATGAGTATCTTTTAAGATTTCTGAATGCTCATGTAAAAATGTATTATCAAATTAACTTGCCAAGAGTTACAATAGTACTCTTAAAATAAAATCATCTTTAATATTTTTTCATCATATATTTCTTCCCTCATATTCATTTGTTATCATCAGTGATTTATTAAATTATATCCTAAATGCCCCATAATTTTGGTGCTTTTTGTCTAGAAGACTGTTAAATTTAATAGATTACTTGCCTGGTATATAATTTTCCTATATATAGAAAATTTTTTAAAGTCACCAAGAGTTGTGAATTCGATTGACTTACTTAATAGTTTGATTAGCAAATTTGATTAGGAATTTTTATACATGTGTTTAGATGAATATAAAACTGGCCCTCCAACTAATTTTATCAATGTAAACTACTTGCCCTGATTTAGGTTCAGATTTTCTTAAATTTTATATAGCTCATTTATGTTTTAATACAGTAATCTGATTCAAGTTTTAAAGTCAGTTATAACCAATTTTAAAGAATCTACGTATTTATCATCAAATCATTCTGCTTACTGCATCTTTTCTATTTCTGTACTTACTCTGTTTAACCATGCTAGTTCCTATTGCCCCTTTCTACTTCATTCATTATTTTTCTCCAATTATTCTTTGAAATACTTTATGGGAATTTTGAATTCTAAAGGGCATTTTGTATTCCATTACAGCTAAAATTCTCTTTTGGAAGAGAAAGCTTTGAACTCTTCAAAATGCCTGTTTTTTGGCTCTTTTTTTTTTCTATGATTATTACTGCATTAATCATCCCATATTTATCATTAGTTCTTTGCTATATTAGCTCCAGAATAACCTATGATCATTTAAAATGCTGAACAAACTCAGTAGGTTATTGTACATTCTCATTTATTAAAGTGGATTTTTGTGTTCCCTCTTGTCTTGTCTTGTGGTCTCCGTGCTGGTGCACTGTGTCCAGTATTCCTTCCTTTTGATTTTATTTTGGTGGGTAGGGTTTATATTTGCAGAAATTATTTATTACACCTCTAAATTAAAGAGTTTAATTCTCCTCTTGATCTTCATATTGGATTATGTAAATTTGTTGAAAATAACTCCCTGGGTACTTTAAAGTGCTGATAAACTCTCAAATGGCTCATGTGACACTGATGCTACTTTAAGGAAGTGTCTTGCTTACCTGGTCAAACACCCATTCCTCACTGCATTTTGCCAATTCAATCCATTTTAGATGTAACCTCGGGTATGGTGAAAGACCCACCGGACGTCTTGGACAGGCAAAAATGCCTTGACGCTCTGGCTGCTCTACGCCACGCTAAGTGGTTCCAGGTTCGGAACATCATTTTACTTTTCTCTTGTAGCCTTATGAGAGAGTAGTTCAGTACAACATGTTTAACTGTGTTTAAACATTTCAAAAGATTGCTCAAGCAATACTATTTAAATTAAATATCAGAAAATATGTTGACATAGAAAGCTGGGTATAAAGATCTGCATATTGCAGTTACTATTAATTTGACGATAAACTCAGGTTTGGGGGGTGTTTTGTAGTTCGGGTTTTTTTATTTTTATTTTTAGTGACTATATTTAAAGTTGACTTGTTTAGGAACATCACATGTTTTTGTATATATATTATATTCCATAAGGCTGCAGATAAACTTTGCTTTAAATAATGGAATATGTGTTTAAAGCTTTCTGTATAGTTTTAAGATTTTTCCCCCCTCTTTCTCTAAGTTAATAAGTGTAGGGAATGAAAGGTGAGGAAGCAGCTGTTTGGTTTAGTGACTTTGCAGTCATGCAAAGGCACAGAAGGGAAACCAAACAGATTTCCTTAACCTTTCAGTCCCTAGACAAACTTTTTAGCTCTTTACTTTTTCTTTTATTTCTGATGTAGGCAGACTTTTTTTTAAGTTTACTGTATTGAATGAACACAGGTCAAGGTTCACAGGGGATCAAGAACAATTATTCTTGTATAATCTGTTTACTTTGACCTAAAATATCAGCTTTTAAATACTAACCTTGGTATAAAATATTGCTGTAAATGGCAGCTCATTGAATCCAATTTTAACTGTGGTTATTTTGTTTTATTTTTATCTGAGCTTCCATTGAACAGTGGTATTTTAACTTTTTTTTTCATCAAGGGATATTTTCAGTATTTCTAAGATTAATTCAGTTGGTTTTTGTGTTGCTCTCAAGGCTAGAGCTAACGGTCTGCAGTCCTGTGTGATTATCATACGTATTCTCCGGGACCTCTGTCAGCGAGTTCCAACTTGGTCTGATTTTCCAAGCTGGGTGAGTAGTATGTAACTGAACAGTGTGAAAAATAAACATTAAGGAAATATTTCTACAGCTTTCTTACAGCCTCATCTTGCATTTAGTTATCAACTTCATTTTCATTTCCTAAACATAGTTTCTTTCCTCTTCTAGTGAAGCACTAGGGGGGTCTTAGAGTGTTTTAATTTTCTGAGACTTGCACTTCGTTTTCTTTTTGTATTTTTCTCTCCCCCAGCCCTTTTTTTTTAAACTCTTCTCACAATATTTATTACTTAAAAAAAATTGGTACAATTATACATAAAGGTACAAAGAAAACTAAAAATAATTACTAATCTCCCTATGTAAGGTTTTTTTTTGACTTTTTTTAAAATGTATAAGTTTAGGAATTTTAAAAATTCAGAAATATACATTCAAAAATGCATAAGTTTAGAAAATTCAAATAATGCAAAAAGGCAAAAAATAAGAAACAAAAGCCTTCTTATTTAAGGGCAAGTTATCTTGACGCAGTTTATGATTTCTTCCAGGAACAAAAATGCATGTGTATGCATCATGTATGTTCCTGTTTTTCATTTATGTACAAATATCCCTTTGATGTTGAGTTACTTTGGTTCCTAAATAGCAAGAATTCAGATAGAGAGGGATTCATTCAAAAATATAACTGAACCTACTGATTCTAGAGTTGTGTTAGGGAGAGTTGAATAGCCAGGGTTGTCTAATTCTTTTTTTTAACACAGGAGTGTGTCATGCTGTTTACTCTGACATGATATTTGCTTCTTTGTTACGTTAGACGTATCAATCTTCTCTTAGTTTACTAAGTAATTTTGAATCAGAAATGGAAATTGAACTTTATCAGATAATTTTTCAAGGTTTATTGATGTGAATGTATAGTATTTCTTCTTCAAACTGTTGCATTTTGTGATTGCGTTTCTCTTAATAAAATACATCTTGGAGCGTTCGGAGAGCTGCATTAACTAAGTGGTGTTCCCTTTGTATGGATATGCCGTATTTTATTTAAATGGTGTCCATTTAATGGACAATTGGGTTGTTTGCAGTCTTTTGCTCACACATGCTTTTTTCTAGAGTTTTTTTCCCCCTAGTCAAATTATATTTTCTGCAAATGTGTGTATATACATAAGTTTATTTTTAATATGTAGCAAAGTTCCTGGAAGGATATATCCCAACTTAAGACAGTGGTTGTCTCTGAGGAGTGAAAGGAAGAGATGGTTAGGTTAGAGATCTGTAATGTTTGGGTTTTAGTAGGATAAAATATACATATATTACTTGTATAATTAGGAATAGATTTAAAAATCATAAATGGGCTAAAGATGGATCCAGTATATGTTTTTCCAGATCAGTTGCCAGTTAATACCATTTTATTTAGTAGTGATATTTGTTCTCCCAACCCCCAGTTTGAAATGTCACCATTATCATAAACCAGTGATTCTCAACCAGTGTCAGTTTTGCCCTTCAGGGACATTTGGCAGTGTTTGAAGATATTTTCAGCTGTCAAAACTGTTCATCAGTAGCTCTAAGAATGAGAAACACTGTAATAATCCAAAGTTCCTTTTTTTGTGAGCCTGTTTCTGCAGTCTTCATTCCTCAGTCTTTGTTCTTCTCTAGTGCTAAAACTCTTTTAATTATTAAAACTTCATAGTGTGTTTCAAAATGCTGATTGTCCTCTTCATCACATTTCTCCCTTTCCATTCTGTGCCGCTCACTATAAACACGATGTTACAGCGAAGAATTTTTTTTGGATTTTCTTATATGTTTCTTTTTCAAGTTAAATGAACTTGATAACCATTTTGTTCAGTTTCTCTAACGTTCTCTTGATGATTTTTAAGTAGTAGTGCATTGAATTAATAGATAATTTGTGGACTGTCATCACTTGTATAATACTGACTCTTTAGCTAAGAGTATGGGATATCCTATTTATTGGAATTAATTGTATGTGCTTATTTAGTTTTCAATAGGTTCTGTTTTGTTTATGTTTTGTTGATGATAGTTTGAACCTAAGTATGTATCTTTCAGAGTTTTTTAAATTCCATTTTCTGGTTATTATATATAGTAAATACATTAAATTTTGTAGCCCACCACCTGACTTCACTCCTTTATTTGTACCAGTTTTTTTCATGTGATTCTTCTGGGTTTTCTAGTCTTAGAGCCACATCTGCAAATGATATTTTGCCTCCTTTCCAATATTTTGCCTTCTTTCTCTTCTCTAATTTAATTGATTCTTCTACAATAAATGTATAATAAAAGAAACAATACTTTACATGCATGTTATATTCTGACTGCATTGAAATTACTTCTAGTATGTAAAGTATATTAAGTATGGTGGGTAAAAAAAAGCCTTTTATTTGAGATATTTACTTCTTTGTAATGTTAGAAGTATCATTCTTCTCTTAGTTACTAAGTTTAGACCAGAAATGAAAATTGAATTTTATCAGATAATTTTTCAAGGTTTATTGACATGAGTATATAGTTTTTCTTCAACCTGTTTATACTCTACATTTACAAATAGATTTCCTCATATTGAGCTACCTTTCATTCTAGAGATGATTCTCATATATATAAGGATAATCTTAATGAACTGGTAGTCTACTTAGGAATTTTGCAGTGACATAAAACAAATTTTTGTAGTTTTATTTTTGTCCTCTGTGAATCAATAGCGTGTGCACTTTGTAAAAATAATTTTGAAGCTTTCTTTCTCTAAACTCTGAAACCATTTTTAGTAACATCAAAACTATCTGTTTTTTGATAATTTATTAAATTCATGTAACATCATCAGTTCCCAGTCCCTTTTAAAGGGGGTAGCTCTTTCTTAGTTTCTTTTATTGTGATTAATTGTTTGTTTAATTTTTCTTTCCCCTGGGATTGATTTTGGGAACTTATCTTTTCCCAGAAAAATCAACCAATTCAGCCAGATACTTAGATTTTTATTTAATACAAGTTTTTCTCTCTTAGGGTCTTTTAAATACCCATTTCTTTTGCTTTTAATTCTTTAATTGATTGAATAAACTAGCCAATAATAGCAGTTGCCATATAGGAGCAAAATGACATAGGAGTGTTTCAGTATTTATTTATGATCAGAGTTCACTGAATTATTAATAGGTTTTAAATGTAAAAATTTATGGATGTTATATAACTTTAAATTTTTTAAGTGTATAAAAATATAAGCATTGTACATTATTATTCTACTTCCTTCTTCCTTCAACTTCAGTTCCTTCAGCCAAGGTGCCCTTGAGGATATTTCTGTTGTAGTAAGTGTAAGCATCAGTGCTTTTTTGAGAATGGGCTCTCAGGCCACTGCTGGCAAATCTTGGAGTCTGGAGATCCAGCAATGCAGATGGCCTTGCTCTGCCCTGTACCTTACATTTCCTCTTTATCAGAGAGAGCCATCAACTTCAAGGGGCACTCTCTCCTCTGAGGGTGCAGAACTCTAAGAACTGAGTGGAAAAGAGGAGGATGTACAGGTAAAAGGAATTGGAGGAGCATAGGCCGTAGCAGGGTAATGATGGGAGAATCAAGGAGGGCAAAGCTGCTGGCCAGTCTTTGAAATCATGTACATGTAACATAAAATACACCAGTATTTTGATAGCTTAAAGCACACCAAAATGTCAGTTTTTTGACATTTAAAAATCTCTGTTAGTATTTTATTCTTTAGTCAGTGGTTTATTTCATCTCCTCCCAACCCCTCCTGCCAAGAGCCAGCTCCTTGAATTTAGCTACCAGATCTACTAACTTTATATTTTCATTGGGTTTATTTTCGTTCTTTTACAAACTTCTTGAATTGTACACTTGTTTCATTCACTCTTTAATTATATAGAGATTTTAAAGCTGTAATTTAAGGCTGGACACAGGTTTTTGGCTATATATGTAGTATTTCCTCTTTATTTTCTGTGCAATCTGAAACTCATTTTAATGTTATCTTTAAGCCAAGAGTAGTTTTGAGGGAATCTTTAAATTCTGCGTGACTGGAGAAGGGTTGCTTTTGTTTTTGTAAATAACTTCTACTTTTTGTAGCATGTAATCCAATAAATATATTCCACTATTTGTAATTTTTGGAATTCAAAGTTTTCTTTGTGGTTTAATATGTACAACTAAAACCTATGAGCAAAATATGTTCTCAACGAGGTACGTGTATATATAGCATGTAATATATACCTCTTCAACTTCATCATTTTGTTCATATCTCCCATTTCCTTTTTTTTTAACTTTTTTTAATTCAGTTATTGTCATTTTACAATGTTGTGTCAAATTCCAGCATAGAGAACATTTTTTCAGTTATACGTGAACATACATACATTCATTGTCACATTCTCTTTTGCTGTGAGCCACCATAAGATCCTGTATATATTTCCCTGTGCTACACAGTACAATCTTGTTTATCTATTCTACATTTTGAAATCCCATTCCCACCCCCACCCCCCCGTCCCCCTGGCAACCACAAGTTTGTATTCTATGTCTATGAGTCTGTTTCTGTTTTGTATTTATGGCTTTTTGTTTTTTGTTTTTTAGATTCTGCATATGAGTGATCTCATAGGGTATTTTTCTTTTCTTTCTGGCTTACTTCACTTAGAATGACATTCTCCAGTAACATCCATGTTGCTGCAAATGGCGTTATGTTCTCGGTTTTTATGGCTGAATAGTATTCCATTGTGTAAATATACCACATCTTCTTTATCCAGTCATCTGTTGATGGACATTTAGGCTGTTTCCATGTCTTGGCTATTGTAAATAGTGCTGCTATGAACATCGGGGTGCAGGTGTCATCCTGAAGTAGGGTTCCTTCTGAATATATGCCCAGGAGTGGGATTCCTGGGTCATATGGTAAGTCTATTCCTAGTCTTTTGAGGAATCTCCATACTGTTTTCCACAGTGGCTGCACCAAACTGCATTCCCACCAGCAGTGGAGGGTTTCCTTTTCTCCACAGCCTCTCCAGCATTTGTCATTTGTGGACTTTTGAATGATGGCCATTCTGACTTGTGTGAGGTGATACCTCATTGTAGTTTTAACTTGCATTTCTCTAATAATTAGTGATATTGAGCATTTTTTCATGTGCCTATTGATCATTTGTATTTCTTCCTTGGAGAATTGCTTGTTTAGGTCTTCTGCCCGTTTTTTGGATTGGGTGTATTTTTTTCTTATTAAGTCATATGAGCTGCTTATATATTCTGGAGATCAAGCCTTTGTCAGTTTCATTTGCAAAACTTTTCTCCCATTCTGTAGGTTGTCTTTTTGTTTTACTTATGATTTCCTTTGCTGTGCAGAAGGTTGTAAGTTTAATTAGGTCCCATTTGTTTATTCTTGCTTTTATTTCTATTTCTTGGGTAGACTGCCCTAGGAGAACATTTTTGAGATGTATGTCAGATAATGTTTTGCCTATATTTTCTTCTAGGAGGTTTATTGTATCTTGTCTTATGTTTAAGTCTTTGATCCATTTTGAGTTGATTTTTGTGTATGGTGTAAGGGAGTGTTCTAGCTTCATTGCTTTACATGTTGCTGTCCAGTTTTCCCAACACCATTTGCTGAAGAGACTGTCTTTATTCCACTGTATATTCTTTTTTTGGGGGGTGGGTAACTAGGTTTATTTATTTTTAGAGGAGGTACTGGGGATTGAACCCAGGACCCCGCGCATGCCAAGCATGCACTCTACCACTTGAGCTATACCCTCCCCTCCACTGTATATTCTTGCCTCCTTTGTCGAAGATTAGTTGACCAACAGTTTGTGGGTTCATTTCTGGGCTCTCTATTCTGTTCCATTGGTCCATATGTCTGGTTTTGTACCAATACCATGCTGTCTTGATGACTGTAGTATTGTCTGAAGTCTGGGAGAGTTATTCCTCCAGCCTCTTTCTTTCTCTTCAGTAATGCTTTGGCAATTCTAGGTCTTTTGTGGTTCCATATAAATTTTATTACGATTTTGTTCTAGTTCTATGAAATATGTCCTGGGTAATTTGATAAGGATTGCATTAAATCTATAGATTGCCTTGGGCAGTATGACCATTTTAACAGTATTGGTTCTTCCAATCCAAGAGCATGAGGTATCTTTCCATTTTTTTAAGTCTTCTTTAATTTCCTTAATCAGTGTTTTATAGTTTTCCGTGTATAAGTCTTTTACCTCCTCAGTTAGATTTATTCCTAGGTATTTTATTACTTTGGGTGCTATTTTAAAGGGAATTGTTTCTTTGCTTTCTTTTTCTGTTGATTCGTCGTTAGTGTAAAGAAATGCAACTGATTTTTGAATGTTAATCTTGTAACCTGCTACCTTGCTGAATTCTTCGATCAGCTCTAGTAGTTTTTGTGTGGACCTTTTAGGGTTTTCTATATATAGTAACATGTTATCAGCATATAGTGACACTTTTACCTCTTCTTTTCCAGTTTGGATCCCTTTTATTTCTGTCTCTTGCCTGACTGCTGTGGCTAGGACTTCCAAGACTGTGTTGAATAGGAATGGTGATAGTGGGCAGCCTTGTCTTGTCCCAGATTTTAGTGGGAAGCTTTTGAGTTTTTCACCGTTGAGTACTATGCCGGCTGTAGGTTTGTCATATATAGCTTTTATTATGTTGAGATATGTTCCTTCTATACCCACTTTGGTGAGAGTTTTTATCATAAATGGGTGTTGAGTTTTATCAAAAGCTTTTTCTGCATCTATTGAGATGATCATGTGGTTTTTGTCCTTTCTCTTGTTGATGTGATGTACACATTGATTTGCGTATATTGAATCATCCTTGTGTCCCTGGGATGAACCCCACTTCATCATGATGTATAATCTTTTTTATGTGCTGTTGGATTCTATTTGCTAGTATTTTGGTAAGGATTTTTGCATCTCTGTTCATCAGTGATAATGGTCTGTAATTCTCTTTTTTGGTGGTGTCTTTGCCTGGTTTTGGTATCAGGGTGATGGTAGTTTCATAGAATGAGTTTGGGAGTATTCCCTCTTTTTCAGTCCTCTGGAAGAGTTTGAGAAGGACTGGTATGAGTTCTTTATATGTTTGGTAGAATTCCCCAGTGAAGCTGTCCGGTCCTGGACTTTTATTTGTAGGGAGGTTTTAAATTGCTATTTCTATTTCATTTCTAGTGATCGGTTTGTTCAAGTGGTCAGTTTCTTCTTTATTCAGTCTTGGTGGACTGTATGTTTCTAGAAACTTGTCCATCTCCTCTAGGTTATCCATTTTGGTTCCATATAGTTTTTCATAATATTCTCATATGATATTCTGTATTTCTATGTTACTTGTTGTGATTTCTCCATTTTCCTTTCTTATTTTGCTTATTTGTGCTGTCTCTTTTTTCTTTGTGAGTTTGGCCAGAGGTTTGTCGATTTTATTTACTCTTTCAAAATTCCAGCTTTTGGTTTGATTGATTTTTTTCTGTTGTTTTTTAAACCTCTATTTTATTTCCTCCCTGATCTTTATTATTTCCTTCCTTCTGCTGACTTTTGAGTGTTTTTGCTCTTTTTCTAGTTCTTTTAGCTGGTGGGTTAGATTGTTTATTTGAGATTGTTCTTCTTTTTTTGAGAAAGGCCTGTATCGCTATAAACCTCCCTCTTAGCACTGCCTTTGGTGCATCCCATAAGTTTTGTGTGATTGTGTTTTCATTTTCATTTGTCTGAAGATATTTTTTAATTTCAACTTTGATTTCATCATTGACCCATTGGGGTTTTTTTAATAGCATGTTGTTTAATCTCCATGCTTACCTTTTTTTCTCCTTTGTTTCTCTGTAGTTGATTTCTAGTTTCATAGCATTGTGGTCAGTAAATGCGCTTGAAATACTTCCTATCTTCTTAAAATTGTTGAGGCTTTTTTTGTGCCCAAGTACATGATCAATCCTAGAAAATGTTCCATGTGCACTTGAAAAGAATGTATATCCTATTTTTGGGGTGTGTAATGCTCTGAAAATATCCACCAAATCTAATTTTTCTATTGTATCATTTAATTTCTCTGTTGTCTTGTTTATTTTCTGTCTGGAAGATCTGTCTAGTGATGTTAATGTGATGTTAAAATCTCCAACAATGATTGTATTCCCATCAATTTCCCCTTTATCTCTGTTAGTAGTTGTTTTATGTACTTAGGTGCTCCTATATTGGGTGCATTTATATTGATTATAATATCCTCATCTTGTATTATTCCTTTAATCATTATAAAATGTCCTTCTTTATCTTTCTTTATGGCCCTTGTTTTAAAATCTGTTTTGTCTGAAATCAGTACTGCTACACCTGCTTTTTTGGCTTTTCCATTTGCATGGAATATCTTTTTCCATCCTTTCACTCTCAATCTATATGTGTCCTTCTCCCTAAAGTGGGTCTCTTGTATGCAGCATATTGAAGGTTCTTGCTTTATTATCCAGTCTGCCACTCTGTGTCTTTTGACTGGAGCATTTAGTCCATTAACATTTACAGTAATTAATGATAGATGAGTGTTTATTGCCATTTTGAACTTATTATTGCAGTTGATTTGGTATTTCCTCTTTGGTCCTTTCTTCTTCTTTTTGTGGTTTGGTAATTTTCCTTTGTATTATCTTGGATTGTATTTACTTTTTGTGACTCACTTGTAAGTTTTTGGCTTGTGATTCCCTATTTTGTAAGTCTATTAACCTATTACTATAACTGTTTGTACTAAACAGATAGTAATATAATCTCAAACCCATCCTACTGAGAACAAAAAATTTAAAAAAGAAAGAAAAAAATACTATTTTCTTGCTTCCTTCTCACACTCTTAATGATTTAGATGTCTTCTTTTACAATTTTTTGTTTATTCTATTTGGAATTCATGTAGTTATCACCTTCCAGTTATGAGTTTCTCATTTTTGTAGCATCCTGCTTCTTTTCTATTTATAGTAGACCTGTCAATATTTCTTTTAGCATGGGTTTAGTGTTGCTAAACTCTTTTAGTTTTTGCTTGTCTGTGAAGTTCTTTATCTCTCCTTCTATTCTAAAGGATAGCCTTGCTGGATAGAGTGTCCTAGGCTGCATCTTTTTTTCATTCAGGACTTTGAATTCCCATTTCCTTTCTTTACATATGTTTTGTCTACTTCATCTGTCCATGAACTGACAAAGATGAATTAAATAAAATCTATTTCTGTTGTGTTTTCTACAGATAGTGCTTTACTGTTTTGTTGCAGTAATGTTTTGGACATAAATACTTAGTATAGTTATGTTATTGTGAATTTGAACCCTGTGTCATTGTAAAGGGCATTTAATTAACATTTCTGCCATTAGTTAACATCTTGCCCATTTCTTAGTATCAAAACTTTAGCTTTTTTTAAAAAAAATTAAAACTGACATACAATATTTCTTTCAGGTATACATAGAGTATTTCTTTCTTGTACACCTGAAAAGATTTTACAATTCAGTATTTTTATACATTATGAAATGGTTATTGCAATAAGACCAGTTGCCATCTGTTACCATATGAAGTTATTACAATATTATGTACTATGTTCCCCTGTGTGCACTTAGATCCCTATGAGTTATTTGTCTTTTAGCTAGAAGTTTATACCTCTAAATCCCTTTCACTTATTTTATCTGGACCCCCACCCTCCTAAAATGTGGCTTTTTTTGTTAGCATTTGTCTGATACGATTCTGTTTGTTTCCTTTATTTTCTTCTGTCCTTTACCGTAATTCTTATCCTTTTCTTGTTCTTTGTTGTGTGTGTGTGTTTCTTCTGGTTATTTAGATAATTGGTGTTGCCCTTATAGTTCGATGTGGTATTTGCATTCATCTATTTCTTTAATAATTTTAGATAACATCTATTAACCTGTCATCTATAAAAGCTGAGAAAATTACCACTTCCTTCCTCCACCCCAATCCTGTTTTGAGATTTTTGTTATATTTTCTTTTGTTTCATTCATTTCTTTAAGTAATGTATTTAAACCTGTTTCTTGATTTATCTGTCTTACTCAGTATATACTGATTCTACTGAAGACAAGGAAATTTACACCTAATGCTTTTTTTTAAACTTTAAAAGTGTAAAAATAACTACACTTACCTTCTTTAGTCATATCCCTTTGGTTGTTTAATATTTTGTATTTAAAATGTTTCAGTGCCAACTAGCAGGTCTTTTTCTGGGGATGCTTCTTTTCATTTTTTGATTGCGTTTTATCATCAAATAGTTTTTAATCAAAATGTGTTGTAAGTTTTTTAAAATTTCTTTCATGTTTGAAAATCTTTGCCAATTACCATTATTTTATTGAGAAAATACGTTGTAAGTTCCTCCATTTATTGGTGTTGCTCCATTATTTTCCAGCATTGAGTATTACTAAATCTAAGTCTGGCCTAATATTTTGCCTTTACTTTTTCTTACAGGCTGCTAAAAGAATTCTTTCTTTAATCTTGAATTTCAGTAACTTAGCCAAATTATGTCTTGGAATCTGTTATTTAATAACAGCATTTCATTGAAATTTATGTCCTTTTGTCCTACAGATTCAATCTTTCTTTCAGTTGGGGGGGAAACAGTCTCCTGTTATATCTGGTTAATATGATTCTCTATTTTCAGGGACACCAGTTCTTCTATTGGATTGCCTTTGTCCTACACGTCTGTTATGTTTGTGATTATTTTCATCTTTGTTCTAATTTCTCATGTGTCTCTTTGACAGTAGCTTAGTCTTCAGCTATATCCTAATCTCTGCTATTTATGGCTCATTTATTTGTTCTATAATAATGTTATTTTGCATTTCAGTTTGCTTTATTAGTTTTGTGGTCTTCCTTTTCATCTCAACTTTGAGCTCTTAATTTTATTGGCTTTTTGTATTTATCAAGTGCTCTTATAACATAGAACATTAGGGGATATTCATTCCCTTAAATTAAGAGTCTTTCAGAGTAAATTTTTTTAATAGACATTATTTTTTAAAGCAATTATTGGTTCGCAGCAAAATTGAGCAGAAAGTACAGAGTTCTCATATACTTTGCCCCTACACATGCATAGCCTCCCCCCAACATTCTGCACTAGAGCTACACATTTGTTACACACAATAACAAATTGTCAAAGTCCACAGAGAATAGAGTTTTCATTTCGATTTTTCATGCTGTGTTCTACCCAAATGTGAAGATGTCATGCCTGGTTTTAATTTTTTTCATCTCGTTAGTGCTTAGCATTGTAGTTTCATTGCAGAATCAGCCTTCTATGCCGAGACATCCAAATAAGATTTGTCTTTGAATTTGTCCACACCTTTTTAAATATCTTTTCTTTTTCTTCCTCCATCAGCTCTGCTTTGAGGATTATTTATGAAAAGGAGTAGGGTTTGTCTGTGTGCAGCCTTATTACAGACATGGGCTTTCTCTCTCCTAGTCCTGATTGAGTGTGCCATCACAGTCTGTGAGGAGGATTCCATTGGCATACCTTCAGGCTTCAGGTTGCAAATGCAGATTAGGCTCACAGAGCCTTTGCTTATGCAGAAAATGCTCTGTTTCCTGAGCCTATTCACTATCTCCTTTCAAGAACAGCTTCTGTTTCCCTGACCTAACAGAGGGTATTGGGTATGTAAAGCCACTTTGGGACACCTGTGTTTAGAGTTCACAGCCATCTTTGATACTAATTTTTCCCTACCTATTACTCTTTTGGATGACCTTACCTTACTTATTTTTTCTTTTATCTACATGTTGATCAAATGCCTATTTTATTATTAGAGATGATTAGATATGGATAATTACTATTCTTCTGCTCTTCCTTCCTTGTCTTCCACAAAGAGTTTTCAAGATGGTAAGTTCTATTAACTTTTCCTTTCTCTGGTTGGATGGAAAGTGGTCAGAAGAGGATCTTACGGTTAGAAAATTTTTTCGCTAAACTAATCCCTTCCTCATTCTTTTATTAGAGAGCCAAATTAGGAGCAATAGAAATGTTCTCTCTTCCATTGGCCTTTTATACTGTTTAGTTGAAGCTGTTATTTTTTTTTTGCTTGGGTGGCATTAATGTGCATCATTACATATTTCTTAATCATAATCAGGTTTTGGGGTTAAGAGATCTTGAGATTTGGCTTTGTGCTATCACCTTAAGCAGAATAACTTTTCTTCTTGATTTTCGTAAAAGAAATTTGAAATTCTTATGAACTTAATTTTTTTAATTTATTTATTTTTTGTGGGAGGAGGTAATTAGATCTATTTATTTACTTTAATGGAGGAATTAGAGATTGAACCCAGGACCTTGTACATGCTAAGCAAGCAGTCTGCCACTGAGCTATACCTCCCCCCCTTCTTATGAACTTTATTATCTTCCAATATATTTAGTATTCAGATTACTTACTTGAATAAGTCTTCAGTAACACCTGCATGTAGGCTTTTCCTTTACCACTGCAATAAGTGCTGCTAATGATACTCTGCATTCAAATTAGTTCTGCTTTTGTCCTGAATCTGTGGTGATGAAGTAAAGAAAATAGAGGTTAAAATCTCTTGTAAGATTGGTTTGACATCAGAATTGCTGATGTAGAATCTACACTTCCTTTAGAATGGTATACCTTCTATAAATTACAAAAAGGCATATAGTTAATTTTTTAATGTTTATTATATATTTTATTTCTAAACAGTGTATATTAGGCTGAGGAATATTTTATAAAAGAGAATGATCTGTTATAGCCAGGATGAACCTCTAAAGCATTATGCTAATTTAAGGAAGCCAGACACAAAAGGTCATGCATTATACGATTGCATTTGTATGAAATATCCAGAATAGACAAATCCATACAAACAGAGTGTACATTGGTGGTTGCTAGAGACTTAGGGGAAGGAGGGACTGAGGAAATGAGGAGAAACGTTTAATGGGCCAGAGGGTTTATTTTGGAGTGATCGAAATGTTTTGAACTAGATCTAGGTGGTGTTATACAACATAGTAAATATACTAAATGCACTGGATTGTTTAGCTTTAAAATAGTTATTTTATGTGCATTTTATCTCACTTAAAAAAAAAAATCTGTCAAATGTGAAGAGAAAATCCCCAAAAAAGAGGCTGAGAAAACTGCCATAAATGTATATAAGTGTACTCTGCGCAAATATCAGTTAAAATATATGATTCAGCATTTCTTTCCACATACTTTATGGATTTTTCAGGAGTATAAGTTAATTAGATTTTAGTGATGGTGGCTTGTAGTAAGAGAGCTCCTGTCAGTTTTAGAACCAATGAAGAGGTTTTAACTGATAGGACACAGACATCACAGGGCAAAGAACTAACATTCTTTTAGCTTGCAGAAGAATTAGCAGATGATATTTGGACTGTATCATTTCACTCAATTTAGCTCAAAGATGATAACTTAGCATTTAGCTGTTCCATAACAAAAACCATGCACTGAAGTACATAAACACCCTCAAATCACCAGAAGCTGTGAGTAAACTTTTTTTAAAGAAGACATGACAGTTTTTATTAAGAATTGATGAGTATGAAGTATTCAAATATAAGTACAAAAATGTAACATCCTACTCATGGACTTAGGAATGAGAAGTCTATCATGCACATAAAGATTAAAATTGGTTAGTATATGTAAAGGCTTAGAACAGTGCTTAGTATATATAATAAACAGTAAGTTGGCTACAATGGTAAAGAGGATAACTGCAACTATTACAGTTAGTTAGCCAGACTTCCTGGTCTTAGATATTTAGATTGTTTCCAGCCCATTAACAGACAAACAGCCACACTGAACACTTTTTGTGGTTTCATTAAGTGTAATAGTCCTATTGTAAGTCTTAAGTACTGACATTGCTGAGTTCATTAGTATGTGCCTTTGAACTTGCCAATTGTGGGATTTTTTTTTTTTTTTTTAAGATTTTGCATGTTTACACTCCCACTAAGTGAAAGTATCTGTGTTACCAGTCTCCTGAGGGTTTTTTTGGGGGGAGGGGGGTTAGTTTTTTTTGTTTTTTTTTGTTTTTTTTTTCCTAAACATGGCCTTTTACCTGTACCAGAATTAGAAACTAACATCCAAGGAAACTAGTTAATGTTACCTGTCTGGATCATTCATTGTAAAGGATATTTATTGGAACAGAGTTGTAGTTTAAAAAAAAACAAAAACTAGGTTTGCATTAAAAGTCAGTTAGACCTGACTGATTCAAATCCTAGCCCTCTTTTAAAGTTTTTTGTTTGTTTAATCTTTAGAATTGTGGTATAATGGCATCTAGTTTGGACAAATTAAATGAAACCATGCATTTAAAGTGTTGAGCATGGTGCCTACTAGTTAGTAAGTGTTGTTCTTATTGCCACTATTAAAGATAAGAAGGAAAAATAATACCTCATGAGTGTTTTTTAAAGCAAATGTTACATAGGTTTCACATCATTTTATATTTAAGAGAACATTTCTCTTTTAATAACACTAGCCACCAAGATCCTTTACAATAAAGCCTAAATATAATTTCCCTAATTTGATTCTGTTCATCTTTGATGTTGCCCTTTTACTTTTGAATGCATACATTTCAGAGTTTATAAACCTCATATATTCTACTTTTGTTGATTTCTTAACTATAGGCATCTCCTTAGACAACAACCATGTTCCATAGAAAATTAATATTTTTAAATTCCTTGCTCCACAGCAGATGATCTCAGAAGGCAGATAATTGACTTAGTTTTATTATGTGATTTAATATATAGACCTTTTGTGTTCCATAAATAATTCCATTTCTTTCTTGGTTTTAGTTAGTTTCTACCTTATTATGCAAGTGTAAATCGCAAATTCCCACTTCTGAGGTCAATTAGTAAGCAGACTTTGAAAAAGCTTTGAATTAACTTGAAACACATTTTATATCTTGATATACCTATATTATAGCTGATTATCTGATACTTATTTTTCTCCAACAGTTTCTAAAAGGATTTATAAATTTGAGATATTTTTGGAAAGTTGCTTAAGACTTGATCAATTTTGTATTTTAGTAGGTTGCTAATTATAACCCGTGATTTCTTCTAATCAGCAGGATTATTTTCACATTCCTTCTAAAAATACTGTTTCATAAATATTTGTTGAGTGTTTTCTATGTGCTGGCTACTAATGCTGGGCAAAGGGGTTCAAAATAAATGACATTTGACAATCTTTATCTTCAAAGATTTCAGTCTTTTGGTGAGGGGAGCATAGAACTCAGTGGTAGAGCTCACACTTAGCATGCAGTCCCCAGTACCTCCATTAAAATAAATAAATAAACCTAATTATCTCCCCCCCAAAAATAAAAAAAAAACCCAAAACAAATTTTTAAAAAAGATTTCAGTCTTTTGGACATCTTGAAATAATACTTGTCTGGAAAGGAGAGAGATTACATATTCATAGAATTGTCTAGATAACTGAAGCTGATTCCTTAAAATACTAAAAATTTTTAATGAAAAATCCTTTAAAAGTGTCTGGAACATCTTCCTGCATTCTTCAACTGAATAAACTGGACCATTTAAATTTTTTGTTGTGATTTACATTTATCATTATTAACATCCTTTCTCAGATTTTTTCCAGTCTTATGCTTTCAGTTATCATTTTTTTGTAGCTGTTAATGTGTACTGTCTCTTTAAATTCCCATCTCTCTTACAGTTTATTCTTTTCTTTTGTATTGAAGTACAATCAGTTATAATGTGTCAATTTCTGATGTACAGTACAATGTCCCGGTCATGCATATACATACATTAGTTTTCTTACAGTTCATTCTTAACTTGTTTGGTACTAGAATCTCCACATGTCCAATCTTTTAAGAATTATTCTTAAGACTGTACTTTCAGGGATCATTTCTATAGTTTGTTACTAGAGAAGTTTCTCTGAACATGTAGAGCACCGGAAACCATAAGGAGGGAGGATAAATAAATAGGAAAAAAAGCGTTATTATTTAAAATATCTGAGTAAGTGGCCTTGGCGTGAATAGGTGGATGTAGTTGTTACCTTGGATTAGATCTTTGAGCTTTTTAAGTATACTTTTTCAGAATGAGTTCTCACTAAGGTATTTTCGGCTTCACTGTCATTTTAAGAATTTCATTCGAGTTCCAATCTATTTAGTTTCTTTGAATTAATCTTGGTGATCTTATTTAAAATTCAAGTAAAAGCTACGTGGGTGAACCTTAAACATTATGCTAAGTGAAAGAAGCCAGACACAAAAAGTCACATATTATAAGGTTCAAGTTGTATGAAATATCTAGAAGAGGCAAATCTATAGAAATAGAAAGTGGTTTAGTGGTTGCCAGAGGTTAGAGAAAAGGGAGAATGGAAAAAGACTGCTTTTGAGGTTGGAGTTTCTTTTGGGGGTGATGAAAATGTTCTGGAATTAGGGAGTGGTTATGGTTGAACAAGTTTGTAAATGTACTAAACACCACTGAATTATATACCTTGAAAGAGTGAATCTTATGTGAATTATATCTCAATTTTTGAAACCTAAATGGAAGCAAATTTTTCTAATAAGATACCCTTTACAACACTTCTAGATCTATATCTATACTTTTACTTTTGTCTTCTAGTCATCAGTTTAGATTTTGAGTCTCTCAAATGCAATTTACAGTGAAAGCATAATTTCCCTTAAGGATAATAGATGTCTAATTGTGCATTCAATGAAAGTTTAGATAACATCCATTGTTTGTAAAGAAAATCCTGATCTAACTCCTTAGTATTACCAGTATGTAAGTATAAGGAACAAATGTATGTGAGCCCTATAAATATCTAAAGAGTTGGAAAGGATAATAATAACTAAAAATAAAAAACAAAAAAACCCTATTAATCTACTTTTTCATTAAGCATAAATTGCAAAATACTTTTAAAATGCAGATTATACATTGCCTTATTAATTTTTGTTTTACTTAATTTTGATTTTATATTATGTAATTTTTATTTTCTTTTTAGTGATTTGTTCTGTGTAACTTTTTCAATCTTTAAAATTTTTAATGACAATTTCACAAGCAGTTTGTCATTCTGGTGTTTGAAAATGATTAATTCCTTTGGCTGTAAGCTGTTAAACACATTTTTATGTTTTTATTTTTAGGCTATGGAGTTACTAGTAGAGAAAGCAATCAGTAGTGCTTCTAGTCCTCAGAGCCCTGGAGATGCACTGAGAAGAGTTTTTGAGTGCATTTCTTCAGGGATTATTCTTAAAGGTAAGTTTTAACTTCATTTTTAATGTTTGTGTTTGATGGTTAAATAAGAATTCTTTCTCTTACAAATGGATAATGCTAATTCTTCTTTCTCCCTCTGCTGATTGCTACAGGTAGTCCTGGACTTCTGGATCCTTGTGAGAAGGATCCCTTTGATACCTTGGCAACAATGACTGACCAGCAGCGTGAAGACATCACATCCAGTGCGCAGGTACCAGTGTGTTCCTAATCCCAAAGCTTTGTTCACTGCCCTTAAGGTTTTGGTTTTTTATAATTGTCCTTTAGAAGAAGTCACTGTATAGAATTAATTCTTCTACTTCTTTAGTAAATAAGCCCTTAGAGGGGATATAATTTAAACTAGATTGCATTAATATAATCTTAAATTTTATTGTTTTAACTATGTGTGTATCTTATTAAATGTATTATATAAATACAAAAACACAACAGTATTTTCAGTGTCATTAAATCTGGTTATTACATTATATGTTAGAATCAGTAGAGAAACTATGTCCTCTGGTTGTAGGGGGTAGGGAGGAGTAAATTGGGAGTTCGGGATTTGCAGATAGTAACTACTATGAATAAAATAGATAAACAACAGGTCTTATTGTATAGCATGGGGGACTACATTCAATACCTTGTAATAGTTTATAATGAAAAAGAGTATGAAAAGGAATATATATACACATACACAAAACTGAATCACTCTGCTGTACACCAGAAATTAATACAACATTGTAAATCGACTATACTTGAATTAAAAAAAAAGATCAGTAGAGAAACTATGTCCTCTGGTTGTACAAAAGTGATGTGCTGTGTGGTTTATGGTAATTTTTGCTATTATTTAGCCTTTCCTACCACTGAAAAGGCCATCTAATATAGTAATTAAAACTGGGCTCTGGAGTCACGACTTCTGAGTTTGAATACCAGCTCTTTATCTCATCTATAAGGGGTGAAGCAGTATCTATCTCAAATAGGATTGTTGGGAAGATTAAATGAGTTAAAATTTCAGTCAATCTAGAACTGCTGTAGTTTTCTTTTTTTTGACTCTAGAAGTGTACTAAGAGTAGAAATGGCTACTAGCTGTAAACAATAATAATCCACTGTAAGGCAGTTGAGCTTGATCTGTTCTGGCAAGAATGATTTGGAATTTGGAAGATACCAGGATTAAAGTAAATTGTTATGCTAAAAGTATATTGAGGGTGAGTCAATAGTAATAGAAGATTATGAAATCTAACAGACTGTAGACTTCCAACTCACGTGTGTTAAACAAGCTTTGTTTTGTTTTTATTTCTTTGGGTTTAATTTTCTAAGGAAGAAGAAAGTTACCGTAGGTGTCTTTTCTTTTGTTTCTCCCTTGGTACTTAAAGAAGGAATTATTTATAAATTTTGGCTTAGGAGCAGGGTATTCGAAAACTTAAGAGAATTTGTATTTGAAAGGAAGGCAATTTTCTTTTAATGTCTGTAAAGAAAGTAGTCTGGTTTTAAGAGGTAGTTAGAAATGTCCTAGTTAAAAGTGAAGAAGTTATGATGGAAAAAAGGGAAGTCTTGTACACTACTGGTGGAAAAGTAAATTGGTGCAGCCACTGGAAAACAGTATGGAGGTTTCACAAAAAACTAAAAATAAAACTACCATGTGATACAGCAATTCTGCTTCTGGGTATGTATCTGAAAAAAAAAAAACAAGAACGCTAACTTGAAAAGATACAAGCACCCTGGTCAATGTTCATAGCAGCATTATTGACAGTTGCCAAGATATGGAAGCAACCTAAGTGTCCATCAACATATGAATAGATAAACAAGAGATATATATATATATATAGATATATATACACACACACACATATACATACACAATGGAATACTACTCAGCCATTAAAAAGAATGAAATTTTGCCATTTGCAGCAACGTGGATGGACTTGAAGGGTATTATGCTAAGTGAAGTAAGTCAGACAGAGAAAAACAAATACTGTATGATATTTATATGTGGAATCTAAAAAATACAACAAACTAGTGAATATAGCAAAAAAGAAGCAGACTCACAGATACAGAGAACAAACTAGTGGTTACCAGTGGGGAGGTGGAAGGGGCTATATTGGGACAGGGGATTACAAGGTACAAACTTAGGTATAGAGTAAGCTACAGTGATATATTGTGCAACATGGGGAATATAGCCAATATTTTACAATAACTATAAATGGAATATAAGCATTAAAAATTGTGAATTACCATATTGTATACCTGTAACTTGTATACTAGTGTACATCAACCATCCTTGAGTAATGAATAAATGAATGTGGGGAGGTAACATTACTGCATCATTCCGTTTATGTAACAATCATGAAATAACAATTATAGAGATGGAGAACAGATCAGTGGTTCCTAGGAGTTAGGAATATGGGAGAAGGTTGGGTGATACTATAAAGGGAGTCTTGTGGTGATGGTACAGTTTAGTGTCTTGTGTTGGTGGTTATGCCAGGCCAAACACGTGGTAGTTGCAAAACATGTAAACAAGTATATGTATGACTGGTGAAATCTGAATAAGCTCTGTAGATTGTACCCTTGTCAGTTTCAGTTTGGTTTTGGTGGCCTGTAGCACCCATGTCAATAATTCTCTTCCTTTGTCTCTGTCTGGGACTATTCTTTTCCTTCCATAATGTTTACCTTTTTTTTTTTATGACTCTGTATGTACTATTCTCTAGTAACCTTTTCAAATTGCTTCTGCAAGATGTACCTTTGTCATTTATTCACATCCCTTCCTATAGGTGTCCAGTAGAACAATGTACCTTTTAAAAGGCACATTTATAAGGTTAATCCTCCCCCTCATAAAAGGAATTAAATAAACTGTAAGTTTTCTTTGATATTGTTTAAAAACTCCAAAATGACTTTGTATAGGAATAATTTCAGTATTCTCAAGTTTTGTTTGCTGCTAAATAATTGCCAATTACACTAGAATTCTCTCTCTTGTCAGGTGTTAGAAATACTTGCAAACCATATGCAGAACGAAAGCTTATAGAGTGCTCACTCCAGCATCAAATGGCTATCATACTTTTCCTTACTGGAGTATTCTTACATTTAGAAACTCCTAGTATTAGAACAGGCTGATGATCAGTAACAATATCTCTGTAGAAATGTGTTACTATTCATTATAATGCAGTAGATATCTTTGGATATTTTCTTTTCATACAGAAGAAAACATTATTCTGTTTATCTTTGAGAAGGACCTTTTATAAGTCTCTTTAAATAAAGAATGAGTATTTTATTATGATAAATATTCCTGGTTTCACTTCAGAAAGTTAACAGCCTTATAGAATAAATGAGATAGAGAAGCAACCAGTACTGTCAAAAATTCAGAATTGCAGGCGTAAGCAGAATGCAGTATCACGTTCTGAGCACAGATGATTTGGGACTTTTCAAGGTTTAAAAAGCAAATATATGAGGCAAAGTTGTAAATTTAAACTGGAATCATCTGATCTGGAAAAAAGTTTTAGAGCAGTAAATTCTCACTGGATAATTGTAATCAATAATTATATCTCAGCTTAAGAAAACAAACAAGGATTAAAAACAGTCTAAACAGCAGCCACTTTGGAAAAGTTTGGCACTTCCTCAGTAAGTTAAACATATGACCCAGCAGTTTGACTCCTTAGGTATATACCCAAGAGAACTGAAAATGTATGTACATTAAAAATTTTATAGGGGGGAGGGTATAGCTCAGTGGTAGAGAACGAGCTTAGCATGCATGAGATCCTGGGTTCAATCCCCAGTACCTCTATTAAAATGAATTTTAAAAATAAACCCAATTACGCCCCCCAAAAAAAATACTGTATAGACAAATAGCAGCATTGTGCATAATTGCCAAAAGTAGAAACCACCTAAGTGTCCATCAGCCAGTGAATGGATGGATAAACAAATACAGTATATCCATACAGTGGAAAATTACTCAGCCACTAAAAGGAATGAAGTGCTGATACATGCTACAATATAGGTGAATTCTGAAAATCTTACGCTATGTGAAAAAAGCCAAATACAAAAAGTCATATTGTCTGATTTCATTTATATGAAATGTCCATAGTAGACAAATCTATAGAGATAGAAAAATAGGTTAGTGGTTGTGTGGGCTTTAGGGTAGAGGGATTGAGCAGTGATGGCTATTGCACCATATGGTTTCTTTTTGGGATGATGAAAATGTTCTGGAGTCAAAGACTGATTATGGTTGAAAAACTTTGTAAGTATACTACAAAGCACAGACTTGTACACTTTAAAAGAGTGACACTTAAAATATATGAATTATATTTCAAAAAAATAGTCTAAGCAGTTACATTGAAGGTTTAACCATATAGTGAAAGTTGCCATTTAATCAGATGACTAAAATCTCCTTAAATTAGTTTAAAAGGTATCTATCATATCTCAAAAGTCCCTCTAGTTTCAAAATCATGAGATCTTTTGACATTGATGCCTAACATTCCTATGTATACATAGCCATGTAGTGAAAGTCTTTTCTTAGTTCATGAAGTAACAAGTTGAAGAAGTATGATCCTCATTTTGTAAACCTGGGGAGGTTTGTGTGTGTGCGCATATGAACTCCAGGCCTTGAGCATTTGTGTATGTATGGACATCCACAGAAAAAGTAGGAAAATACATGAATATGAACTAAATAGAGGTTCATTCAGTTAGTGATACACTTTTGCTGTATGTTGTTTTAGGATTTTCTATTTGTTTTTAATGAACATAATACTAATTTTTTTAATTTATATATTAAAAAAACAAAATAGCATGCACACAAAAGAACCTGAAAATAAAAACATCAGAACATATGGAGTATTTCATTTGTGAAACTTAATATTGTTTAATGTGTTTCTTTCCTTAAACATGCTTTCTTATGTTGTTTTATGGGGATAGAAACCTAATAAGAATTAATATTGGTTTTTTAAATTAACTAAATTCTGGCTCTTTTTGTTGCAGTTTGCACTGAGACTCCTTGCATTCCGCCAGATACACAAAGTTCTAGGCATGGATCCACTACCCCAAATGAGCCAACGTTTTAACATCCACAACAACAGGAAACGAAGAAGGGATAGCGATGGAGTTGATGGATTTGAAGCCGAGGGGAAAAAAGACAAAAAAGATTATGATAACTTTTAAAAAGTTTCTGTAAATCTGCAGTGTTAAAAACAAGTGCCCATTCGTTGGCTGTTTTTCATTCATAATAATGTCTACTTTGAAAAAATTATCAAGAATTCAAAGAATTACATGGAAGAACCAAGTTTTTCTATGACATTAAAATCTTAATGTACAGTGTTAGGTATTATGTGAATGGAAAGACACCCCCAAAAAAGTTGTGCTCCGACTAGGGGAAAAACAATGGTTCTGACTTTTTTCCCCTTTGTTTTGGTTTTATTTGCTGGTTGCCCTAGGTCCCTCATATTTGTGTCTTTTATTAACTAGTCCTATTAAATCTTTACTGTATTTAATGCAGTATTTGTTCTTCAGTTGCTATGTGTATTCTGATATTTTTATTTAGAGGTTTTGTTTGCTCTTTGACACTAGTTGTTACTTTGTGTTACAGATATCCTTTATCCCTTAATATTTTACAGCAGTACGTTTTTTTGTAACGTGAGACTGCAGGATTTTTTTCCTTTTGTTTTGTTATTCTGTGTGTGACAGATTACAACACAAAAAAGTTATCCTGCCATTTAAGTGCTCAGAACTGAATGTTTCTGCAGATCTTGTGGCATTTGTCTCTCTAGTGTGATATATAAAGGTGTAATTAAGACATATTTCTGTTAATCTAATCAAGTTTGCCGTCAGTTGTGCATTATTAGCAGTATAAAAGCTAATATATACTATATGGTCTTGCAACAGTTTTAAAGCCTCTGCATAATTGATAATAAAAATGCATGACAGTTTTGTTTTTAATAGACTTTTAAAATTATAATTTTAGGTTTGACACGTAGATCTTTGTACAGTTGACTTTTTGACATAGCAAGGCCAAAAATAACTTTCTGAGTATTTTTTTCTTCTGCATAAGTGGAAAGGGCATTTTTCATATATAAGTGGGCTAACCAATATTTTCAAAAGAACTTTATCATTGTGCAACTAACAACAGTAACTAGCCCTTAATTATGACAGTTCCTTATTGGTGTGTGTGAGATTACTCTAGCAACTGTTACAGTATAACACAGTTGAATGATCCCTGCCCCCTACCCCACACCCCATCGCCCAGATAATTTACAGTTCTATTAACAGTGAGGTTGATAAAGTATTACTGATTTAAAAAATTAAGATTATCTAAAGAAAAAAAACAGAAAATTATTTGGTGTGGCCATCTTACATGCTTACGCGTCCTACAAAAAGCTAAATATTCTAGCAGTGGTGTAATGAAAAGTTACATCTTACTGTTGATATATATATGCTCTGGTACACAAATGTCATTTTGTTGTCACAGCACTACAGTGAAATACACAAATAAAAACTTAAATTCATATAATGACTTAAATGTATTATATGTTAGAATTGACATCATAAACTGCTTTTGCTTTGAAATGACCTTATGCTTCAGTAAAACCATATTCAGATTTATTGGGTACTTACATCTTGTTATTCCTGACAAATGATGTTACCTGAACACATAATTTCCAGGAAATTGTATTATGCAGTACCATATTGGTTCAGTTGCTTTTGGGTCAGAATCATCCCCTGGATTCTTAGAGGACCAGGAGACTGTAGGAGATGACCACTGAGGAAATAGAACAGGAGACTCGGGCTCTTCTCCCAAATTTCTCACGTACTATCTTTGTAACTCAGGCAGACTTCTTTTCTCTTCTCTCTCTTCTCTCTCTTCTTTCTTCCTTCCCTTCCTTTCCTTCCCTTTCCTCTTCCTTCCTTCCTTCTTTCTTTCTTTCCTCCTTCTTTCCTTCCTTCCTTGTAATCTTTCTGGATCTCATTTTGCTCTTGAATATTTAGCCACCCAGTAAAAGTTTTGGAATTTTGTTTCTCAAGTTCTCTTAAGAGAGGAGAGAACTGATATTTATCATGCACTGTGGACAGACACCATGCTAGGTCTTCTCATACATTTTCCTGTTTAAAACTATCGTAACAGTAAGAGTAAATGAAGGTGTCATATTTCTTATTTTTCAGATGAGGAAACTGAAGCCCGGAATGGCTGACTAAAGGCAGTACCTGAGTTTAAGTGACGGAGTTGAAATTGAGAGCCAGGTTTCAAAGTTCATTCATGCTCAGAACTTTGCCAGTCTGCTCCCTTCATCTTGCAGTTATGTTCTAAAAATGTTTTCAGCCCAGGTTTCAAATTTTTGCATTTCGTTTGGGTGTCTTCATTCAGATATACAAGTGATACCACTGAATTTTTTTTTTACTAAAATAATTATTTCAGTATTTTTTGCATGGCTTAATTGTTTTCATAACTGAGGCTAGATCTATATTAACCATCTATGAAATAAGTTCGATTGAGTGTTTTTCAGTATTTCTTCTGCTTTGACAATTTTTAAAGAAAACTAAACTCTAGTCAAAAGAAGCATTGGTTATCACCCTGCTAATGCACTCTTCAACCAGTTGTTTTGGTGACTAAACTTTTACTTATCAGTTATTCCCTGCATCTCAGACTGGCTTTTCCTGTTATATAGTGCATGCTTATGTTTCAGTAATGATAACCCAGATAAAATAAGTTGATTCCTCTCAGCCACTCCCCAATACCTGATGCATTCCAAATTAGATTTTTGTCTTCACCACTATTGTTTGTTCTATTTCTTTGAATAAGCTAGTATTAAAAATACAAACTTGCATGAACAGCATAGGAAGAGATCTCAGACTTTTCTAGTTAGTATTTCAAATCATTTTTTCCTGCTTTTTGACAAAAAGCATAAATCTTCTGCATGATCATGCTGTGACCGTCAGTATATGTTGTGAATTTAAGTTATAAAGAGTCACATTATTGAATTCACCGTTTTTTTATACTGAATTTGGCAGAGCCTACTTTAATTGTTTTCCTAATAAAGGTCAACTTTTATAGTGTTGTAGAAAGATATTCATAGCAGTGATCTCACATTTGTTCATGAGAGTCATCTGGGGAACATTCTAAAAATTTAAGATCCTAAGCCCTAATTTCAAAGATTCTGACTGAGGCCAGAAAAGCCTGAGAATGCTTTTTTTTTTTTTTTTTTTTTTTTTTTGAGAATGCATTTTAAGATGACTTTCTCAGTTACTTGTTTGAAAAGATTGTTGGTAACACGTTATAAAAGTGTAGAGTGTATGGCATAAAATATCTTCTGTCTTGTCTTGCTTTCCAGTTAGTGGTTCCCTTTTCCAGAGGCAGTCAGCGTTATCCATTTGTATATCCTTCCACCCCACGTGGTCTGTGCAAATGTCCACGTCAACATGTGCGCCCCTTTGTTTATACAAATGGCTGTGTGCTGTGCACATTGTTCTGCATCTTGCCTTTTCTCATTTAATATACCTTGGAGTCTTGGAGTCTTCGAGACTGTTCCACATCAGTACACATAGGGGAACTGAATCTTTAACAAGCACTGTAGGATCATTCCAAATTAATTTTTTTTCTTCAATTATAGGTGGTTCTGATGCAAGCTGTACATGGATCATGCTTTAATAAACTTGCTTTATAGTCCAAAGTTATATTTTAGATTTAGTATTAAAGATACTATCAGGCACATAATATAGCAAGTTAATTGTGATAGTCAGGAAATCATAATCTCCCTATTCCTTAAGCAATGTTACTGATTAGTTTTTGTCCAGGTAATTTTAGTAAACTGTAGTCTTGTTAATTTCAGTTCTCCTTTATCTTGCTTAGTAATAGATGTTAAAAAAAATCTGAAAATAGGAAGCAATTTAAAAGCTTTAGTAATATTTTTGAACAATGCTTAAACTGGTCCTATGTTAAATACAAAGCTATTGTATTCACATTATCCTAATGCAATCCCAAGTAAGATAACGGTACCAGAGGTCTTCAGTTTGGAAAGGACTGTTTAATCAGTTCAGTAAGCTAATGTGAAATACTTTAAAAAGAAAGTAATTTGTTGAAAGAAAGTGTGCGAAGGCAGTTAAATTGGTCTCAACTGATTAATCACTCTTAAAATACACAAAATACTAAAAGAGTTCAGAAGTAGAAAGGGAAAATGGCAGAGAACATACCTGGGGCTTGGATCAATGTGAGCCCTATATCAAAGACAGGATAATGCAGTATGACAGGTTCCTGGTGAGAAAAAAAGTCCACGGTGTTGTAATTTACCTTGAGCTTTGCCATAAGCTGTTTAAAAAGAGCAATTTGTACTTCAGTGTGACTTAGTGTGCATTGTGGTATAGACAAAAACAGAAGGCCTGCCTTTTGCTAATACATACTGTGGAGGGCTGGAACTTAAAACCTGCATTACCAATCACAACTCCTTTTGGTGAGATGGCACTGCAAACCTTTTAACAGAGAAGGAGCTTCCTTGTATCCTTTATCTGAGTGATAATCCAAAATGAGAGATATAGTCTTCCTACACTTGGTGTTAGTCGCACCACATCTGGAGTCTGCTGTTCAGTTCTGGGCTTTTGTTTTAATGTGATGTTCAAAAGAGAGAGACCAAGATAGTGAATTTGTTCAAAATCATGGCATGGAGTTGGAAACAGAGCAGGAGATATAAGAGGTGATATAGGAGAAAGGATTGTTAAGTATCTTCTAATATGGATAGCTCTGGAAAAAAAATTGATAAAATAGCTTTTTTAAAACATTAACTGCAACAATAAAATGGATGGGGGTCACTTGCAAAGTTGTTGCCCATGTTCAAAATTATAACCACCTATTTAAGATTCTGGTTAAAGGTCCTAGTACTAGGTATAAGAACATCTTTTCCAAGTTTTAAGTTGCTTTTATACTATTGGTCCATGTACCTAGTAAAGACCATTTGAACAGAACTAAATGGCTAGTTGCTTAAAAAGTTGATAAGAATTATTTCATGGCAGTCAAAATACAGATAGGAATAAGATTAGAAAAATGGGTGCTGGTTTTTCTACACCTCAACTTTTCCCTGTTTTCCTGGGTTTTTTACTCATACCTCTCAACATTCCTCGGCTTCTGCAGCTTCTAAGTACAGTCGACCCTTGACTGCATGGGTTTGAACTGTGCTGGTGCACTTACACGTAGATGTTTTTCAATGGTAAATATCACAGTACTGCACAGTCCGTGGATGCAGAGGATGCGGATGGTCGACGAGTGCAGAGGGTCAGCTCCCCTAACCTCTCCCCACTGCTTTGTTCAAGGGTCAGCTGAAGCACTTCGCATGGTTCTGTCAGCAGCATCTTCTGTATGTGTACGTGCCATTGATGATCTTATCCGTCTCCCAAGCTTTAGATATTCCTTTTCTTAAATTTATTTCCAAATCCTGTCTCTCTTTATCCAAACTCGCCTTGCTTTTTATCTTTCTGCCTCCAGTCTCTACACTATTCAGCCTACAACCCCCAGATTATTCGTCCTAAAGCAGCAATTGGATCATGCCATCACTACTCAAAAGAACTTAAGGCAACTCCACTTCACTGTGCTAAAATGGTGTATTTGATTTCGTCCTCACAACCTTGCTAGGTAGGTATTCATTATACATGAGCAAACCAGTGTTTGAGGTTAAGTAACTTGTTGTCATAATAAAAGCTTGTTTGAATCTCTCATTTTGTATGTGTCAGATCATCAAAAAGCTACATACTTGGAGAGTCCTGTTGACTTCAAAGCCTGAGCTTTTAATCTTTATGCTACTATATACCTCCTATAGATGTGTCTTTTAGTCAAAACCTCTTTCTACAGAATTTGAATGCTTAAGACATGGTGTACAAATAGATTTTAAGCATCCCAATTTTGGTCTGCTTCAGAGACCTACCCGTCAGCCTTTATTTTACCCTCTTCATTCTAAAGAACTTACAAAGCTATATAGCTCTTTCAGAGGTCAGTGTGTAAGTAAGAATAGGAAAAAAGGAGTGAATTCCATCTCCTTTGCTCTGTATTTTAACCTTTACTGGGCCAAAAGTAAAAAATGGTATCTAATGCACTATGTACAGGATATAGCTGTGTCTCATTTGGTGCAAACACTATTAGGAACACTGAGCCAATAGTAAAGATTTCACACTAAAACCCCAATTTGACTTCCCTTGAAAAATTGGAAGACCTGATGACATAGGGCATGTGTTCCTATGATGAGAGTAATGGCTATTCTCTCTAGAGGACAAGTTTAAGACAAAGCCTATTCCGGACAGTTTACCAAAGCCTCTACTCCCTTATTTTGTCTACCAGACTGGCCCTGTGAGCATTTGGTTTTATTATATTTCAGATCCTAGACATTTTACCTATGGACTCTTCCAATTTTCATGTACAATCACATGTTAAACTGAGGTGAAGACAATCTCTACAATTATTGGCAGTTCCAAAATTCTTCAATTCTGTAATCATGTATTTCCTATGCACTAGGATGCTTGATGTCTCCCACACTTAAGATAAAGGACAGTCATAAAGAAACGTTTAACGCGCTTCCTTCATTGATTGTTTCAAGAGAAGTATCAGGAAGGCCTGAAATTTATGCAAGCTACAGCCTCAAGGGAATCCTTTATTTCAGAGCAGAGATCAAAACCTATGTCCTGAAAATCTGTCACATGGGAGCAGACTGCCTGTCTTCCTGTCTGTTCTTTGGTGGGACTAAGAGAAAGAGAGGGAAGAAAAGGCTGTGGGAATTGAAGACAACAAAGGTGGGCTAAAGGAAAATATGTTCTTGATGGCAAAATTCTTAATTGTATTAGTTCTCAAATTTTTTCTTTTTATGAACTAGTGTACCTCAAAAGGGATGAAAAAGGAGAGGGCTTAGTATATGGTGAAGTGGAGGGGGAGCTACAACTGAATTACTCATTGAAACCAAATGTATGGGTTCCAGTTCCTGAGAAGATGAAGTAAGCACCCTCCTCCCTGTCTCTCTCTCTGAATTCAACTATAAAATCTGGATAAAATGCATAGAAGCAATTTGAGGACCCTGAAACATAGTTAATAGGCAGATTCGAGACGACTAGAACTGAAATATCATCAGACAGTTTTGCCGTATTTCCCCTTCCAGCGGTAGACTCACTGCTTCGCCTTGGACATGAGTGCAGCCATAGAAGTGAGTGGAAGAATGAGATAACTAAAGCCCCAGATTTCTGGCCCTAGGCTTGAGAAGGGAAATCCTAGGGAACAGGAACATTCTGGAAAGATTGGGGAGAGGAAGGAGCTCGGGCAAGTGATTCCATAAAGTTATTTATAAATAATACTATAATAATTATAGTAACTTTTTTTCAGCTTTCAACCCCAACTTATGAGGCCAGTATTACCCTGATACCAAAACTAGGTAGAAATAGTTCAAAGAAAACTTAGACCAATATACCTGATGAAATTAGAATGAAGAATCCTTAACAAAAGATTTATCAAGTCAAATCTAGCAATACATATAAAGAATAATTACCACAACCGGTGGAGTTTATCTGGGAAATGCAAGGCTGGTTCAGTATGAAAATCAACCAACACATGAATTTTAGTATTAAAGATATGAAACTATAAAATTTAAAGACAAATAACTGGGGAAACTATTACAACATAATTTAGCAAAGAGTTGATATTAATAAAGACATTCAAATCACTTGAATCTGATACCACTAAGAAAAGAATTGGACACAGGCATAAAGATTTACTACCTAAATTGTCAAGAATTGGAAAAATGGGAGATCTGTGTAGTGGGTCATTACAAATAATGATCTGTGTTTATTGACATGCTGAGATCTTCACAAATAATGTATGTAAAACTGGAATCTGTGTAAGAATCCACTTTTGCAATGCATGCATCCATATATGCACACACAGACACACACACATAGAAAAGTCCTAAGTTAAAACTATTAACATTGTTTATCTCTGGATTATTACATTCTGAGTGACTTTTTCCACTGATTCAGGTGATTTGACAATGAGTAGGGATACTTTGGTAATAAATAATAAGATACAAACTTCTTTAAAAGGGTAAGTGAGTAATAAACATGGCTGGGCAATTCTCAGAAGAAACATATATTCTCAAAAGAAATATAAATGGCCAATAGCCAGATGAAAACAAATTTTCAGTCTTACTAGTAATCAAATAAATAAAAATCTAAAAAATGGAATAGGCTTTTTGTTGACAAGATTGACAAAGACTATAAAGCTTGAAAGTATTAAATAATACCAAGATCTCAAAGGCAAGGGCACCAGCTCCGTCGACATCTGAATTATCTTTTTTCTTTTTAATGCAAATATCAGTTACAGCCTTTGACCCAGCAACTGAACTTCAAAGAATTTATCTTAAAGAATTAAATCTAACAGGGGAAGGCAGAGCTCAAGTGGTAGAGCGCATGCTTAACATGCATGAGGTCCCGGGTTCAATCCTTAGTACCTCCTCCAAGAATAAGTAAATAAACCTAATAACCTTCCCCTTCCCAAAATAATAATAATAAAAAATATATATCTAGGGAATAGTTCTTGGATCTTTCTGAGATGCTGTTCCCTGGTTATAATCCTCAAATTTGGCTCAAATAGAATTTTCCACCTGTTTTTCCATTAAAAAAAAAAAATTAAATCTAATCAGACAAGTACACAAAACTATAAATTCAAATATATTTACTGAAGCATTACCATCAAGTATGTAAGATTAGAAACAATTAAAATGTCCACAAGTGTTTTAATGAAATACAGCTTAATCATGTAAATGATCTTACAGAGGAGCACCCTCTCCTTAAAACCCACTCATTTGACCCCGGCTGCTCTCTCCCTCAAGAATGTTAGGTCAGGAAAAAAGGTGAAATCAACTATGTAGGAGACTAACACATAAAGAAATTTACTTTATAATGTTTAATAAGAAAAATCAGACTATAAAAACGTGTGAAGAATTATCCCTTTTTGTTTTAATAGAGAAGCATGTATATACAGACCATTCTTCCCCAAAACGTTCCCAGTGACTACACCTGTGAAGTATGATTATAGCTTATTCAGTTTGGGGCTTTTATTTCTATTTGATGAGAAGATTTGCTAATCTCTGTTTCTAAAATAACTTTAACTATGTAATAGAAAATGATTACTGAATAATTCTTAAATAATTACTACATCATAATTCTTTAAAAAGAAAAAAATTGAGTAAAAACTTTCCAATAGCTCCACATGCCTAAGGATAAACCCCAAAATCCTTAGCATGTCCTTCAGGGCCCCATAAACTGTAGCTCCAACCTGTCTCTCAAGCCTCATCTCTTGCTACTCCCTATATGAGAACCTGTCCTGTAACTGCCAGAGCAAAGCACTCACTCTCACCTCTCCATAGTGCAGCTCCTGCTCCCTCTGAGGTCAGCCTCACAGGCCTATGAGAAGAGGGGTGAGCCTTTCCTTGGGATGGGAGAAGGTGTCACTGGGTAATATGAGGGCACCAGGAACAAGGCAGAGCAGAGGGACTTCTAAAAATGAATTGTTATTCTGACCACATCCGTGGTTGCAAATTAAATTTCTCTTAGTATTTTCTCTTTCATTGATGTTGTCTCACATAAGGAGAGAGAAGGAGCTGCTTTTTTTTCCCTTCCCCAGTTCAGCTGAGTCATAAGACTTCTTTTCAGGCTTCTTAAGCCTGCGTAAGATATTTGCAAAGCCTGGCATTGCCTTGCTTGGTGCTTTACTTGGCTGCCCTCAGATTCTGCTCCAGAGACTAAGGTGAATGAATGGTGAATAGACTCCAGTGTTCTGGAGGGAAATAGGGAAATGGGGAAATGGCCGCTGATTTCAATGCTCAAGCAGGAAAGTCACCCTGCAGAAAATATTGAGATGTTTCTTTGCAGCTCAGCCATTCTGTTCCTTATGTTTTGCTTGTTTGGTTGGTTGGTTTTGCCTTTGGGCAAAAAGGATTTTTAAAAAACAGTTTTGATTACATTTTAACCTTGGGAGAAATGACTATCTCAAACAGAAAACAGAAGGCTTTTCACACTCTCTGTGTCCTTTTACAGCACCTGAACAATAAGCCTTTCAGGTTTTCAGTGAGTGGGGATGGTTAGCCAAGCTGAAAACAGGCCTGGCTGCACTTTGAGTGAAGATCAAATATCCCAGTAAGGAGGCACGCTCCTCCTGCTTTGATCTGAGAAGGTTCTCCCAGCCCTTAAGGGGAGCAACAGCTTCCTTCTTCCCTCTGAGCTCATCAGGCTCAGAACACATGTGACCCTCCTCTGTGGAGTAGAGGTGTCTTCCCACTGTTCTTCCAGATTTTCAAAACAGATTCAGCCACGAGCAAAATTGGGAAGGAAGAGAATCAGTCAGTTGTGTTTTTCTTCAAATTAGAGAATAGACGTCCTGGATGCCAGGTCCCTCGCTTGTCTCCAGCCAGCTCTGTAGTAGCTGACATTCTAAGATCTAAACTTGATGCCTTGATCTCAGTTAACATTCAAGAGGGAATAACACACCCTTTTAATTTTATGATACACAGCCTTCATAGGCTTGGATGACATGTAAAGCATTAAGTTCTGTCAATCTTAATAATCTGAGACATCAACAAGCTTTTTTCATTGCCTCTCCTGGAGAGCGTCCCTGAATCAGACACCAGATCTTTCTTGACTTCCATTATTCTACAATGAGTCAAGAGAAATCTGAAATGAAGAGCCAACCAAAATAACAGGTTTTTCTGCTTGCCGCTTCCTCCCTCCTGTTCCAGACACACACACACACACACACACACACACACACAGATACCCAGGGCTCTGAGCTGGGGGAGAGGCTAGCTTGGGAGAGAAATAGCAGAGTGAGAAGCAGGAAGTGTCTCTGCACTGACCACCTGCCCCACAGTTACCCTCTCATTTTGGGAACTAAGAGAAGAGTCTGGCAGCCCCCTGGGGGACTTTTGGAGTGTGGTAGCCCTGCTGACACTCCCCCCACCACCCCTGGCATAGAGTAGTTGAAATGGTGGCATGGCCCTTCCAGGTGCTGGAGAGCTTGCAAAAGTCCCTTTACTCTTCTTGTCTCCCAAGGAATTTGGAAATGGTCCACATTTTTCCATGCCCCCTACCCCGCCGCCAGCAAGTGAGACCTAAAAATTAATTAGGAGATACAGCCAAGGTGCTGTTGGGATGCTGCCCGGCAGAGGAAATGGGCACGTGTAGTCAAGGATAGGGTACAAACCACCCCCAGGGATGAGCTCTTAGCTGCATCACTGAGGGACACTGTGCCAGCCAGCTGCAGGGGGATGGGAGGAAGTGACTGCAGGCCCAAGTCGGCACCCTCTGAACCAGGCATCTTCTGTGCCCAAGAAGACAAAGGACGAGCACTGGGACCAGGTCAGGGAGATGGGCAGCTGGGGCCTGGCTGGGGTTTTGTAATTCCTAGAGTTTCAATTCAGCGCGGAGAGCAGAGAAGACACATGGAAGGGAGCCCTGATGTGGACTGGGAGGGGCTTAGAAGACTTAAAGTGACAAAAATAAAGCTGAGAAATAACCAGATTAAGTCGCCTGCATCAGAGCACTGTGGCTTAGAATTCATGTTCAGAAATCAGATTGTTACAGAAATAGCTCTCAGGGTGGTGTGATCTTGGGCAAGTTATTTTACTTCTCCGGGTTCTGTGACAACCTCCCCCCACCAACTTTCTCCCCTATGGCTCTTCAAAATGTATTTTTTTCCAGCTCTGGGAGTTGTCCTGCAGCCTCTCGGAGTGGCCCAGCAGCTAACTCAAGCTGTGTTTCCACTGCACGCTTCACATAGTTGTGGACCCAGTAATGGAGCTCAGAGGAGGCCCGGTAGAGGAGGACAGGGAGGGAACGGCTTGGCCTCTTCCTCTATCAATTCCCTTAACCTGTGCCCCAGCTGAGAGGACTCCCCAGCCTGTGCCGAGAACACCTTCCTCACCACCACTTTTTAAATAGTCCTGTAGAGGGCACAGTTTCCTTGTCCCAGAGGCTTCCAGGATTCAGGAATGTTCAGTGCTTCAGTCAGGTTCTGAAGGCTCTTCCATCCATCCAAGGATCTCTACAAAGCACTGAGGACAGTACTGTAGGGAGTACTGAGAAGCACTGGGGGAGGGGGGCTTCCTCCGACCAAGGGATGCCCCTGGCATAGCTCTAGGGAGGAAGACAAAGACGTGGACCTATTGCACTGATTCTAAGACATATTCAAGTTCACGGGTCAAGGCAGCATACAGATTTCAGATGCTTAGAAATTCAGAAGAGGTCTAGACTGCTTCCAACAGTCTCCGAGGACAATGGAATCTCCAAAGAGGTGGTGGCACAGGGAGTAGACCTTGATGGGGGGAATGATTTGGGGACCAATGGGAAGTGAACAGAGACAGAAAATGGCAAGGTCTTGTTAAAAGCTCTTGTTTTTAAAGTTAAAATTCAATGCATTTTAATTGTTCACTTTAAAATGGCTAATTTTGTGTTCTATGACTTTCCCCTCAATGTTAAAAAGCTACATAAGATAGCTGTGTGTGTGTATAATTTTAATTTATTTATTATTGAGCTAGTTAATGATTCTCATGGTTCAAAATCCAAAGGTATTAAAGAGTATACAATAAAAACTCTCCTTTCAATCTCTCTTCCAAATGTGCATTTCCCAAAGGCAACTAATGCCATAGTTCCCTTTGTATCTACCCAAAGATGTTTATGCAAACACCCAGAGCTGGGTCTACAGAGTCTTTATTTCCATCTTTTCTTACACAAATGCTAGCCTACTCTGCATACTGTTGGGTGCCTTGCTTTAATTACTGACTATAGCTTGGCTCTTATACCTTATATGCCAACACTTTAAACACTTTATTAACTCCTTTAATCCTCACAACAATCCTATGACGCCAGTGCCATTATTATCTCTGTCACCCTCATTTTTATAGGTGAGAAAACTGAGGTCCAAGAAGATAAATGCCTAAACGTCACACCTCTAGTAACAGGTGGAGGCAGGACTTGAACCCAGGCAGTCTGACTCTAGAATATTTGCTTTAACGACTAAACTTGACAGCTTCGACCTAAAGAACATTCTCATTCTTTTTTTTTACAGAGGCAGAGAATCTCATTCCTTGGCTGTACTGTAATTTATTAAACCCATCCCTATTGATGACCCTTTAGGCTATTTCCAATCTTGTGTTGTTACAAAAATTGCTGTAGAGAGTAAGCTTGGACATGTGGTATTTCACATGTGTAAGTGTCCCTGCAGCATACATTTTTAGAAGTGACATTCCTGACACAATTTTTGATGGCTATTGCACAACTGCCCTCCCTCTTGACCCATCAATTTACATCCCTCCCCCAGGTAATGGATGAAAATCCCTGCTTCTCTAGTCCTTCTCTGATCCATTACACTGAGGGCTCACTTAATACTGTAGCGTGCAATGCATAGTTAGGGGCTAGGTATAGAGGAGACTATCCCTGCTTTCAAGAACTACCTGTCTTATTGAAAGAGGCTGGAAGATGCTGGAAGACAGTCACAGCAGACTATCGGTAAACCTTTATTTAATGAATAGATGAATCAGACCATTAACTTTTTTTTTTAATTGAAGTACAGTTGGTTTACAATGTCATGTTAATTTCTGGTATACAGCATAGTAATTCAATTATACATATATATATTCCTTTTCATATTCTTTATCATTATAGATCATTACAAGGTATTAAATATAGTTCCCTGTGCTATAAAGTAGGACCTTTATAGCACTTTTATATAAAGTAGTTAGTATCTGCAAATCCCAAACTCCCAATTTATGCCTCCACTCACTCCTTTCCCTCCTGGTAACCACAAATTTGTTTTCTATGTCTGTGAGTCTGTTTCTGTTTTGTAAATTAATTCATTTGTCTCGTTTTTTTAGGTTCCTCATATAAGTGATATCATACAGTATTTTTCTTTCTTTTTCTGGCTTTCTTCACTTAGTATGACAATCTGCAGGTACATCCATGTTGCTGCAAATGGCATTATTTTACTCTTTTTTAATGGCTGAGTAGTATTCCATTATATGTATGTGTATGTATGTGCCTGTGTATAAATATATATATATTTATAAATAATAAATACATATATAAAAATATAAATATATATATATCTCATATCTTCTTTATCCAGTCATCTGTCAATGGACATTTAGGTTGCTTCCATGTCTTGGCTATTGTAAACAGAGCTGCTATGAAATTGGGGTGCATGCATCTTTTTGAATTAGTTTCTTGTGTTAAAATATTAACTTATGTTTTGAAGAAGACACACTACAGATCAGGGAATAGACTCATCGGGCCCTCTACCATGTGATCAGTTGAGGCTGTGCGTGTGTGAAAGAAAAAAAAATCACCAGGAAGTCCTTGTCTACAGTCACTGAGTCTCTACAGCAGGCCCTCACATTATGACACCACGAGACTGAGAAAAATCAAAGTGCTTCTCAATCTAGGTTTATTCCTCACCACCCTTGGAGGAGGGCTTGAAGACCCATGGTTGCTGCAGGAAGCTAAGGATTTTCTATTTTCAGTGAAAGAAGAGGGCAGGCCCTAGCCTGGATGCTAGAGGGTTTTTTTCCCCTAATGGAGGTACTGGGGATTGAACCCAGGACCTCTTGCATGCAAAGCACACACTCTACCAATGAGCCCTACCCTCCCACCACGTGCTAAGGTCTGAATTCTTGCTTCCATCACTTACAAATCAATTGCTGCCCAGGACGTTTTTCATCCAATACCCTTTCACTCAGCTGCAATCATTTACTGAATCCCTACTATGTGCCTGGTACCTGTCAAATAAAGGTGAACACACACACAAGTAGGCGGCTTCAAGTGACTCCAGAGAGGAGGAAATGCAAATATCCAGCTTTAACTACCTGCCAGAGGGAAACCGTTGCCCCTACCTGGGAGGACACTGTTGGCTTCAGTTGTCTGTGGGAAGAAACCGCACTGCCTTTGGTTGGCACTCGTTTCTATGTGAGCTAAGATTTGTTCCTATTTATAATTCTCCAAGGAAGCTTAGGGCAGTATTAGGAGAAAGGAGTGACCTTAAATATTGTGTGTAAATTAAAATATTTCAAAGTCTGGGGCTACCATTTGTGTTTATTAATAAATGGAGAACTATTTGACATCAGCATGACAAGAATTTTTTAGTCAGGTGGGAGGGACTCTCCCAAGGAGGTTTGATCCACACCCTAACAATCAAGTGAAAATAGGCTGATAGCTGGAGAGCAAGACGGAAACAGGTGTTGGCTTATCCCCTGCCTTCATTCCCTTACTGCTCCTTTAAGAAAGTGCATTTTTATCACTGAAAGAGTCGAAAGTGTCCTGGAAGCTACCAGCCTTTCAGTCTTCACAAACGTTTCCCATGTGCTGGTTATTATAGATTTCCGAGAGGGTATGGATACAGTGGTTGTGTCAAGTTTCCAGAATCATCTAATTGCAAACCCATTTGATCACAAAATGGGTGCTGAAGAGCTGGATAAATTAATTATTATATATAACTCAGGATGTTTTGAAGGGTGGGAAACTGGATGCGGTGGATTAGAAATCAAAGCCATTATTTCTAGTCCAAGGATTGGGCCAGAAATTAAAAACAGAAACCAACAAGAAAACAAAACCTCTTTGTTTAACAAAGTCTTAGAGCTGACCATTGGAAGAAATCACTCTGCTTCTCTTCCTACAGTCCTGGAAAAGGGGCAAGTTATGCCTGCTCGGCGGGACTGTACTAAGGTCAGCCAGCACCTAATTAGTACCTGCTGCCCACCAGGCATCACTTGGATTACCTTGTTTAACCTTCATAACCAACCTCAGCCACCGTAACATAATCATTATTGCTCTGACTTTCATCCTAGGTAGAAATAGAGGCACAGAGAGATGAAGTAACTTGCCCAAGGACACCGATAATAAAGGGCATAGTCAGCGCCAGTGCAAAAAGAAGATGTAGTCCTGGCCCAGGACAGGGAAGTCAATTCCCCTTCCCACGGCAGGGTGTAGGGGGCGACCTCTATGGGATTGGAGCCCCTGTGCCTGGACACATTCGGTATCTGCAGGGATACGGGACACATTCAATCCACAGCAGTTGAGAGGCCCTGGCCAGTTGCCATGGAGCTGCCAACTAGGGCAGGGATGGCTTCTGACCACATCTAGGGACACTGGAAGGGATTGGGGGCTATTGATTGTCCCTGACCATCTCCTTGTCAGTGTCCAGGCACCCATGGGGGCACGGGGTAGACAGCCACGAAGGAACACAACTCTCTTCCTCTGGCAATGAGACCACTTTGCTGCCCTGACACAGGTCAGCAGCAGTCTTAGGTTTGGCTGGGGAGGGCCAGGGCACAGTGGGCCCCCAACAGTAAGTGGGACTGCACAGGAGCTGAGGCCCCAAGACCCCTGGGCTTGCTCCATCGTCCCATCAAATTTCACTTAAAAAACACAAATTTAAAGATAAAATGATTCAGAATTTGAAGGCCAAAAGTGCAGAGTATCAAACCCCAAGGCCTTCTAAGAGCAGGCCCTACACGATTGCACTAGTTGTGTGTCCAAGAAGCAAGCCCTGGCCACAGGCACCCGTGCTAATATAATGACTCTGGTGGAAGATCATGGAAAGTTGAAAGTCCTTTGAAAAATAAGAAAGTAAAAAATGTGTTCAGACTGTAAAAATCTGCCCTGCCATTACACTTTGAAAAGTAAAAACTGCTGTGACATATAAAGTGATATTATTTGTCCCCACAGTTAACTTCATTCCCAGCACCTCCCTAAGGAGTGCTGGCCTTCCCAAGTAGAACTGACCACCCTTTCACTGTACTCCTTCCTAATTTATATAATAAATGTTCAGAACATGGGCTTTGGAATCAGACACACCTGGGTTGGAATCCCCATTCTATCAGTGACTTATGAGACCTGAGCAAATTACTTGCTTCTGCTCTTCTTCTTGGAAACCCAGGATAATGCAGCTTAGTGGTGGCTCCCGCGCTGCTGGACTGGATAGGCTTAAGGATGGCAATCTGGTTGGAGATGAGGCCACAGGTCTTGTCCTGACCTATGTTCACAAAAGTGTACCGGGAAAAGGAAAATAAAATTACCTCGGTTCTTAGTCACCTGAAAAAAAGATTTTTGACGAGACACAAAAAGCGTGATATAAGCAAGATTTTTATTAGCAAAGTAAAAAAAAAAAAAAAAAAAATTAGTGAAAGATGGTGCACTCCCGAGAATTGGGAGCAGGCCAATCCAAGAGAGGAAAAATGGCGCCCTCCTTTTTCCTATTTTTATATCCTGGTTTCAGGGTGATTGGTTGATTGATTGACAACTCAGGTTCCTTGTGCTCTGGTTAATTGACAGCTCAGGTTCCTTGCGTTCTGGATTGTTCCTTTCCCCTTCCTCTCCCCCTGTCCAGTGCTCATTTCCATCTAACTACCTAACATAGGCACGTTTTCGCTTGGATTTTATGTTTCTTTGGAGTGGTTTTGGAGGTGTGAGGGGGGATGTCATGAAGATGAAGAGGGTAAAGAGCCTTACCCGTTGATGAGATTAATGCTTAGGACAGTGGCTGATGCCAAAAAAATTAACTGCAAATAATAATTTTTTCCCCATTATACTGAATTTCTTGAGAGCTGGGTCTTGTCTTATTCATCTGTGTCTAACACAGAGCTTGGCGCCAAATGTCGAATTTAAATGAATTTTCTTTGCAATCTTCACTAAAAATGAGGGGTTTTATCGCTACTTTGGGAGAGTGGGTAAAAGAATTCTCTTAAGGGCTTCTGATATTCTGTTAGAAACACAAAGAAACAAACCAAAAAGTCTGGGAAAAAATGAGGGCGACAAAGCCTTTTACGATCAAACATTCAAATCTATTCCTAAGTGCCTGTTAACACTTGGCTTGCCTCATTTTTGACTGTATTTAAAATAGTAAGCCGGAACATCACTGATGTAGACTTGAAACTCATTTGGCGAGATTCGATACACTACACCTCTGTAAGTTTTATTCCAAAACAGCAAGGAAAGCGGGGAAAACGACTGCAGTGAACCAATGCTCACAACTTAAGCGACCGCAGGCTCTCCGGACGACGGCGACATTCTTGCTATCCAATCACCGGGGAGTCCGGAGACAAAGCTCTTTGGATTGGCCAGAGGAAACGTCTCTCCAGATTCATTCCAGAAGGGGCTTGGCGTGGCCCTCCGCGGGCAGAGCCTTCTGGCCAATCAGAGAACGCGTGGGGAGGGCTTTGCCGCAAGAAAGGGGAATGGAGCCTATCTAGGAAGGCGAGTATCTGCCAATCAGACAGGCCGGTCGCTAACGGACGGGGCGTGGCCTCCGGCTGAGGGTTTCCGACTCCTTGCGCCGGCGCGCGGAGTGGGCGGGGGCCCACGGGTCTGGGCGGGGCCTACGGGCCTGGGCGGGGCGAGCGGTGTCAGCGGCGGAGCCGGATGCGGGCGGTGCCGCGGCAGCCGCGGCCCTGGGGATGGGCGGAGCCCCCGCCGCCAGTGCTGGTGGCCGCTGCGAGCGGCCGCCTCTGCTCCCGCGCGTCGCAGCTTCCCAGGGCGGCGGTATGCTGGGTAAAGGGGTAGTCGGCGGTGGCGGCGGCACCAAGGCGCCCAAGCCCTCCTTCGTGTCGTACGTGCGTCCCGAGGTGAGGGAGGGGGAGCCGCCCGGGCGGGGCGTCGGGCTGGAGCCGCCGGGGCGAGGGGCGCCGGGAGCCCCTTCCCTTCCCCGCAGCCGGGAGGGCCGCGGGCGCTTCCTGTCCTTGTGCCGGAGGGGAGCAGGGCAGGGTGAGGCCCGGAGGGGCACGCTGGGCCCCACGCCAGCCCTGGCGGCACGGGCAGGCAGGTGCCCTAGTGCAGGGCCCGGCTCGCTGGCGACCAGGTGAACGGGCCCGAGCGGGGAAGGTACTTCGGCCCGGCACGCTCCTGGCTACAGTGGAGGGGAGCTGGGGTGTGGGGCACCGCGGGAGGGGAGGGGCTGGTGAGTCTGGACCCCCGTGGGGACCTCCCCAGAGCCTGCAGTCGGAGCGGGTCTGCCCTGCCCTTGGAATTTCTCAGTGAGTCTGTAGAGCTTGCTTATCTCAGCAGCTTGCTCCTGAGAGTGCTGTTCGATGTCGCTGGCGGGATACCGTGCAGTGCCTCCTGCCTCCCATCAGCACTGCGGGGAGCAACTGTGGGTCGGTCCTGGCCTCAGTCTCTGTCTCTCCCTTGTAAATTCCCCTCTGTAGCTTTCCCCTCCCCTTTCATTTCACCCCCTCTTACTTTACAACTGAAGTTTCACTGTCAAGCTCATTCATTCGTTTAGAAAATATTTTTTGCGCTCGTACTCTGTGCCAGGCACTATTCTGAACGTTTGGGGTGTACATCAGTGAACAAAAAAAAATCCCTGTTCTCCCGGAGCTGCTTTGAGGGAGAGAGAAGTGCACAGTAGATAAAATAGGTGTATAAGTAAATTATTTGGTGTATTAGAAGTTTAAAAGTATCATGGGAAAAGAAAAGACCCCCTTTTCCTCCTTTGCTGAAAATTTCAGCAAAGACTTGAAGGATGCTTGGGATCCGAAGGAAGAGTAGTGCAGGTAGAGGGAAGAATCTGGAGTGTTGGAGGGGCATCGAGGAAGCCTGTCTTGCAGAATCCTGTCGGTGAGGGGGAAAGTCATAGGAGAGGAGGTTAAAGAGGTTAGCTTGTAGGCCAAGCTGAGGGCTTCTTGAGTAATAGCTCCCAATCCAAATAACTGCTTAGATGCGTTCTCATTTAGGATTTCTGAAGGTTTTTTTTTTTTTCTGCTCCTCTCTCAGCATTTTAACAGCGTGCAGCGTGCAGAGGCACTAACAAACTCTTCAGCCATCTTCCCACCTCTGTAAAGCCAAGGCAGGTGAGCTGTGGTTGAGAGGTCTTGATCAAGGGCTGCTTCTGTAAGACCACCTGTAACCTGAAGTCTGCGTATGTGTTTTTAAATTCAAATGTGTGCATTTTTCTCCTGTGGAGAGTCCTCTTGAAATAGGTCTTGTTTTTAGTCCTGATTTTAAAATAAAAACCATTTCCTCTTGTAAATGCTTGATAAGGAGTCAGGGTCATCTTGAATTTTCAGCAGGTTCCCTTATAGTATTGAGGGTGAGTAGTGTGGTCAGTTTCTCTTTGTGTCTTTTTTATTGCACCCAGGTTGAAATACAGCTGATCTTTTAACCTCTCCTCTTCAGTGAAATTAAACTACAAGTGGAAGGTCTGAAATGTGGCCAGAGTTCAAGAATGTTCAAATTTTTTATCCACCAAACGCACATGTCGTAATTAGACATGTTTTTCCTTCTTTGCGCACAGCGCCTGCTTTATTTCCTTTGAGGGATAATTAGGGAAGGGGAGTGGTTCAGCCTCAAAATAAGCTTGAAGTGGTTACATTTTTCAGATCCTTATAGTTGGCAGTTTTGTTTTCTTGCAGTAAAATAATGCTTTGTAGACACTATGCTTCTTTGTTGAAATCTGTCTCTAAAAATATTTTGTAACAGAGAATAAAGTTCTGACCTAAATTGTGGGTAGTTTTTAGAAGATAAGCAAATGAGGAGGTGAGAAAGCAATTTGTCTTTAAGGACGATGTAGCTTTTGCTAGCTATTACAGTATCAGAAATGCAAATGAACATGTTTGAGGTGGAGCTTTTGTGTTTCTGAGCCTTTGAGAGCACTCGGTCTGGTAAACTTCTCCTGACTCATGTAATAGGAGTCCTTCAGAACACCTTTCTGAAGACTGTCATTCTATTCCTTTCCTTCATATTGCCTTTATCTTTACTACCTTTTCTGTATGTTTTCCTGTCACTTACTTCTTTGTGTGCACTTTGCTTTGGGAGCTGGGAAATCCCAATTTCTTAGACACCTTTTTGCTGGTAGATCACTGAGCTGCCAGAACAACCTTCATGCCTTTTCTGTGTGAAGTGCCTTATGATACCTGTGCTGGTCATGAACTTGTTCTTGTCTGATCAGATCTGGGAAGGTTCAACAGTAGCTGCGTTCTGTATGCCCGAGAGGTTATCAAGAATCAGGACTTTCTGTTAAAAACAGAAGGCTTAACTGGATAAAGTATTTGAAGATGATGCCTTTAAACATGATAGCTTTTTTTTCCCCCTCGTGATCAGAAAGGATTGACATTGGATACCCTAAAATGAAGGGTAGGAGTTAACTTCATCTGTTAAAATTGGATCTGTGCCACAATAACTTGGGCCCTTCTGTCACTGATTCTTCTAAATCAGTGAATGTGAAAGTTAAAATCTTGAACTATAATTTGGGACCTTTGGTCATGTTTTGTAAACTCTGCCCAGAGGCTTGCAAATTAGGAAAGAGCTTAAATGAGAAGCCAGTGGCTCTGGAAGCTGAGGTGAACAGGAGGGAGAGATCTGGGCCTGTCTTGGTAATACCTGATGGCTGGTACCTGAACACATCTCAGCACCCCCATCCCAGCTTAGCACTCAGGCTCAAGGTGCAAAGGATGTGGGCGCCTTAGTGCAGGGAACCCTGGATGCTGAGCTCTGCTTCAGGGAAGCGTTTGGTTATAGTTTGGGTGCCAGATCCACTTCTCTTGTTGAATAAAATACCTGTTTGAATTATTTCAGAAGCCATAAGTGTTCATTGTAGAAAAATTAGATAATATAATTAAGCAAGCAAATTTTTTAAGGAAAAATTATAAGCTTATGTTAATTTGGAGTATATCCTATCAGATATGTGAGTAGGTTTTTTTTTTTTACCAAAATGGGATTAATATTGCTCATTGTATTATTTTGTAATATGCTTTTTCACCAGAAATGTATTTTGTATAAGTCTTTCCATGTCAATTGTTAACCTATAATGTAGTTTTAAATTAGACCCTTTTTCCTCAATAGAAACACACAGTGTGATGGGGAGATGTTAGGTAGCACAAAGAGCCCAAGAAAGTGTTGTGGTTTTTAAATGGTTTTCTAGTTAGTCACCTTCTCTGGTGCCGAATGACAGTTCTGATTCTTTAAGACTACCAGTTCTCTGCTCAGTTGAAATTGTGAGCACTGCTTTGAGAATTGATAGTGGTTAGAAATGCTTAGTATCTGTACCTGGCAGCTTGTACACAGAGGACCATCAGGTGATCCTGAGAGGGAGTTCTGATTTAATAAGAGCCGGTTCCGTTGTGATAAGGAAGCTGAATAAAAGCTTCAGGGTGCTGCTGTGTTGTTCTCTGAAACCGAGACTAGGAGAAATTCAGCTTTTAGAGTCAGCTGTACTTGTCCGTATTTGTGTGTATTCCACATATGATTAAGATGTTCTTTCTAGTAGAGTTTAGATCAGTGTTTGACTTGAATGTACTAGTAATAGTTATTAATTACTTAGTTTTGGATTTTTTAGATTTGGGAGAGAATTTAAAGGTGATCCACTCCACCACTGTATTCTTCCTCTCTTATGTAGATGTGGCCCTGCAGGGTTCCGTGTGCTGCCCAGGGCTACAGTGTTAATGCACAGCTGTCTCCTAAGGAGAGCACTGCCTGTGGCTAAGCCAGACCTGCAGGAGCTCAGGGAAGGTTTTGTGTAGATGTTGAGGGGAAAAGGTAAGAAGAGTCATGAAGGTTGAGAATGGCCCCAAAATCCAAATTTAAGAGCCATTCAGTTGCCTAGTCCTCATTCAAGGCTGTTTCTTTTGGTGGGGAGAAGATATGACTGCAAGTATGTATCAAATTTTAATTTAAAAAAATGAGAATTTACTGATACTTATTAGCTCTTCCGTGTCCCAGAAACTGCTTATACAGTTAATTTGTTTGACAGATAGTTATTCAGCACCTGCTAGTACCAGGTGCTGTTCTAGATGTCGGGGATCCAAAACCGGTGAATTAATGGAGCTTATTTTTTGATGGAGCACTGTGGTATTGGACTCTGACTTTCAGGGCTTTGATGGGTGGATGACAAGAAGAGATTGGCTTATCCCCAAACAGCCCTCCTTCCTTCTCCTTGCAATAAGAAATAACCTTTTAAAGCAAAATCTAGATCCATTACTTGAAGTCTCTATAACTTTTTCTCCATTCCAAAATAAATTTTTATGGCAGAATTTTCTCCTTGAGCTTCGAGGTCATTGACGGTGATTAAACAGGACATTATGGGACATTAAAAGTTCTTCCTAAAATGACCACTTTCTTAATTGTGGCTTTAGGCTGATGATCTGTCTAGAGCTTCCGCTTTTTCTCTCCTGCATGTGCTTCCTGCGGCATCTCCCTGGGTCCTGTCCAGCACTGCGCAGCTTCTTCAGATAGAGCATCAGAAGATATCATGAGGCTGTTGTCAAGCAACACTTCCTGCAGCCCATCAGACAGCTGCCACCGGACAGCCCCGTCTCCTCTGCACCCTACTTCCGTCTCTGAAGTTAAAACCAGGGCTGCTGTCAAAGTCTTAGGCTGTGGGGAACCCAAGCTTAGAAATTTAGAGCTCTGGATCCTTCTCTGAACATCCTCCACAGAATGTTTGCTGTTCTTTGACTACTTCCACATTAAACCATTCTGTGTCACAGCGTGCTTTAGAGAGAACTCGATTTTTAGGGGTCAAAAAAATTTTTTTAATCCCTGTAAAAGATGTTTACCTTATTTTTATGATAAAGACAATGTAATAAAGTTGTAGACTTTGGGAGTGAGAAAAATAAAATTACCCTTAATTATTCTACCCTAACCAAAGCAATTATTTCCACTTTTTAGTATGTGTAGGCTTTGTATGTGTATATCATATGGTGGCCATGGTAGTACGTATGAAAATTTAGAGCCTGCCCCATGGCTTTCGTGTTTGAAGGTGACACCGCTGATTGCTGTCAGCAGGGCAGAAACAGTTATTTCTCCAGCAGGAAGCTTTCCTCAGTTTGTCATCAGGTTTCTTATCTCAGTTCACATGTGCCCTTTTTGAGTGGGTTTGCAGTTTAATAAGTCATTTAAGATGAACCTCTTGAGACAGATTAGCAGCTAGGATTGAGCTGGAATAACTCTTCTCACCTCTTACCTAGTGTTGTTCTGAAAGGAGGAAGAGGGGCAGGAGAAACAGAGAGGGACTTCAGGAGGGAGCACAGCTGTCCCGAGCGCTTGAAGGGCTCCGGGCCTCCCCTCGCTCTGGTCCCATCTGCACACCTGGAGCGTCCCACTCCGAGGCAAGCAGGCACTTCATCGCCCTCCCTTGCTAGCTGTGCGCGAGGCCAGTGCACTAGGCCTCAGTCGTATTTCTGCCTGAAAGATGGGACTAATAATACCCGTCTAGCTGATAGATGTACGTGAACGTGTGTGAACATCACCTGTGGCTGTGCGCGCACAGCCCTTTGCGGAGCACGTGGCGCGTGGGTAGCCTTCAGTGGGTGTGGGCTGTCCTTGCTACTGTGATTCAGAAGCCACTCGGATGGTCTCAGAAATGACTTACTCATTAATCCTAGAGTCCTGAAGTCTCTCCCGGCTGGAGTATTAATGAAAGTGGACTATTTAGTTGTTGTGGTTGTTGCCATGGTGTCACGCCAGGAAAGTTCACTGGGTGGTAACTCTTAGAGTATTTTTCACTATCTCTGAAAGTTTCCTTTCCTCTTTTCTTTGTTTCTTTATACATTTGAAAATGATTTTGTTCAGTTTAAAATTCCAACCTAATGAGAACATTTTGTAGTGGACTTTTTTCATTGTTAACATTTGGCCTTTGACATTTTGCTGGATTCATTCTGTGGACTTATTTTTCCCCTTCCCTCGTTTCTGAATCTCCATCATAGGCCAGGTTTTGTCCACTTATCACATCTGATCGGTGATTTACTTAAGATATTAGTAAGTGAAATCATATTACCTCTGGGAGTAGTAATTCTCTTTACCTATTTCAAAGGCAGCTGCCAGACTGGGCTGTTTTGATTTTATATGTAAATGCTTTTGCCTCCTGTGCCCCTTCGACATTCCTTGTTGACCTGCCTAGTGGGCAGCCTTTCAGAGGTGGCGTCTAAGCCATCACTTGTGTGCTTTGGGGAAGAGAGGGGATTCAGCCATGAAAGCAGGGCTTGTGTATGGAAGTCCTGGCCACAGTGGTGAATAGTTTGAAGTCTGCCTTTCCCTTGTAACACATTGCCAATCCCAGTTTCAGGCACTAGTCCTGAGCTGCTGGGCTTTTTGCTTTTGTTTTAGTGAGGAGAGTTTTTTTAAGATTCCTGGGAATATCTTTGAAGGGAGTGAACTGTTTTTTGGATAAAAAATCTCACTGTGTTCCTGCCTTTTCTCTAGACATGAAATTGAATTCCTGTTTTGCTTTAACCCCTTGAGATGCACTTCCCAGCGTGACTTTATCTCACCTGTGGCACTGGATGCCCATCTTCCCAGCAGGCTCATTTTGCACCTGAGAAGAAATGCCATGTCTCCCCAGCTCAGGACCTGGCACGTGACAGGTGCTCAACACCTGCTAGATGCTGCTATTCCTGACCGTAACGTGAAGTGGGAGAATCACTGGGTGTGTAACTCTCATTTGCTAAGCACTGTGTCAGAATTAGAAATGAAAAGGAAAAGCAGTCTGTGCGCTCAGGAGGCTCACATTCTGCTGGAGAGATGGCAAGTCGGCAGATGGCGTGACGCGCGGAGGTAGGCGCTGCCTGTTGATGGTGGCGGAGGAGGGTTGCCGTGCGATGCTCTCGGGCTGGCGGGGAACCCACTGCGGCACCTGCGGCTGCGTGGGACTTGGAAAGGGCAGCATTGAAGTGGGCTCTGCTGTGGGGAGGAGGAGGAGGATGCAGTGGGCAGACAACAGAGACAGCTCAAAAGGCTCGTAGGTGGGCTGAGACCAGGTGGTCGGAGCGTCTGTCCTCATCCTTTATATAATAAGGTATGTGCGGGTGCAAGTGAGGCAAGTCCTGAAGAGTCAAATCCAGGGAAGCTGCTGGGAGGTGCGGAGCGTTTCCTCCGTTCTGTGGGTGCTGCTTTACCCTGAGGTCAGTCTGGCTCTTGGTGAGCCTGTAGGGAGCTTCTCATTTGCCCCTCTTCCCTCTTGCTCCAAGACCAGGGGAAAGCTCCTGCCCCAAGGCTCTTAGCCCCTCGACTGACCTGGTGTTTACACAGCAGTCCTGGGGGGCACCGGGAGGGGAGGCACAGGAGGCAGCACCATATGTTTCTGCAGCTGCAGTTGGTCACATCAGTTAGCTTAAATGATAGACTCCGACAGCACCATGACTGCCACCTGCCATCTCTCTTCTAGCACTTGTAACATTCCAGTGCTACTGGAATTAAAATGTAATGTGGGGGGTTCAGAGCGTGGCTTTGGACTTAGAGCTTTCCTGCCTGTTGTATGGATTTAGGCTGGGTGTGTGATTTCTCTGAGTCTCAGTTTCCCAATCTGTGAAATGGGAGTAAAAGCCAGTAAGAGTTTTGTTAGTCTTGAGTAAGGCCACCCGTGGAAAGTTGCTAACACGGTTCACCTTGGCAGGTGACAGTAACGAGGTGCTGACTGCCATGGTTGCTGCTGCTGTTCACGCTGGGAGCTGCAGCTGTGTGTGCTCTTCATGTGTTCATTCCTTGGGCCACCAGGGCAGGTCCTGATGCGGAGACTTGACCTGCGTTCCCTTCCAGCGTCGGTCTCCCCTTGCACACTCAGAGGCTTGTGGAGAGCCAGGGGTGCCATCCCTCTTGTTGGACCCTGCTGTAACCACAGTTGGTGCCTTTTCCATCTGCCCTCTGACACAGTTTTATTTTTCAGTGAGTGTTTTGATGGATTTCCGCTCTGTCCTCCTATAACAGTGTCTTCCCTTGTCTCCAGGGCTTCCAGGAGGACCTGGGGTTTGGGCAGCGTGTTAGGTCCTGGGCTTATACCTCCAGTTCAGCGCCACTTCCCTCCTTTTAAGTCAGCCTTCCCATCACGTGTTGTCCAGACCAGTCACAGTCCCCAGGGTGTCCTCTGTGGGGAGCCTCTGTGGTGCTCTGTCTTCATTTCTGTTGCCTTTCTTCCTGCTAACCTTTCCTCTCATGCCGGGACCACCGACCACAACTGCTTAACTGGTCTCCACCTGCTGCTGCTCCCTTCTGCACCCCTGTTCCCTGGGCATCACAGACAGGACATGTGTAATTTTCCTATTTAGGAGTCCTCCATGCTCCTGGCCCTTTCCACTGGTCCAAGTCTTAACACACTCCCCAGGCCCACCGCAGACTCTACCTGCTTCTGGCTTGTTGAAAGAGCAGTAGCTCGGACTTGGGGCCCTGGGCTCTGGCCATCTTTTCTGAGTGTCCTTGAGGGAGCCCCGTTACCTCTTTGGGTCTCATTTCCTGATTTGTAGACTTGGATTAGGTAAGGGTTTTAAAATACATTTTATGCAAGGAACTGTTTTTTGTTTTTGTTTTTAAACACCATGGTTCTTTGAGAAACTTTCAAAACACACTGTCCCAAGTCCAGCTGTAGAGACTCAGCCACACCTGGGGCGGGGAGGGGTGGGTACCTGCTGTAGGAACCTGCATTCTTCTCAGTTAAGTCTGATCTCTTCCTTCAGCCCCTGCTGAGAACTGCTGTTTCAAATGAAATCATAGAGGAAACCCCAAAACAGAGAAAGGCCAGAGGCAAGAGGGTGTGAGAGGTACCGTCTGAAACACAGCAGCCGGGGCAGGACCAAGGCTCCTATTACTTCAGCCTCTGCTTCTCAGATCTTTCCTGGAACTGGCATCCTCCTCTCTTGTCCCGTTGTACAGGCCATCTGTAGCTCTGGGTTTTTGGTGATGCTGTTGAGCGTTTATTCTCTACTCCTTTGTGTGTAATTGCTCTGTGTCTGTATGTAGCTCTTATCTCCCCAGCAGAACTGTGAGCGCCTGAGGGCAGGGCTGCAGTGTGGCCTTGTGGCGCTCAGGGTGGCCTGCTAGACATGGCCTGGGGCCGTCCCTGGAGAGGGCCTCAGAAGGCAGCCAGGAGAGTGTCACTCAGAGGTCATTTTTATTTCTCCTGCAGGGAGGTTTGGGAGAGTTGAGGTTGAGAACTGCGTGAGGAACCTCAGTGTGGTCGCTGACTCTGCTCTTGGTCTTTGTGTCCCAAGAGTCGGCTCTGGCATGAGGTGCTTTGCCTAAAAATACTCCTTTTCGCTGTCACCGTTGGTGCTTAGTTTGGTAAACCGGAGAGGTAAACCAGCGACCTGCATGGGTGCCTGAAGCCCAGCTGTTCCCCGGGGTGTGTCTCCGGCTGCCCTTGACTTCCTCCGGCAGCGCCTGTTCCAGCGAACGAGCAGTGAGTGAGCGGACCCTGTTGGCTGGAAGCAAGCCAGCTGCTTCGGGAGGTCAGACCTGTGGGCTCTGAGACTGATACTGCTACGTGGGCCTTACCGTTTCCTCTCTGGCTTGAGTTTCTTACTAGGGAGAATCTGATTAAGTGTTTGTATTATTTAAAGGCCTGGGGAGTGCCTGGCAAGAATGATCCTTGCTGAGAAGCCCGAGGAATCGTTTCACTGCACTCAATAAATGATGAACTGTCAAAACAGGTGAGGGCTTTAGTTTGGGTCTTAGTGAGCAGTTACTTTCTCCCTTAAAAAACCTCTGAGATAAGGGAAACAGATCTAATGTGAGGGAAAGGATTTAGAAGGGACACATGAGTGAGTACTGCTTAGCTGTTAGGGTGAGCACACTGCCAAAGGTTGTTGCCCCATTCCCTGTCCTGGGACTTTTTGCAGTTGAAGGAACACTTGATGGTATTATTTTGTAATAGGAAAAGCATTTAAGATTGCTTGCCTGGGGCTGAGGGTGGACAGAGGGGTTGGTTTTAAAGTGGGGAGTGACTGCTAATTGGTACAGAGTTTCTTTTGGGGGTCATGAAAATGTTCTAAAATGGATTCTGTTAGTGGTTGTATAATTCTGTGAACATATTAAACACCATTGCTTTGTACACTTTAAATCGGTGCACTTTAAATTGTATGGTATGTGAATCGTGTCTTAGTAAAGCTTTTACAGAATCAGAAGTACTGAGTTTGGTGTCCAGACTCCTGAGAGTGAGCTCTGGCTTCACCATCTACTTAGCTGCAGGCGCCTGGGCACATTATTTAACCTCCTGGAGCTCCATTGGCTTTATCTGCAAAGTGGGGATGAAAATTCCTTACAGTTGTTGTCAAGGTGAATGACATGGGACGTGTGAAAGTGGACATAGTGAAACCTCCGGCAAATTACATGTTTATGCATCTGAGTTAGACATATATTTTTGCGGATAATAGATGCTTAGTCTGAATTACTCTTGAGGGTTCCCAGGGGTTCTTGAGGGTTCTCGGCCAGTGAAATGAACACGTATAGTGGCTGAGAACTGATTTGCATGATGAGTAAATAGCAGAGTCCTTCAAGGCCAGGCCCCAGGCTGCCCCGTATCTGTGGTCTGGAAGGTGGAGTCCAGACGGAGATGGTTCTCCTCTTACAGCATGTCTGCGCCCAGCTTCAGGTGCTGCTCTCTGACTTGACTGTTGCTTGGACCGACTGCCAGGGCAGTGTATAGTTAGGAGAGTTTAGCCGTGGTCAGCGGCAGCGTGGTAACTGCTCAGGCTCTCAGGGAAGTGAGCCTGCCGGTCAGCCTGGCTCAGAAGGGAGTGAAGGCCTCTGGCCAGGAGGAGGGAACCAGCAGCCCTGGAAATCAGCTCCGGGAAACAAATCCTATTCCGATTTCTCTCGCTTCCTAGAACTGGACAGTAGAGAGATTGATTTAGTCTCTAGTCTATCCTCAGTGATAAGGCTTTTGATTTAAAGTCTGTCTTTGAATATGCCCTTGCCCTATTGTTGAGACTAGAATGTGTTTCAGAAAACCAGCTAAGGGCAGAGTGTGTGAAAAGATCAGTAAAATCTTTCACTAATCATATACTTAGGTAATAATTTTTATTTATTTTTCAAACTTGAAAAATTAACAAAAAATTTTTATTGAAGTATAGTTGATGTACAATATTATATAAGTGGCAGGTGTACAATATAGTGATTCACAGTATTAGGTAATAATTTTACTAGGGCTGTTTCTTTAATCTCTTAAGAACTATGTTTAGGATTAAAGAATACTACAGGATCAGAATTATTTGTCTCTTTGTATGTTTTTACTTATGCATGCTTTCAGTAGACTTCTGTTGGCAATTTACTACCTGTCAGGAGTTGTATGCTAGGAGTTGAGGCTAAAAATACACAAAAGTACAGCCTCAGCCCCCAGTTTGCATCATTGGTTGGGGAGACAGACAAGGTGAGAGACTGTGACAGTACAAGAAAGCTTTGCAGAGAACTTGAACCATGTGGGCAGTGGATTGGACAGTGAATTGGACAGGCAGGACTCGGGGAGAGTGGATCGGGTGGGCCCTGCGCATGCTCCAGGGGGTCAGATGGAGGCTGTGTGGCTGTAATCACGGGCATGTGCATGGTGATGGTGGCCTGGAGTAGAAACAGCGGCAGGGATGGACAGACGTGGACGGGTTCTGTGCGGAGAGCAGAGCAGGCAGGGTTATGAGAGGCAGGGGAGAGCCGAGAATGGCTGCGGGTGGATGGCGGGGCCGGAGTCCAGAGGAGGACAGCAGGTTAGGTGAGGGGTGGGGGGAAGAGGTGACCTGACTCAGATGTGAATTTGGAGGATCTGAGGGACGTTCCAGCGCAAGGCGCCAGGAAGCTGTTTGGGTGCCTGGATCTGAAGCTCTGAAGAGAGATCTGGAGTAAGGAGCCATTTGAGGGGTAGGGGGTCCCCAGCATATGTTGTTGGAGAGCTTCTCCGTGGAACAGAGGTCCTGTGAGAAGAAAAGAGGACCCTGCCCAGAAGGGAGATGAGGCGGTGCAGCCAGACTGAGTGTGGGTCATTTGGTCCGGAACTCCTTTCTGCCGATTTTCAGATCTCAGTCTGAACAACACCTCCAGAGGTAGCAGTCTTCGCTGGCCCTCTGTGAACGCAGGTGGGTGTCTCTGCCGTGCTCCCGTTGTGTCCCCTAGTCCCGGCACAGTGCCACATGCACCTGTCCCATGCTCAGACTCCTGTGCGCTCTGGGAAGGCAGGGGCTGTGTGTGTGGTCACTTCGGCATTTGCTGTGCTGGAGTAGAGCGGTGCGAAGAAATGACAGTTCAGTCGATGACAGAGTGTCTGAAAGGCAGCGGGGAGGAGATTGTGTCCCTGGGGAGGATGTGGTCAACAGGTCTGGTTTATTTTAGTGAAGAGCATGGCGCTGGGCAGGCCAACCCAGGCTCCAGTCTTGCTTCACTTAACCTTGGTCAGCCTCATTTTCCTCATCTCTAAAACGGGAGCAGGAGTGGCAGTTAAGAGTTGTGAGGATTAAACGAGATGATGGCGTAGAGGGAGAATCTTCTGCAGGTGTCTGATATTTTTTGCGCTGGTTACCCAGTGTTCTGGTTGTTATTTTTTGTCTGAACGTCCTGAGGACAGAAGTCAATTTTCATTTGTCTTTTTATCCTGGGCATTTGGTATTTCGGGTACTCAGGAGCTGTTTTGTTGAGATGAATGGTATCTATTAGAGACGGGTCACCTTGTAGCTCTGAGTAACCAGACATACAGCTTGAGTGTTGACTCACTGGTTTCGCTTCACAGGCTCATTGGAGCCCTGTGCTTTGGGCCGCTTCTTCTCAGAAGCAGAGTTCAGAGAGGAGATCAGATTGAGACGTTTTTAACACAGGGCCAGCTGTATGATGTGGGTTCCGGTGGGCATGTCTCCGTTGGGCTGCAAGCCTGCTCCAGAAGGGGTGGCAGTTCTCACATCTTGTCCGGCACAGACATAGCGAGAATGGGAGTGCTTCTGACCCCGCAGAAAGTGAGTGATGGATGATGTGGGGGCCGTGGCAGCTGGCGTCCCAGGAACTGTGGATTCTCTCAGTGGGAGCGGGAACACACGTAGCTCCTTTTGATCTGTGGGGTAAAATGTGCGGAAACTGGACGACGTGCTGCTCATGCCCTTATCCTCTTTTTAAATTAAATCAAACAAACAAAAAGAGCAGCCATAGCATTGAGGTAAATGTTGAAATAAGGAGTTAAGCAGAAGACCCCAACCTTGATCGTGCCGCTCTGGCAGAACTACTCTCTGTTTACGTTTGTGCTGCTGTTCTAACTGAATTCAGGCCACTGGGATACCCTGGTTTTGGAAACCTGGACGCCCTGTGAGCAGTGCCAGCCGTCTTGTTACTATTCTTTTATGCCGCAATAGCGAGCTTTGTCCAGACTCAGATGGGGCAGCGTGAGGTGCTGCACAAACCACAGAGGCCGTGTTTAATGCCCCATTTGTTGAAAATTTGCATCACTTTCAAATGAGTTCCTTTTCAGGCCTCTCGCGGAGAAAAGTCTGTCAGCATAACTAGTAGAACCAGTTCTGCTCAATTATTAAAGAACTGTACTTTTCTACCTCCTTTTCTGACAAATTGAACATGACACTTAACTGGGGTCAGTAAGGAATTTTATCCCACAGGTCACAGCTCTGGAAGTAAGATTGGGACCTTTGTTGATTAGACAGCTGGGCAGGGAGTGGCAGAGTTGAAGGATAGTGGGATAGAGGAACAAAGGATTAAGGGGGACTCTGGGCCCTTTTCTGAAATGAGGTGACTGTTTAAGAAGCTCCCACTGCCTCCAAGAACAGGGATAGTGCAGGGGCAGCTGTCCCCGGGTGCGGGTTGAATTGCCTGCGAGATCTGGGAGGACTCCAGGCCCGTCCACGGCTCTTGCTCTCCTGCAGTTCTTACTGACAGGCTCTACGACTGGCCTTTCTGGATGGATAGCACCTACATGGCAGCCTTTAAAGGAGCGAACCGTTTCTCCAGTTCTTTACAATATGATGAGAGCATCTGGTGATGCCAGCCATATTAATGCTTAGATATTGTCTTTTAAGTTCCCATATGTTCTCTGGTCCCTGCTGGATTTATTTTAAAACCTCTCATTACTTAAAGCCATTATTAAATTACTCAATGAAATCTTCTGAGCACTTACTGTTTGCAAGGCCTGTATTGGATTCTAGGGCAATAGAGTGGCAAAAAACCAGACAGAGGATCTGCCCCCAAAGAGTTTAGAGATTGGTGGGGAGATAGACTTAAATAATTACATAAACAGATGTGAAATTGCAATCATGACGAGTGCTAAGAGGGAGGGATACGTGGGGCTGTAAAAGCCTGGTAACGGAGAAGGCTTCCCTAAGGAAGTGAGCCTTGTTCTGAGGTCTGATGGATACGCACAGTCATGGGGCACAGAGGGTACAGAGAAGTATTCCAAGCAGGAGGAACTTGGACTCAGGGTGGGAAGGAGCTTGGCAGGTCTAGGAGGCTGAAGGAAGGCCAGTGTGGCCAACATGCAGACTGAGGAGGTGGGTGATAGGAAACCATACTGGACAAGTAGGTGGAGACCAGGCCATGCAGGTCCTCGTAGGCTTTATCCCGTCATTGTCCTCGTCCCACTGATAATCCAGAGCAGACTGTTCTGAGAGGATGTAGAACAGAGAAAGAGAGGTGCACATAGGTGGAAAGAGGCTGATGCAGGTAGACAAGTTGGCAAGCTGTTGCAGTGGGCCAGGTGGGAGATGATGATAGCTTGGACTAGGGGATGCTGGTGGAGATAAGAGAGGAACATGGATTCTAGCTATATTAAATAGTAACTTTGATAGAATTTGGTGATAGACTGGATACGGAGGTGAAGGAGAAAGAGGTGTAAAGCCCCTAGAAGGGAAGCATGGGATGGTCCAGGGAAGTGTTGCCTGCAGTTGGAGCCTTTCCTGGAGTGTGGTGTACATCAGAATGTCCCCACTGAACTCTTGAGGGATGGTTGAGGTGACACTCAAGAGATTCAGGCCTCAGAGGACCCGGTGGAGTAAGTCATAAGAGGTGAGCTGTCAGCTGCGGAAGCTCCCAGGTCCTTCCCCACACAGCAGCTGTTACTCCTGGGGGGTACATGTGTTTCTTTTTTCTTTTTTCTTTCAGCCTCCGTTTGCCTCTCTGTAACACTTTTAGGCTTTCCCTGAGCACTTTCAGTGATGCTTGCTTTGACCTGGTTTCAGCTGATTCTAGCAGATACATTCACTGATCTTTCTGCCCTGTTTTCCCTTTTTTCCTTCATTCCTCATACAAGGTAGTGTGGCATCACGTAAGAACACAGACTGAGCCAGCTGCCCGGTTTGATTTCCAGCTCCACCATGTGCTAGCCGGGTGTCTTCATCTACAAGGTGGAGGCATTAGTGGGAGAAGAGCCCTGTTTCAAAGGCTTGGCTGTGAGGATTAAAGGAGTTAATAAGTAGAAAGCCCTTTAAACACTGCCTGGCACATAAGGCTCGTAGAATGTTTATCATTATTTACCTCTCAGCCTCCGTGAGGGCTGGCCCTTGAGAGTACCTACTTTGGCATTCACACAGTGGACACTGGTGATTTCTGCAGTCCCCGAGTGACCCCTGAGTCACAACGTAGCATTCGGTGATGTCAATAAGTAAAAGATTGTATTTACTCATCCAGTTGTAAAGGTCAAGTTGGATAGCCTTTAATCACTGGTCCAATAAAATTCCCCTTGAAGACAACAGCTTATACGCATTCAGAAATCGGCATGATCAGGAGTAGGGCCTCCACGTGGGAATGTCGTCATGTCCTGTAACCCACTTTAAGACCCACATCCAGAGGTGGGCTGTACCCTTATTGTTAACCACTTCCCCTCTCCTCCATTCAACTATGTTCATTCTCCCTGGATCAACAAGCAGCGGATGTTACCACTTCTCACAGACTTTGAAATAGTATCTCCATATTTGTTAGTTCTTTCTGTGTTTTTCTCATGGAGTTCGAAGAGCGGTTGTAGAAATCCGGGGGTGAGGGAGCTGTAGGACCCAGGCCGTGCATACTGTCCTTTCTGTCCTCCCTGCCTCCTCCTCCAGACGGTACCTTCCCAGAATAGAAGGAAACAAGTCCTGTCCGTGAGAGGAGGGTTTCTTTGTGATTCTTCTTTGCATGCCCTTATTTATGGGAGTCCTCTAGGTTATTTCTCTTCTCAGGACTGCTGTATATTTTGATTTGGGGGCGGGGAGTGACTGATGGTAGAGGTGATGGTGCTTATTTTTTCTCTTGAGTTGATTATCAGTAAGAATTGATAGTGAATATTTATAGTTTTGTTGAAGTGTTAACCAGAGACGGGTTAGGTTTTAGTGATGATTGCCTATAGTGTGGCTCCTTAAATTCCAGTGCTCAAGTGCTTACGCTCAATTTATCACCAACTTTCAGCTACTTAATATACTTTGAAAAAATTCAGCAGTCAAGAAAGCTTTCCTTTTGTACAGCATGCCTGAGCAGTCCCTTCTCTGGGTGTGGTGTTCTCTTAAGAAAGCCATTAGTTTACTCTTTTGGTCTTGTAGTGGGTTCAAAGTACTTTCTGTTGCAGAAGAAAAGACAGCAAATGACGAGACCTAAGTCGTTGTGGGCTTGTAGAAGACAGATCCTATTAATAGAAAAATGCCACTTCTTTTCCCATAGTTTCGATATTCCTGTGTAGTCAGCCTTACAGAATTAGGGCCTACCTGAGCAATGCTAATTGCAGGAGTTTCTCATCCACAGAAAAAAAAAGAATTGAGAAGCCTCCTGAACAGTCAGTTTAAAGTGGGAAACAGAATTGAGGGAGAAGTAGAAATTATTCTACTCATGTGACAGAATCTTGAACACTTGTAACTCTTAAGTTGTGTATTTGAGTTCTTCATTTAATCATCAAAGGAAAGGAGGAGAAAAAGAAAGGAATCAAGAAGCAGCGCAGAGCAGGGAGGGGAGAGCTCAGTGGTAGAGCGCATGCTTAGCAGGCACAAGGTCCTGGGTTCAGCCCCCAGCACCGCCAATTACAGTTACAATTGTGACAACTCCCATTTACTGAATGTACGTGCCAGATGTTCACACCCATTTCTCTTCAGATCCTTACGTTGGTAGTATTGTTTCCATTTGCAGGAGGAAACTGGAGCCCAGTCAGGTTAAATGGCAGGCCCAAGGTCATTTCTGTAGGTACCAGAACTGGATTTTGGACTGTGGTCCCAAATCTGTATTACTTGTTTTTAGTACATGCACAGAGAAAAATTTGGAGGAACCAGGGGAAAGACAAAACAAATTGTTCGTACTATGCTGTATTAAAAATACAACACTCTGCTTTAAAAAAAAGGTAAATTTTGTTCTAAGATACACATGGATTCCCACCCAATATGTAGATGCAAATGCATCCCCCCCCTTGGATTTTCTGTTTTAGCTGAGAAAACAAAGAGTATTAAGTGTTCATTTTAGAGCAGTAGAGCAACTTGGAGGAAATAGAATGTTTGTGTTAAGTCTTTTTAGCACTTGGTGCCAGATGTGATCGAAAGAAATTGTGTTTTGGAACCTTAAGGGATGTTCTGTTGCCTCTTGGAATTTGCCCTTCTGGCTGGATGAAATTAAACTGAGAATAACAACTTCAGTTTTTGACTCAAAGCCCTTGTAAACAGTGAAGTGTTGATGTGAACATTTATAAGCATTTGACCTATAAGAGCTTAATTGTAGGGACCCTGTCCTTCCCACCCCCATTCTTTTCAGGGTCAGTGATCATCTGGCGGGACCCTTCCCCTTTTCTTCCTTTGCCAAGGTGTGTGCACCCTGAATGTGAAGTTGGTAAGAAACTGGAGAAGATACTTTTTGAGAACCAGTGGAATGAAAAAACAACCAGGCTGCTTTGCAACCTCTCAGCAGATTCTCAGGAGCGTAGCTGACGTCAGCCTTCCCGTACTTTTATCCTGTACACGGCAAATCCTCCACTGAGTACAGTTCTCTTAAGGGAATTTTTCTGATTTGTTCTAATCAGTTTGTAACAGGAGGCTAGTTTTCTAAAATACGCAATGGAGGTGATGACTTTCCTTTTTGGTGGTGGGAAATTGGAGACGACGTTTGTTAGAGCTAGTGCACAACGACTAGAAAGGTGGGCTCTGGAGTTAGTCAGGGCGCGGGCTGGACCCTTGGTTAGTGACTTCTTTTCCTATAAAAGGCAAGTTCCTGAACCCTTTAAGCCTTAGTTTCTTCATCTGTAAAATGGAGATAATAGCAGTCCTAGAGTTGTTGTGAGGATTAGTGAGCTACTGACGCAGGGTTACCTGGCACATCATAGGGCTTAGTACATGCATGCAGTTGAAGTGGAGGCTGAGAATGACGGACAGCGTGTGGAGGGCCTCACTCACTCTGCACAAACTCAGACACATCAGTTTTTGCTGCTTGGAAATCTTTTTTTCACTTTATGATTCTCCGCAGTGTATCAAAATGGGTGAGGTTGCTTCGGGATCAGTGTCTTGGTTAAGTCGAGTCTTGTTATTGGTGTAGCGGCATTCGAGATAGGGATGATTAGGATCCTGGTCCCTGGACGCTGGCTACGGGGACAGCAGTGTGTGCGTCTGTGCTGAGCCGAGCTCTCCTCGCCCTGTCTGCGGGGCAGGCGGAAGTCTGACGATCACGGCAGCTTTAGTAGGAAGTCAGCACTGTTGGGGATCTTGGTGGTTTCCCTGTCGTCCCTTCCAGTGCTGATGTTCCCACATGCTTCATGGGACGTGTGGCTGCTCCACCACTTAGCTGCTAGGTGGGTGTTCCCTTTTCTCACGTCAGTTTTTGGTCAGCAACTTGTTGCCAACATCAGACTGTATTTAACAATATTCTAGGGAAGAAGAGGAGTCCATACTTTTAAAATGAAAAATAAATACTAAGCTTCTGGGGCATTTGATAGAGATGAGGGTGAGTGGGGAAATGTCTCCAGCCTTTTCCTTTTCTCCTGGGAAATGCTTCTAGTAGATTCATTTTCATCCCTTTGAGAATACCGTGCCATGTTGTGACAGAGTGTTTTAGAATGGAGAGAGCAGGTCTGCAGGGTCTTCCTTTTCTGTTTCTAGGAGGGAAAGCCATCGGGGACCTCCCTCCTTCTGGGCACAAGTCCTCCGACTCACTGCATTGTCATAATTTTGATCCTGGGCAAGTCTCTTCTACTTCATCTCACAAGACAGGCATTACTGCTCTTGATTCTGTCCTTTTGGATGGGGACACTGAGGCCAGGACACTTGCCCGAGGTCCTCCTGGTAGCTCTGTAGGCTAGAACCCACCCAGGTTCCTGATTTAGTCCTGTGCTTTTACCAGAAAGACGTTTATTGGAGACAGTAATATGTGTGCTTTGTTCACCCCCCCCCTTGCATTCCTTCATGTGCCCCCCACCACCCACGGGAGAAAGCCCAGACCCCCTCATACGGCCGGCGAGCCCACTGCTGCACGGCCGTGTTTCTCACCCTCCTGTGGAGTTGCTTGCCTCCATGTCTTTGCACCTTCCCTTTCCTCTTCTCTCTGCTGGTCCAGCTGGGGAACTCCTGCATGTTCCTTACGAGCCACTTCTCTGGAAGCATGTGCTTGAACAGCCTCCCCCACTTGGTCCCTCTGCAGAGTTAGGTCCCCACTTTTGTGCTCCTGTAGCCCCACGTCAAAGTCTTTATAATAGCATCCATCAGTCGTCAGCGTTGTCTGTTCTCCCCGCCAGCCTGTGTGCTCCTGTTTACCTAGCGCTTGGTAGGGATTCATTTAAATGATCTTTGTCTCTTACAAATCTCCTCCCTTTCCGTGTACAAACCTCAGTTATCTTTAGAAGCTTAGTATCTTCTGCTTTAAATATATGTATATACAAATACATGTATGACTTACCTTGGAAATGACAAGGCTAAGAATGATGTGGGATATTCTGTTTTACCTGGTACGTAGGAGGGGGCAGGGCAGGGGGTTGTATGTGCCTGTACACCCAGAGAGGTCATGCAAGAAAATATAGGGGTCCTAGCCAAGGAAAGCCATTCAGGGTTTTCTATCCACTTGAACAATGGTAGAATCCAGTGAGGCTTTACAGCTTGGCAGCCTCATACGTCCTCACCTCATCTAAAACGCACAGCATTGAGGTGGTTGATGCTACCTCTGGCATTTGACTCCTCCCTGCCAGCTCAACTCGTGACATGGTGGCTGTAACATTGGTTCCTGATCCTGTGGCCTTGATAAAATTGCATGTTGACATGTTGCAGAACATGATTCTGTCATCTGTGGTGTCTCTGTTGTTAGTGCAAGTGACCTAAGTCAGTACCCTTGGTGACAGTCAACAGAACTGTAGCTAATTTTTGTTAGCAAGGGAGTATGTTAGAAGGATACAAGTGTGATTCATGGAACCGTGGGCCAGAGGTGTGGTTGGGCCTTACTAGAACCTGGAAAGCCGTGGAATTCAGGCGGGATTGCTTGTGTGTCTGGGAGTTGGGCTTTTATCTCCACATACTGTCTTCAAGTATCTCATTCTCTGTAGAATACCTTTCTCTGCTGCCCCCTATTTGTGGCCAAATCTACAAGTCTGTAGCTGAAGTGGCCAGCTTGTTCAACTTCTCTTAGCCCTTCAGCCAAATTAATGCAGAGCCAATGTGATTAGCCTTTTGCAGGATCTGCTGTCCAGCAGCCCGTGCAGTCGATGGGGAGGAGGTGGTTCACTCCCGGAGGCTGAGAAGCAGAAAGTTTTGGGTAGGACAGAATCCTTGAAGGTGTCTTCTGATTGTCTTGTTTATGGAATGTAAACAAAGAATTTCACTAACCATTTCAAGAATTGGTGTATGTAGGTAGCTTTGGATAGTATAAGTTCTTCCGCATCAGAAGATGATACTTCTGCAGATGCAACAGTAGGGTAGTCTTCTCCGTGGGGGCTTCAGTTTTTGAACGATTCCAAGCATTAAAGATGATTGCCCGTTTTCTAACAGCTGATTGAATTCAATGAGTGAATAGCTTTGCTTTCCTCAAAGATGATAGACCTGTCAAAAATAATTGTGCTTTAATTTAGTGCTTTGTCAATGACAGATGATGAAAACTCTCAATGAGAATCTCTAAATTACCAAAACACTCATAGCATTTACATATGCAAAAATAGTCCCTCTGGTGTAACCTAGAGCAACGCATCAGAATCATCTGGGGAGCTTTTTCAAAACCAGAGGCCCAGCTGCATCCTACACACTCCCGAGTCCTCAGGCCTGTCTGAGCGGGGTTGGGGGTGGAGTCCGAATGTCTGTAGAGATAACAAGCCCCCCAGGTGATCTGACCCTCCACTGGCGTGAGAAGCACTGCCTCAGAGCGGCTTGATTTATTGGCATCTCCTGGGGTGGAAATCGTAGTTATCTCCAAAATAGAGCATGCTCAAGATGGGATCTCTGAAAAAGCCATGACTGTGTTCTTGTTCTTCAGCCTCCAGATGGGCTGCCCAGCCTCTCCCTGCCTCAGCTGTCCCCAGCTTGCTTCTAGTGCCGTGCTTCAGGCTGAATCAACAAATTCAGAAAACTCGTACTACCCAGAGACTTCTACTCAAAGCAAAATTTTAAAATTCCGTTTTTATTTATCAGCAGAACTGGTTGTGTTTTGTAGAATTTCCGACAGTCAGGATTTGACTGGTGGCATCCCTGTGGTATCATTTAACATGTTTCTCTGTCCCTGTGTTCTTGTAAATTGGTGGGTTGACATAGAAGCCCAGGCACATTGAGGTTAGACATTCTGGCAAGAATTCTTCATAGATGGCATGGTAGGTTGATAAGGGGGCCCCACTTGCCTCTCTTTTGGTTAACAGCCATCCATGATTGTTGCTTTGGTTTGTTAATTCATTACAGATTGCTAATTATCTTTGAATATCCACTAAACACTGAACCGAACATACACGTGTTTGAAGATATTTTTATTGAGAAACAGTGACACAGTACCTGGCCTTGCTTCCTTACTAGAAGTGATTGCATCTCGGGGTGCTGCCTGGTGGTGGTAGTGACTCAGAGTGGGCAGATGCGTGCCCAGCGCCCTTACTGAGCCCTGCTGTGCTGCAGAGTACACGGACCAGTATGGACTTGATACATTCACATTTCCCTGTTCTTAACTTCGAGCCCTTTACACAGGTCCATTTTCTCTCAAAAACACAACAGTCTTTTGTTTTTGATGCTTGATTCTCACTAGAGGAAGAGAGGACTCTGTGGACCACCTTCCATTCTTTCTGACTCTCCTTCAGCTGCCTTACTTCGCTGTGCGACATTTGTTCCTTTAGGTGGGGGGTGCCCATCCCTGGGCCTTTGCTTGGGACGACTAATAACTGTCCATCCAAAATAATTAGTTTAATACATTGAACCAACTTGTTGGAATTTTCTGCCTTCCTTTAGTTAAAAAAACTTAAAAAAAAAAAAAACTAGCGTGTTAAATAAACAGAAAACTCCTGAGGGCATATGATGTTTTAGTGTGTATTCTGAAAGAATGGCTTTATGTGATTCATTTGAGCCCTTAAACAAAGAAAAATATTACCCTTTGCTCTTCTCTTTTAGGAAATTCACACAAACGAAAAGGAAGTTACAGAGAAGGAAGTAACTCTTCACTTGTTGCCAGGTAACCATCATGTTAGCGTCGTCCCTCGTGTGCAATTTCAAAGCCAGTGATAAATTGTCATCCCTAGTAGCACTATATATAAACCCCTTTGTTTTCATCCAGACAGCGTGTGACAGTAATGAGTTGAACAAAAATATCAAGGTCTTTAGTTCAGTAACTACACACCTGGGATTGTGTATTACAACATCTACAAAGAATTTTTGTTTCCCCTTCCTCCAAGCTGATAAAAATAAATCTGGGAAATTCTCACCTCTTTTTTAAACAAATGAGGCCCTTTTTCAGGTTGTCTTACTTTGGCCCATCAAGTGTTCTGGTCGCTGGTCAGGAAAATGCTGGTCCCCTGCAGATCCCTGTGACCCACACCTGCTGGAGTTTAACCAGCCCTGGGGCTGCCAGGGCTTTGTCTATAGTCATCACCTCATCACCAAGGAGCCTGGATTGGTTGGGGATTTTGGGGGGTTTTGTTTTGTTTTGAGATGGAGATGAGTGACTCTATAGCTTAAGTCAAGTTTCCATCATTTCTGAATTCAGAAATAAAAACTACTTGGTGGTGCAGCTCTCCATATATGGGGCTCTCCTGTGAGTTGTGCATTCAGTTCTTCCACTTTATTTTTTCCAATCCCAAATAGCTATTTGCGTAAGTATTTTTAGGTACCTTTTCCCAAAACAATAGAGGCCTCATTCCAGTACTTTTAATTTTATTCCATTTTATTGGGAGATTATGAATACACACATGTTTCTAACCGATCCACCTTATTTGGTAAGTGTATCAGAATCTGTAACTTTTTTTTTTAATATTAAGTTTGAAAGGCCTTTTCCTATAATGATGGCGTGAACCTCAATCCATGTATCTTATTTCCTTTTGTTGGGTTATAGATTCTGAAATTTACTTTTGTTTTTAGCTTAGTGTATACATTCTCCCATCCCCCAGATTTCCTGATGGTCTCTCCCAGGTGTGCAGCCCCAGTTGCCTAGACTAGACTGAAATCTTTTCCAGCTTCCTCTGCCCATGATTCGAGGCTCTGTCTGCACCTGCAAGCTGATACCTGAGGCGCAGCGTGCTGTGTGCAGCCTCCCCGGGATGCTGTATTAGCCCCGTGGGCCGACTCCGGTCTCCGGGGCCTGACTGCCTGTCCACAGGGCCTGCTTGGTCTTGGGGAGGGGCTCACTGTTAGCTGTTTCACGCTGGGAGCTGAAAGTGCAGGGAGCCTCACACGTGTGTCCTCCACCTCAGACTCAGCTGAAGCACTTTTCTTGGACTATTTAAAACTCTAATGAGGCCCTGACTTCATTGTTTTCTTCAAGCTCTGCAGTCTCTGTAGAGGCTGACCTGGTGACTGAGCCATCTTCCAGTGTTTCCCTAGTAATTAATCCCTTGGAAGATAGAAAAAAAAAAAAAGAAGAAACGTAGTATATGTCCCTTGATAGTCTTAGTGTCTGAAATTCTTCTTTGTTTTCATACTGAATGTTAGATTAAATGAATTTTGAGCTAAATAGTAAATTTAAAGCCATTGAAGGAAATATCCAGAGGGAAATTCCAAGAAGTTGGTTGTTGGAAGATAAGAAAATTCCTTTTTATCTTGTTGCAAAGTATCTGCACTCAGTTTTTCATTTTCATCCTTCTCTTTTTCCTGGCCTCCCCGCCCCCCGCCCCCCTGCTGCCAGTCGTCATGAGCTTCTCTGCTTCCGGCCTCTCCCTAAATCCTCATTCTTTTGGCTGTCAAGAGAAGTACTCTCTGTCACCAGGAAATACCGCTCCTCACACTGCTGGGTGTCTGCAGATGGAGCAGGAAAGGTGACACACTGAGAGGAAATGCTCACAACTAAGAAAGAGAGGAAACTGTTTTTTCCCCACACACCTCTGACCTCTCTTTTCCTCCTGTCCTCATCCGTGGAGCTGCAGCCTCTGCGCCTGAGGCAGTGGCCTGGGAGCCCTGGGCGGGAGACACCCACCTCTCCCAGCAGCTCCAGGGTGAGGGCTGGCCCCTCTCATGGGGAAGGGGGCTCGAGAGCTGCGTGCCAGAGCGTGCTGGGCAGCCTTTCTGGCTTTGCCTACTTGGGTACCACTTCTGCAGAACGTCTGCTTGGGCCCAAGTGATAAAAATACCAGGCTCTGTGCTCGTACATACATCCAAGATCGTCTCCACCTATCCAGGCACCGATGCTACGTGCTGGGAGAGTGTGAAGTTCTCAAGTGCCGTGTTGATTCGTGTGTGTGTCTGTGTGTCTTTACGGGAACAGAGCCGGGGAGGCTTGTACTGTTTGCATACTGTGTGTTTCCTGAGGGCTCTAAGGTGGACTTGTTTGGTTTCGGTCAGGTGAACAGCTGCTCTGTGAAGCCAACACAGTACTGAAGTGTGTCCAGGAAGATTCCTGTCAGCGTGGGATCTACGGGAGGCTTGTCTGCACAGACTTCAAGATTGCTTTCTTGGGCGATGACGAATCTGCATTGGACAATGATGTATGTATGAGCTTGGCGGAGTTTGGGTGGGAGCAGTGCACTTGTGGCCCCATTGTCTTTTTTTCCCAGCTTGTCAGTTGCTCGCCCACAACACACATAAACACGAAGGACGGAGTCCTCCTCGCTGCAGTCTGCTCTCTCCCGATAGGGGTCTCCTTTCTGTGGGAGGACTGTCAGTTTCCCACTAGTGCCTCACGTCACAGTGACTTGCGTTTGACTTCATAGGTTGATGCTGTCAACTCTATTTTCTCCTGTATTTCAGCACAGTCTGTCTCACTCATGGGAACCACGTCTCCCCAGATATGCTGGCTCCCCATGTTTTCTCTATACTGAACTCTTCCTCAGATTCAGGAACTGAGTTCAGTTATTAAACTGATGCTGAAAGCAGCACTTGACATTGGGTTTACTTTGTGTTTACTCTGCCCCGAGGAGCAGTGTCCTTGTAAGATTTGTCCCTGCTCATGAAGAGTGAGCAGTGGAATGAGGCGAGAAGGCCCACACCACTCGGGGTGTGCTGTGCGTTAGCAGAGACCAGCCGGCCTGGCCGCGGGCAGCACCATTGCTGCCTCGGAGTGTGGGCTTCCGTGCTGCTGGTGCTGCAGTGGCCGGGTTCCTAGTTCTGTACGAAGACAGCGTTTATGGAAACTGGAATCTTCCCAGTTTTCTTCCTGGCTTCTTATAGCTCTGTCACTCAACTGTTTGCATTTGTGTGAAGTCCAAACCTGCGTACCACTTCCCAGCACCTTTCAAAGTCATCATGAGTGGCCTGGCACGTTGACCTGGGTGCAGCCTAGGGATGGCATGTTCTGCCTGGGTTGGAAAACGAGTGTTCAACAGCATTTCTCACACACTTCACTACTTGTTCATCCCTTTCCTAGGCATGTGACTGCGTTGCCCTGTTTGTTTTTTTAGGGTGTACACCTTTTCATTTATTTTTTCTAGGTCTGTTGAGATAAAATTGACATAACATTGTGTTAGTGTAACGTGTACAACATAATGATTTGATATATGTAGATATTGTGAAATGATCACCACAGTACATTTAGTTAACATCTATCACCTCACAGGGTTAACAAAATTTCCTTCTTATGATAAGAACCTTTAAGATTTGCCCTCTTGGCAATTTTCAAATGTATAATGCAGTGTTACTAACTATAGTCACCATGCTGTACATTACATCCCCAGGACTTACTTAGCTTGTAACCAAAGTATGTACCTTTTGACCACCTTTACCCATTTCCCCCAACCATTCCCCATTTTTCTTAATATGCAAGTGGAGAATGGTGATTTGCTCTGCCTATAAATGTCTATAAATGTCTAACAGTGCATAGACAGGAGTCACAGTTGTTTCCTTTTGAATCTTTAGGAAACCCAATTTAAGAATAAGGTTATAGGAGAAAATGACATCACACTCCACTGTGTTGATCAGATTTATGGAGGTAAGTGTCTGTTTCCCCTGGAGTGTTGCCAGTCTTTGAAAGTATAACTGATAATGATACTTTCTTAGTCCTTTAAAGTTTATGAAAATTTCTTCACATATTTATCTTGTTTAAGTCAGTTTTACAGATGAGAAAATTGAAATGTGAAGTGACTTATTTGGAGTCACTAAGCTGGAGTTTAGGCTTGAACTTGGAACCTGTTCTTTCTGATAACCCATGGAGCTGTCGTGTGCTAGATATTGACCACATGTCAGTGTTAACTGTGTAGGTTTTACTGTAAAGGCTAACGTGGTAAAGGCCCGTTGTACTGCACTCCAGTGTCTTTCCTGCTGACTAAACAAGCCTCTCTCTGCTCCACTTCTTTGTTTTTGTAGTCGGGCTTTTTCAGAAACCATTCGGTAGCCATTTATGATGTTCCTAGCACCTCTTGGTGTTATATGGTACAAACTGTAAGACAGGGAGGAAGGTGTCTAGAGGGGCCCTGACCATGAACCCAGGGTTGACTGTCCCAAAAGCACATCCCTGGGGATTTCCTGTCCAGTTTCCTAACCTTGGCTTTCAGAGCTGGGTCTTCTGCAGGTGGGTGGAGTCGGTCCTACCGGCAGTGACCAGGCCTTTGCGGTTTTGTGCTTTCTCAGGAGGGGAGAGGAACCCTGACTGTTCTCAGAGAACAGGGCCCCTGCTGACAGTCACTTAGGAGCCAGCACCTTTCCTCTCACTTTTGAGAGGTGTCCTTAGAAGTTAGTAGTCTACCTTGTTTCTTTAGCACTGACTTGTTGCCTTATAACATGATCTCCCTTCCTGGTTTCATCGCTGACGTGTAGTGTTTGATGAGAAAAAAAAGACTCTCTTTGGACAGCTGAAGAAGTACCCTGAGAAACTCATCATCCACTGCAAAGACCTCCGGGTATTCCACTTCTGTCTGAGGTACACAAAAGAAGAGGAAGTCAAAAGGGTAACTAGCTGCATGTGTTTTCAGGTTTTATTTCCCATCAGGTTTTCCCCACTAACGCTAGTTCTTGCTTCTATTACACGAAGGTTGAGGGGAGCCTTTCATTCTATAAAGCTGAAATTGATTATAATCCCATGAGCTTTGGTTAGAATTGAGAGAGAATCTGGAAAAGCATGACTGTACATGCTACCTTTAATCCTTCATAGTGTTTTCATTCCTGGAGCCTCCAAAGGGTGGGAGGTGGTAAACCAGGGTCAGGAGGCAGTCGGGGAAAGGGAAGGATGGAGCAGCCAGATGCAACCCTCATCCCCCACCTCTGACAGCCTTTCCCAAAGGCAGCGGCAGTGACCCACCCCCACCCCCCGGAATGAATGAGCTGACATCTGGGAGGTCGTGGTTGCATGTGGAAGGAGGAGGAGATATATGGGTCTGATGGGCAAAGTGAGTCACCAAATGAGTCTATGCTTTTGGTGACTTACTTAATCTGGTTGCTGCAGCAAATTGAGATGTGTAACTGGGTGAACTGGTTACAATGATTATTGTAACTTCCAAGATTTCTCTTAAGATATTGAAGATCTCAGACTTGCCACTGTCATGGTAAATACATCGGAGAAACCTAGTGAGAGGCCAGTTTATCTGTTGTCTTTGGTTGTAGTGATTTATGCATTCTTTTTAGGTAACCTCTTAATTTTCTTTCAGGTAGTATGGTTGTTCAGTTAGAGTAATAAATGTGACTCCAATGTCTGTTCTGAGCAGGAAGGAGTGGTGTAGATACGGAAGATTCCCTGAGAAGCCAGAAACTTCACTTTGAATGATGATTTTAGTCATCTGTCTAAACGTACTTTTGTTTGGAACTCCAGACAAAAAGCTCAATGGATTGATTTCCTTATCTTCTAGAAGACCCTTAGGGCTGTAACACGTAGATCAGAATAGCTAAGCATCTTGGTTATTGTCTGGTATCAGCTTTACCTCTTTGACACGTCAGATTTTGGAGTATCTGAAAATGGCACTTTTTTTTATTTTTTTGAGCTTTGTTTTTTGAGACATTAAGCTATCTTTTTAAAATTGCTCTAGAAATTCAAAGCTCTTAAAAACCCTGACAGAATGTTAAGCGTTCTGTTTACTTGACATTATTCCAGAAGATAAGACCATAGATGCAGACCTCAACAAGTGTTAATGTGCTGCCCATAGGAGCCCATTAGCATTGCTGAAAACCCAGACAGCTTGGTTCTTGTCTCTCCCAAGGTGTATCTGCCAGAAGCCTGACTGTGTCCATTGCTTGCTTCTTTTCTAGATTGTCAGTGGCATAATTCATCACACCCAGTCTCCTAAACTACTTAAACGATTGTTTCTGTTTTCCTATGCAGCTGCAGCACAGAACAGCACAGGTAAGGTGTCGTCTGCAGGTGGGCAGGGCCCTTCCACTTCCTACTTGCAACTAGTGGGAGAAAAACTCACTCATGGCGGTTTCCTCTCTTTTCTAACGGTCACCTCTTGCTTGGGTCATTCATTCTGATTTCTTTTAAAATAAATTTTTAAATGTTTCTATTTATCCTGTGATCTTTGTTGCTTTTACTTATGTTTTAGGTTTTGCTTTTTGTGAGGGATTGTTTCTTATGAAAGGTAAAATCAATATATTATAATTGGGAATGTGAGACTATAGGGAAACAAAATTGAGACAAGTTTAAAATCACTGTCCCTGGGTTCTTTTTTCCTCTTTAAATACTTGATTTCATTTCAAAAGACTCTAGAAAAGGTCTTGCATTCTAGAAAGTTTTTAAACAACAAGAACATGCTTTATGCCAAGTATTTTGGGGGGAAATAGAACAGTTGCACATAAGAGAGTACTTCAGAACACTAGTTAGGCTAGAAAACGTAAAATTCCAAATGTTTTCCATCCGGTTCACTGAAAAAGAACAATCTTTGAAGTAAGAAACCCTGGTCGTCGAAATTAGCTGTTAATGCCGAGCGTAGTGTGCTGTTCCCACAGATGTCTGTCTTCTTGCTTCTCTAGATCTCTCCCTTCTGTCTGTTCACTTGCTGCCCATTAAAACTCCAAATCAGTACTTTTTCCTTCTACTTTTATTGAGATGTAAGTGGCACACAGCCCTGTGGAAGTTTAAGGCGTACAGCATAATGATTTGATTTATATCCATCATGAAATGATCACCACAGTAAGTTTAGTGACATCCATCGTCTCATGTAGATACAACATTAAAGTAATAAAAAAAAATTTTTTTTCCTTGTGTTGAAAACTGTTAGGATTTACTCTCTTTCACGGCTCTTGTACGTAAACATCCAGCAGTGTCACGTTTATGATGCTGTACGTTGTACCCCATCTGCCCATTGGTCTTAACATGCCCTTGATGCTGAGTGGTCCTCTGCGCCCTGTTCTCCTCTTCAGGGAGGTGGCATGTTAGTGTAACTGCATGGATGATGCTTTCCCGAGCGCAGGGGTGCTGTTACTAACTGCTCCCCTGGTAAACATTTGTCCAACACTTGCTATGGGTCAGGCACCGAGGGGTATGAACAAAGCTGAGTCCCTGCCCTTTGAGCGCATCAAGTCAAACAGAGTGATGTCTTCTGGTGGGAGGGCCCGGCCGCAAGGAGGGAGGGAGGGCTGGGCTCGATTCGCTGATGCAGGGTGTGGGAGGGGCTGGCAGGCACCCAGGAGTGTTTGAGGCAGCGGGGTTGGCATGTGCAGAGATCTTGGTCTCTGAGAGAGCAGGGGGCATTTGGGAAACTACGGTGATTTAGTAAAAAGGTATGAATTTTAGGGTCTGCTGAGTTCAAATCCTTGCCCAGCTAATCTAGTAGCTGTGGGATCCTGGGGCTGGCACCTAACTCTTAGGGCCTTTGTTTTTGCATTTTAAACATAGTAGTGTTAATGTTTCCCTTGAAGTGTCGTGGAGATTATCAGTTGCCTGATCGATTATCAGTGCCTGGCACATAGGGTCATTAAACTAGGGTTAGCTGAGGGTGTAACTGCTTATTCAGGACAGGTTATGTTCAGAGAATACGCTGACATAAAATATACTTAGCACTGCTATTAGGCCGAACGTAAAATTTGTTCCTTAATTCAGGAAGTTCATCTTTGTGAATGATCTTCTCACTGTAGCAGGATGTACAAGTGCTGATGAACTTGGTGCTGGCTTTCGACAGCTTGTTGTAATGTGAGAGACAGAAAGTATGACTTCTTTGTTGATTGCTGTAATTCTTGTAAGCAGTTATGGGCCTGCATTTGATAATCATGCTCTGTTCTTAGGAATTCTGCCTCTTCCTTATATCTGATTCTTGGTCTGGACCCAGCACAGGACAATTTCTCAGCTCCCAGCACGTGCTGATCTGGGTGCCAGAACCCTTACCTTGTCTGATCCTGGCCGTTTCGTTACTTTGTGGTGGCTTTTTGTGCCAGAAAGCCCAGGATATGTAGCATCTTTTATTCCATCTGAATTCCAGCCTCCTTGTCTTTTCCTTCTGGCATCCTTTTTTTTTTTTTTTTTTTTTTGATAGGTAAAGGTTATAACTGATAGATGCAAACTGTCCAATTAGCCTTTTTATTGAGTAAGGGTTTGTAGAGGTGGGTTTTGCAATCTGAACATCTTTCATTATTCTCAGGCTTAATAATTTACAAATGTGCTTTGGCTGAAAGGTCCTAAATGTTTATGACATGGCATTTTAGGGAAGGACTTATCTGTGTTGCTAAGAAAATGCCCTACTGTGCTTGAATAGGAATATTGTTACTACTTACATTGTGGGAAAATTTATTTGCATTTATTACTGTATGGAAATTTACTGTAGTGCTGCCTGGGTTTGAATTCCAGTTCTGCCATTACCTTGCTCTGTGACCTTGGGCAATATAATTGAACTTTTTGTGCCACATCTGTAAAACGGAAGAAATAATATTATGTGCATGGTAGGGTGTGCGGATTGAGTTATTAGATGTAATATACTCAGAATAGTGCCTGGCATACTAAATGCCATAAAAGCTTAACTTCTGTTTTTATCATGATTTGTATTATCATCCTTTGTACTATGATCTGGTTTTATTAAAAGGAGCAGGCGGGAGTTTATTAAACACTTTGTTTTTCCCAGAATGCTTGTTTTTTTTTAGACGTGCGCAGGCTTAAACTGATTTCCATAAGTCCTCAAGACTGTTTTGGTGTGTGTCACCCCCGTCATGGGAGAGGACCAGGGACATGCCTGCTGGGCTGCAGGAGCAGTGCTCCCGGGCACTTCCTCCTGGCAGGTGGTGGCAGGGCTAGGGTCGGAGTCCCCATCCGGTCCCTGTGGTGCAGCCCTGGGCTCGCAGGCCCTGACCCTCACCGTGGCTGTCTCCATTGTTTATGGCCTTCAGAAGCCGGGTGTCACACTGGAAAATCCTCCTCTTGGCAGTGCATCTTCAAATTGAAGGAGGTTTCACACTCAGGAATCTGACACGCTGTTCAAATGAGTTTGCCATCTTATGCACTTGTTGGTAGGGCTAAAAATATTTTTATTTTAGCATTTGTGCCAAGCCTGTCTTTTAGTGCTTCGCAGACTCTTTTTATGGTATGTAAAGTATCTCATGGTCAGATGACTGAAAGTGGAACTATAAATTACTTTTGCAAGGAATGGAACAAGAACAGCTCCTTTTGTTCAGTCTAAAAAGACACAGCCTTGGTCAGGAAGAAGGAACAAGCTTAGGATTGAGCAGTGAGTCCATTTCAAGTGGATAAAAACGGGCTGAGTGGAGGAAGTTGGGGCCGGAGGATCCACTTTCACATCATTAAGATACCAGTGCTTCCCAACGAGATTTTATGATCTTTTTCTATTTGTTTTGTTAGCTGCGGACCCCAAGAACCATACCGTCATGTTTGACACACTTAAGGACTGGTGTTGGGAGCTGGAGCGGACCAAAGGCAACGTGAAGTTCAAAGCTGTGAGCATCAACGAAGGCTACAGAGTGTGTGAAAGGTAAGCTCTGCGGGCTGCGCTCGTCGTCTTGCACAGCTGGGCTGAGGGTTCGTCCCCACGCCAGCCGGGCCCCCCCCCCCCGCCCCGTCTGAAGCGCGGAGTGTGAAGCGCACGTTCGCAGGGCCGTGCAGCCGTCACCGCGGTCAGCTGTAGAACACCTTCACCATCCGCGGAAAGAACCCCACACCCCTCAGTAGTCACTCCCTGTGTCCCCCCGACTCCCCCAGCCCTAGACAGACACCAGTCTCTCTATAGATTCACCTTTTCTAGGCATTTCCTATCAGTGGAATCAGAACGCGTGGTCTTGGTGCCTGGCTTCTTTCACTTACTGTGATGTTGTCAAGGCGCGTCCATGTCGTGGCATGGATCAGTGTTTTATTTGGTTGTTGCTGACTATCCCGTGGTATAGATACATAGCACATTTTATTTCTCCCTTCATCAGTTGATGGACATTTGGGTTGTTTTCACTTTTTGACTGTTACGAGCATGCTGCTGTGAACATTCGTGGGCAAGGTTTTGTATGGACGTATATTTTCAGTTCTCTAGGGTATGTTCCTAGGAGTGGAATTGCTCAGTCATACAGTAGGTCTGCATTTCACCTTTTGAGGAGCTGCCAGACTTTTCCACAGCAACTGCTCCATTGTACGTTCCCACAAGCAGTGTATGAGGGTTCCGCTTTCTTCACATTGATACTGTGATTTTTTTTAAGAAACTCTTAAAATATTCAGAAGTGAATTTGTGTCTTTTTCTTCTCATTATTGTACCTGTAATCTAACTGTAAAACTTTTAGGGGCATTTCTGACTTTTTATTATGTATTTGCTTTCCTTTTATCAAGCACTTCATTTATTCATTCAGTAAACATTTTTGAGTGCCTGCTATGTGCCAGACAGCGTCTTAGCTACTAGAGGTACAGCCTAAAAATCCCTGCTCTCCTGGAGCTTTCCTTCGAGACAGAGGAAAATGAGGATAGAATAAATGAGCAGTTATACTAAAAGGAAAAGTGCTATGGAGAAAATAGACCAGGCAAGGGGGTAGGGCGTGCCGAAGCTGTTGGCGGGGAGGGTGGATCAGGCGGAGGAAACAGCAGGGGCAAAGGCCCTGAGGTGGAATCTTGTCTGGCTTGCATGAGATGCAGCGAGGATCTCCCACAGCCCAGGCTCTGAAGAGGAGTGAGCAAGGGACAGTAGCAAGAGGTGAAGTCAGGAAGGAGAGGGGCGGCTGAATGCTGACGGGCCAGGAGGCTCTCAGAATTTACAGTGCAGTACGGAGGAGTCTGAGCAGGGGCGTGATGTGACCTGACCTACATTTTTAAAGGGTGACTCTGCATAATCCTTTTTTGGAAACTTGAATCTTATCATTTTGGAACATAATCCCCAACACCCTGCTAACAGTTTCAGAAATTTTGTATTCTTAGAGCATTTTGTGTTCGTGGTTCTGAAGGGCCTCTTAAGCAGATCAGTTTTGATTTGATCAATGTCAGACATTTATGAGGTTTGCCTTCCTGTTACAGCACGAACTGGGGTGACAGAAGGGAGGGGCCTGCAGAGCAGCTGTTGTGTCACATACACCCCACTCCTGCCCTGCTCGCTCTTACTCAGAAGGAGGTCGGAAGCCCCTGCTCCTAGGAGGCGATGTTTCATGATGTGATGTTGACACTGATAGAAGGCATCCCCACTCCTAGGATTGTTTTTAAAAATCCTGCCACAAATGGATTCATTTGGATTCATTGGTATTTGCATAGGTGTCAACCCATCAAAAGTATACCAGCAACATGGATGTCCCCGGAGAACGTCATTCTAAGTGAAATAAGCCAGAAAGAGAAAGAGAAATACCATATGAGATCGCTTATATGTGGAATCTTTAAAAAAAAAAAAAAAAGAGACAAATGAATTTATTCACAAAACAGAAGCAGACTCACAGACATAGAAAACAAACTTACGGTTACCAGGGTGGGAGGAGGTGGGAAGGGATAAATTGGGAGTTCGACATTTATAGATATGAACTACTTATAGATAAAATAGATAAACAGCAAGTTCCTACTGTATAGCACAGGGAACCATATTCAATACCTTGTAATAACTTATGGTGAAAAAGAATGTGAAAACAAATACATGTATGTTCCTATATGACTGAAGTGCTGTACACCAGCAATTGACACAACATTGTAAACTGAAGATACTTCAATTAAAAGAAAAAAGTATACCAGGTAGAGAAGGTGGAGGAAGTGGGGTGTGGGAGGGGGCTTCTAATCAGTGGTCAGTGGGGAGAATGGAGCCTCAGCAAGATTTTGGGGCTCAGATCACTTAGTGCAAACACACTGCCCTGGACTACCCTAGCCATACACGCTTACCCCCACACACATGCATCCCCTGTTTTCTGTCCCGTGGGGGTGATGAAAGTTGTGCTTTATTTCTCACCTAAACCAGGATGGTAGCTGCCTGCATGGTCTCCTCCACCCACTCCGGTCCCCAGCATCTGTATAACAGGCTGGGTGAGTGTCTCCAGGACGCTTCTCTTTGTCCTCTCCCCTGCTTGGGTGGCTCCTTGCTGTTCATGGTACAGTGAATAAAACTTCAACCAGGTGCTACCAGGCCCATCATGGTTTGATGCTGCCTAACTCTCCAGCTTTGTGTACATCCCTCTAGCCACCCTGACCACCCCCCCAACCCCGCCCCAGGGCCTTGCCCATGTGGTCTCCTGTCCAGGATGCTCCTTTTGCCTCTAGCTGCCCCAGTTCCTTCCTGTTTACCCGTCAGACCACTGCTCAGGTGTCTTGTTCAGGGAGCCTTCCCAGGACTGAGTGAGAGTCTCACCTTCGCTGTGAGAGCCGTCACTGCACTGTGTACCTCTCCCCACAGCTTCTTCCTGTAGAGTTTATCACCCTTTGGTTAACGTGTGTGTGCACAGCCCATCAGCTCTGGGGAATCAGGAACACGGTTTTTGTTCGTCTTTATATCCTCAGTACCAAATACAGTGCCTGGCTTATAAGAGCCACTCAATAAATAGGAGACAGAATGAATAAATTAGCAAAAGCCCCTCTTGTGGTAGCTCACAGTAAAAAGTATATGACAAAGAATGTATGTATGTTCATGTATAAGTGAAAAATTGTGCTGTGTGCTGGAAATTGACACAACATTGTAAACTGATTATAACTCAATAAAAATAAAATTAAAAAAAAATTAACAAAAGCCCCAGTGGTTAGAGGGGGACCCCAGTGAGTCTGAATAAGAATAAGAAACAGTGTTTACTTCACCTTCCCCCAAGGTAAGAGCTGGCTATTCCAGAACCACAGTCTGTTCCTTTTCCAGAAAAGCCTTTCTCATCTCACCTCCCTGTGAAGGTAGAGCGGATTCTCAGTCCTGTTGGATGTGTAGCACCCTGTGAATTGCCTTGGCCACAGGAAGACATTCTGCACTGCTGTTGCTCCGGGGGTTCCCTCACCCAAACTAAGGCTGTGCCTGCATGGCTCATGCAGCTTTCCTTGAATAAAATCAGCTCCTATTTGGAGAGGCTATTTACTTTGTCTGCAAAACCCATCCTAGTGACTAAAATGATGGCTCTCCAAGGAGGCAGGGTCATTTGCTTGAAGATACAGGGAGTCTCACAGCGGAGCCTCTGTAGAACCACCTCAGGTTCACTGGGATGAGAGAGGACATCACAGCCCCCCCAACCCCAGTGGTGCTGAGCTGTCCGTTTCTGGGCAGCCTCCTTTCTTCAGTGACTACGTGGTACATGTGCTAATACACTTGGTTCTGACATTCCCCCTCCCCCTTTGGTGAAAGACTGTTTATAAAGAAAATTAACTGGTTAACCAACATTGTAAAATAATCAGTCTCACTAGTAGGGGAAGACATGCACATTTTTTTGAAGCAGTGTGGCGTCATGACAGCTTTGTAGAATGAGCTTCTGGCCAGGAGCTGAGAATCTGGTTTAAACAAATCTCACGGGTGACTCTCCTGTGAGGATCAAGAAGCAGTGGTCTGGGTGTGAGAGGGCGTCCAGCGCAGTGCTCGGCACAGTTGATCATGCAGTGTGGTCACCTGGAGCTTGTTAAATGCAGATTCCGCTTCTGTGGGTCTGGGGTCCGGCTTGCGAATCTGCTTTCCTTAGAAGCGTCTAGGTGACGCCACCGCACACTTAGAGTCGCAGGAGCTTCTAGAACAGCAGCTTTCATCCTGGTTGCACACCTGGAGAGCTTTTAACGCTTCTGACATTTAATAGTTCTGGGGTGGAGCCTGGACATGGGGAGTTCTTAAATCATCCCGTGTGGTTTTAATGGGCAGCCTGGGTTTGAGAGCCACCGATCTGTGAAGAGGTTTTTCCTTCAGCGACACTCCCACCTACTCAAGCAGACGTGGAAGAAAATATTCCAAGCACTTCAAAGGCTCAGAAGCCAAATAATTCTAAATTTTAATGGGGTTTGAGGTATCTTAACCTTGACCAGTGTTTCACAAACCTGGTTTTACATCACAATATTATGGGAGCTTTCTTCTTTTTAATTACTTTGAAGTTTGTTTTTTTTTTTTTGGTTTTTTTTTTTTTTTTGGTAATGGAAAACTTCAAGCAGTGTAAAAGAAAGAGAATGTGAAGAATTCCCTTTTACCCATCACCCAGCTTCAACAGTTATTAACTCATGGCTAATCCTGTCTTTTCTATGCCTCTACCTATTCACCCCTCCCTTTGAGTATTTTGAAATAAATCCCAGAACTCACCACACTTCAGTTGTACATCTCTACAAATCAAGGACTCTTTATACAAATATAACCATAAAGCCATTATCACACCTTTTAAATTTAACATTAATGCTTTAATATCACTCAGTACCCAGTCAGGTGTTCAGATTGTCCCCACTTGTTTTATAAATTTTAAAAACAATTTATCTTCCACTTTTTAAATCTATTTTGTCATTAATCAAGAGTCAATGAGGTTGATAGCTTGAAAATGGTTAGATTTCTTACGCTTCTTAGTCTATAGATTTTCACACTGTCTTTTTCTTACAATTTGTTTGAAGAAACCAGGTCATTTGTCTGATAGTTTCCTACAGTCTGGATTTTCATGAACCTATCCATATGGTGATGTTTAAAATTTTGCTCCATCCCTATGAATTGATTAGATCTAATGGCTTGATCATGTTAAAATTATGACCTCGTCAACTCAGAAAATCCATCTTTCCCATGACCTAACACTAAAGAAATTTACTTCAAACATGCAACATGTATACAAATACTATTTGATTATTTCCCATTGTAGTTTTTATACCACAGGCACCTTCTTATTTCTCATGAGGCTCTATTTCAGGCTTTCTTAGTTAAAGGTGTTTACAGCTTCGCAGTGATAGAGCTCAGGTGACCTTTTTAATAGAAACTGGCATCTGCTAATTAGAAGAGGTGGCATCCCTGTGTATATCTCTGATCTCTGCAACTCTGAAAACCTAGCTTTCCCACGTCCTGCTGCTTAAGAGGTTTGTTATTTCTAGAACCTAAATTTTCTTCTGTAGAAACTGAAGTCATACTGCTTGGGTCCAGGTCTGCGCTCCACTAATACTTAAGTTCTATACCTGGGAAGGGCCTTCATAGAGCTGTGTCTGTTCATCTGTAAAAAGGGGACTAATAATAGTAGTCCATACCTCATAGTGTTGGGAGGATTAAATGTTCTAATTGCCTAACGTGAATTATTCAGAGTCTGACACACAGGAAGCACTTCAGCATTGTCGAGTACTTGATAAAATGCCTGGGCAGTGGTCATCGTGATTACTGGTTTTCATGTGTCTGACTGAGAGCAGCACAGGTACTTACATGGTCACTACGCAATGAGAAAGGTCACTCCCAATTTTGGAACCCATATACTAATAGATGTCAGATGTTCTAATCCTCTCATTTTATGTATGAGGAAATGGACCCAGAGAGATGGGTAACTTCCCTAGGGCTAGGCAGAATCAGAGGCAGAGCCGGGATCTGAACTCAGATTCCTGACTGATTTGGACAGAGACGGCTCAGCTGCGCTGATTCTTAACAGGGAAATACGGCCCCATGCGCCAACCCTCCTCTTAACTTCCTGTGTTTATGGACGTTGAGCTTTCATGTTTAGTGAATTAACTCCAGTACTAAAACTGATGACATCTCTTTCTTCTAGGTTGCCAGCATACTTTGTTGTCCCTACCCCTCTTCCTGAAGAGGACGTGTCACGCTTTCAGGGTCACGGCATACCAGTAAGTGTATCTGTTAGGGAGCCCTCACAGCATGGGTTGCTCCTGGGACTATCCTGGCATATTATCCTACTTAAAGCGCTCGGCTTTGGTTTTAAAGAGTTTGTCCTCAGTCCAAGAGCAATCTAAAAATATCTCTGGGACTCCCTGGGGGAGCCTCTTCGACATGAGGCTCCCAGGGGCAGAGTTCTGGAGCTTTCACAGATGCGCTGCAGTTCTTAGCAGAGACATCTTTAAGGGGCTTTAGGTGAATTACAGATCTGCCTGGCGCTGAAAGCCAGCCTGATTTAACACCTGAGTCCTTTTGAGGCTGAGCCGTCCCTCTAGGGGCAGCAGGGTTTAAGGTTCTTTTTGGCCTGCACCACTAATCTGGAGTGGGCATGGCCGAGCTCTCTCCCAGAGACGACGTGGAGAGCTTACTGAGTTTTCACAGAATAGACTGGGATGGGAGCCACATTTAATGTGTCACTGATCAAAGGAAGCAAGATTTTGGCAGTCATTTCAGTTTCTAATTGGCGGTTGGGAGTTGCCAGGCCTGCAGGGACTTTGGTACAGAATGAGAATTGCAGATAAATGCTGTGCTGTGCGCACGGCTGGTTCACCAAAAGGGTCACTCCCGTGATGGGAGGTGAGATGTGTCAGCACGGGTCACGTGCCCAGAAGTGCATGCAGGCCTGGCAGGCGGTGAGGTGGAGCCTTGCAGTGAACCAGAGGCCCTGTGCCTGCTTGAAGGGGTGGCTGCTCCTCTGGGCTAGCCGGGTTGTGCCCTGGGAAAATGGGCCTGGCCTCTCCAGATGTCCCAGTTTCTCAGGAGGAATCAGAGAAATCAGATTTTTATGTGAGTTTTCCCGATTTCTAAATGCATGCAGCTGTTTAAATGTTTAAAAACCTGTCTTTGGGACAGAGCTGGCTCACGTCCCACCAGTTTGCCGCCTTCGATTTAGAGCAGTGCTTCTCAAGCGTTCTGGTCTCGGGACTCTTTACGCTCTTAACAACCGAGGACCTCAAAGAGCTTTTGTTTATGTGGTTGTGTCTGATGATACGCGCCAAATTAAAAATTAAAGCTGAAAAATTGTTTAATGTTTATTTTAGTAATAAACTCATTACATGTTAATGTAAATATTTCTATGAAAAATAACTACGTTGTCCAAAACAAACAAAAAGGAATTAGTACTGTTTTCCATTTTTGAAAATAGAAGACAGCTACCTTCTTACATCTGCTCCCTTTATTCAGGCTGCTGTGGTATGTTGGGTGTGGCTGAAGTGCATGAAGAAAACCCAGCCTCACACAGCTATGTATTTGGGAAAGGGAGGAATATTTAATAGCCTTTTAGATGGATAATTAGGTAATACTATTCTTTGATGGTATACCAAAAAATTGATAAGTGGTGGTTTCATAAAGGTTATTTGTAAGGAATCTGAAAACATAATGAACTTTTCATTCACTGCTAAATTAAAATCTGTTGGTCTATCTTGTACTTAAAATGGATCTTAAAACATGCATGATTTTGAAACAGAATACACTGGTTGTTTAGGAAATACTGGTTCACTAGGTTGTACAGATCATCCAAATGTTGACATACTTTCTTATGTAAAAAATCACATTTATTAATATCATCCCTATCTCATCAGAAAAGTCTTTAAATACTGGGAAGCTGTTCAGCTAGAAAGGCAGAGACTAGTTTTCCAAAATTCTGATTTTTGCTTGAAAGTTCAATTTTTATCATTGACAACAAATTATCAGTTGTTTTCCTTGAAGTGATAGGCTCATTTCATTCTTTTTTTTTTTAAAAGAATGAAAGTCTACCGTTCCACCACAAGCTCCACTATGGCTTTCAGGACAGTAGAAAAATATTATGTAAGATGGAATTTACACATTTACTCAGGGAACACAGCTCCCAGGACTCATCACATAAAATTTACCACTGGCAACATTTAATATATTCACCATGCCGTGCAGCCATTATCGCTAGTTCTCTACATTTGCGTATCTCTGTGCCTTTCACTCTGGCTTTTCACCTCGTCTCTTCTTCCCTGCCTTCGCTTACTCTTCTTTGGGGAAGACTTGCATCATTTGTAATTTTGTTCATACCCTGGCTGCCATTCTAAGAGACTGCAGCCTCCTGGACCATCTGCTGAACTCCAGCCCTGAGCATTTATCTGTTCTTTTTGCTGTGGGGCTGGTGAACATTGCTAGAGGTTATTCAGACCAAACGGGCGAGCGTGCGTTAGCAGGTGCTTGACGACTGTTCCCTTGCCTCCCGCGGGCCTCAGTGGTCTCTTCTGAGCTCCTCCTGGTTCCCGGGTGCTTCTGTCCTGGGGCCAGTGCCAACAAGTTTTCATTCTCTCTAAGGTGGGGAGTCCACCCTTAACTCCTACTCTCCCCTCCTTCCATGGGTCTTGGAGAGCGAGCTCTGAGCCTCCGCGGCTTCCTTCTCTCCCTGGTCCTGTTGTCTCTCTCCCTGCTCCTGTTTTCTTCATTCTCCAGTCCAGACTCTGCCTGGGCTCTTGCTCTCCTCTGCCTAGATTTGTCTGGAACCTGCTTCTGTCACTCTGCCCCTTCTGAGCGTATCTATCCAGAAGTTCTGCTCTCTTGAAGGCGTGCTCAAGTCTCCCCTGACCTCAAGTGGTCCTTCCTTAAGAGTCAGGTACTGGCTTGTTCTCCCTGCCTGTACGACCAAGTGTATTTAAGCTCGGTACTGATGTTCTCTGCTTGCCCCTCGACCCCTCCCTCCCACAGCCTGAATCCACCCGCACCCCACTCCGCTGATCGGCCCTCCCAAGTCCCTGAGCCTGTGCGGCCCCCGTTCTCTGCACTGGATTTCTGGCCGCTGAGCACACCCTCCATGTTTTGCCTCTTAAATTCCTGACTTGGCTTTAGAAACACGATGCTGTCTTGGTCCTCTTACCTCCTCAGTAGTTTCTCTCTTCTTTCTTCTGCTGCTTCCTACCTCCAGCTGCAGCTGTTCCCCTAAAGCTCTTTGGCTCTGTTAAGAGAGACACCTTGAGCTGTACCGAATAATGAATAATCTCCCCTCCCTTTTAAAAATGCACAGGATTGTCAGACGAATTCTTGTCTATGTCAAGTCATTCATGCTAAGAATCCTGTGGCCCTTTCCCAGACAGAAATTGGCGAGATTACTGTAGGAGAAGACAGTGTGTTTTTTGCTAAATTCCTGTGAGAAGTCTCTCTCTGACCAAGAATTTTGTTTGTTTTCTATTTATTGTTTCAAGCAGAGAATGTAAGGGAGTGGTCCCTTAGCACCTCCGCTCAGAGGAGACAGTATGGCCGAGCCCCCAGTAGGAAATGAGCTATGGCTGAATGACACTAGAGCCAGTCCTTTCTGCCCCATGGGAGGTGATAAAAAGGATGAAGAACACTTAATTTCTTAGCACCTGTCAGCAGTCACAGCTGAGCATCTCCCTCTCCCAGAGTGAGCGGCACCCACCCTGGGCCTTCATCCCATCGCCGCCCATGGCAGAGGGCCGAGCACCGCAGGGTGGCTTCTGCACGTAGCACAATGTTGGCCGAGGGGATAGGAGGGCAGCAGAGGCCCTTGATTTGTCTCAGCCGCCTCGTTAGGAGTCTCAGAGAAGCTGCGCTCTCTGGCAGTTCTTTCCTAATGCAGGTCCGCGTCCTGCTGGCCTCCCCCCAGGTGGCTGACAGCCTTTCCACTGTAGCCGGCAGTCAGCTCCCATGTCCAGAGCTCCAGCCCTGCTTCCCCCTCCTCAGCTCTTAACCCTCATCTTAAGTGCCTCCTGGGTACCTTCACACAGGTGTCCTGTTGGCACTCGACACCCACCTTCCCCGGTGCTGACTCGTCCTCCTCCCCTGAAGCCCCTGCCCGGTCCCTCTTCCTGATTTTCTTGGTGTAGCACAGAGGATGGCCTGGTGTGTGCTGCTCTCGTCTCTGGCCCGGGCTGCTGCAGCGTATCAGTGTATGGTTTACATGGCGCAGGTGACTGGCAAGAGGGCGTCCCCTCTGGGCATCTGAAACCCTCTAGGTTTGCCTTTGAGCTGGGGCTCGATGGCTTGGTTAGCAGAGCGGGACTGGGCTTTAGCCAGTCAGGTCCTTAACCAGACCTTTATCAGGGCACAAAGTCCACAGCAGTGCTCATCGGTCCCAGCCAGCCTCCCCCACTCCTCCATTCCAGGCTCTGCTGGCAGATTACCTTGTCCCCAAATCAGTTGCAATCTCCTTTTGTTTTCGTAAAACAGCAAACAAGTGAAACTCTCACTGTATCCAGAAAAAATGCCTGAACACTTGAATCTGCCACTTAGGGGCGCATTCATGTGATTTCTTCCTCGGTTGCCCTCCCTTTGTTGTTCATTGAAATTCCCTTCTCCTGAGCTCTACCACATTCTGCTTTTTATTGTTTCTGCAAATTGATTTCTCTTTTTAGAATATAAGCTCCTTGAAGGTAGACACAGTATCTTAGCCCTCTGCCTCCTCTGACAACCTAATTCAGTGCCTTGCACGTAGGAGTCTCATATCAGTGTGCCTTGAATAACCAGCTTTCATTCTTTCTCTAATGATGGGCGCTGCCTTCAGAGTCACTGCTGCGGCTGTCTGTGCAACTTGGGGGCATTATTTGGTCTGTTCAAGCCTCGGTTTCTCGTTGTTAATGGGGATAATACTCATACTTGTCTCAGAGTGTGATTGTGAGAATTAAATGACTTGATTCATGTGAAATCCTGACATAATGCGCTCACTCCAGCGATAGTCACTACCCTAATGATGATGATGATGGTGATGTTTTTATCATCATCCACCAAGTTCCCAGCACAAAAGCCACATCAAAAGATGTGTGTGAGACCTCAAGTGAGTCTGAGTGTGACTACCTAGACCTGAGTTTTTCGTGGCTGTTTTTTAAAGACTAAATCAGTCTTTCATTGTGAGCACCTATTCCTTGGCATGACGAAGTTGAGTATATTCAGCTATTTAATACTTAAGGTGTAAACTTCCTCGTATGAATTAAAATACGAAGCTTCCCTGTCCTCTGTTAGGTGGTTTACATTATGTCTGGACAACCTTTATTTCCCTCTGCAGATATGGTGTTGGTCCTGCCACAATGGATGTGCCCTTTTGAAAATGTCCGCACTGCCCAAAGAACAGGATGATGGCATTCTACAAGTCCAGAAGAACTTCTTGGATGGGTCAGTACTGTTCTACATTTTGTAATCGTTTAGCTCAGTGTTTGTTTTCCAAGAAGCAAGGACGGTTCTCGGCAGCGTGTCCATTTCGGTGTGCCTGCTGATACAGTGTTCAGTGCCCGGGGGTACAGCTTAGGGTGGTCGTTGCTAATTGGAAAGGAGTCATATAACATAATCGTGAAGAACATCAGCTTCATTGTTTTTAGAGATGCACACTAAAACATTTAAGAAAGTGATGTCTGTAATGTTAACGGTTATCAAATTAGGTCAAGGTATGTGTCACTGTGCTGTTCTTTTCTACTTTTCTGCATATTTGAAAAAATGTTAAACAAAAGGTTAAAAAAAACCTAAACTGAATGAATAAAAAGGCAGAAAAGGATTAGACTTTGGAGTTCCATTGCCTTGGTTCAAATCATGGCTCCATCAGCTTATAAATGTCATAATCTTGGGCCAGGTGGCTCTGCTCCTGGTCCCTCTGCTTCCGCCTCCACTGACAGGGAAGGGCAGTCGTGGTAGTGACCTCGCTGCAGAGGGCACGTAGACGGCAGGACCCTCACTGAGCTCTTCACGCAGATCCTGGCACAAGGGGCTATTTCTAACTCCTCCCTGCCCTTCTAATCTCTTGTTACTCTTTGATACCTAGAATTTACAAGACCATCCACAGGCCACCGTATGAAATTGTTAAAACCGAAGATCTGTCAAGCAACTTCCTATCCCTGCAGGAAATCCAGACCGCATACTCCAAATTTAAACAACTGTTTCTGATAGGTGAGGAGGATGCTGCCACATGGGGAAAGACGTGCCACGTGGGTCAGATGACAGCTGGTGTCTTTTCCCTGGGTTCCTTGTGGTAGGACACAGTGGTTCACGGCCGTGAGGGCCAGTGTCACCCTGTGGAGGGGCTGGTGGCCGGGGGGCCAGCTGCCGTCACCACACTTCTGCCACCGTTTTTCTACAGGCCCTTGGCGCACTGTCCCCTCTCGAGGCAGTGAACACAGAGCCACCCTCCTCTTCTCTTCCTTTCCCAACACCCTGGTTTCCCAGTCGTGAGCGCTGGGCTTCTCCCTCGGGAAGTTGTAGACTGTGTAAGGCTTGTATTCACCGGCTATTCTATGAAGTGAGTCACCTGTTTTCCTTCGTGGCTTATTGAATGGACTCCCCTCACCAAGTAGAATATTTTACTTCTTTTTTTCTGATTGAGCGTATTTTTTACAGTGAAAAAACTGAATTAATCAGAAACGTACAAAGTAGAAAATGAAATATGCTCATCATAGTCACAGCCACTTCCCTTCACAGGTTGCCCAGTGTGAACCATTGAGAACCTGGATCAGATTCAGTCAAGCCCAGTCACCTGCTGATTCTCTTCACTCTTGAATGAGTCTTTATCTCTGAGATTTGTCACACTTTTTGTAACTTCTCCTAACTTTGACTTTTTAGCCTGGTGGTCTGATTTAGGATTCATTCATTCAGCTGACATTTGTTGAATTCCCATTGCACACACTGACCATGCTGGGTGTTGGAGATAGGATGAACGTGACAACGCGGGGGTGGGCGGGGGAAGCACGCGTACACTTGTAGGTGGAACACGTGGGGATGCACGTTATGAACCAGATTCTTAAAAAGCACGCACCTGGCAGAGAGAGTGAGATGGGACTTGTTGACGGAGGCTGCAATTCTCACCATCCAGGACTGGCAGGGGGATATGCTTCTTCCTGATTTGAGTTTGCAACTTGGACGTGCAGCAGACTTCTGTAAAATGCATGTCTTCTGTATCGGGGTCCAGTGTGTGAGGGGTGTGCGTGTGTGTGTGTAGGATCCCAGCAGAAGCCGGCTCTCCCTCGGGCCTCTGCGGCGTCGGGCTGTGTCCTGCTGCATCTGCTTCTAGAAGCAGCAGCCGGAATGTCGGCTGCGTCTGTCTGAGCGTGTCACTCTCCTTGTTGGGCTACAGGTGGACCATGGCTTGGTGTTCGAATTGTAGGGCACTTTTTATTTGAGCACTAAAAGTCTGTTTTTGCCTACCACCCCCTCCCAGGGGTTTACAGTTCAGAAACCACTTCAGCTGAAGTTGCAGAATGCCCTTCACTTAAAATGGAGGCTTGTGCTGGGTTCGCGGTTCAGTCTGGGGCCGTGAGTCCGAGCAGCACTCGTTTTACAGCAGGTGTGTCAGCAAACAGCGCCTGACTTCCTTACCATCTTTCCTTTTTTTTTCAGATAATAGTACCGAATTTTGGGACACGGATATAAAATGGTTTTCCCTGCTGGAAAGTAGCAGCTGGCTTGACATTATCAGGTATTTCAAGCCATTGTTTTGCTCATGAATTTCACAGTTCTCTAATCCAAGTTAGTAAAGCAAACTGACAGTTAACTTAACTGTTTTATATTTTACATTTAAATATTCTTAAATCACATGTTCTGTTCAGGGCTCAGCTGGATTTTACATTCATCGTTTGTCAGTGCTGTGCACATTCTATCAGAATTTACAGACATGCCACCTGCCCACAGAAGTCGACTCCCTAGACTACAGACTGGGGACTGTAGGGCTACAAAGGAAGGTGCCTGGCACCCCGGACTCCTCACTGAGGCCTCAGGGCCCACCTCCAGGGAGGAGGCTGGGGACTGAGACAGGGAGAGTCTTTACTGAATACCTTTTTAGAAGAATTCTATGTCTCTTACCTATTACATATATCTCTTACCTATTAAATTTTTTTACTATAATTAATGTCAATTAGCTATTTTTCATTTTGGAATTAAGTAGAGATTCCAAGAGAACAGAATTTTATTCCTTTTCCTACTTCATGTTTTGAATAGCTTCTCTCTGTTGCCCATAAATAGAAGAGAGCAGAGGGAGGCATGAAACAGAAATGACGATCGGGTGAGGGAGGATGAGATAACAGCTCAGAGCTTGGGTCGTGCTCAAGGGGAGAGAAGCATCCTCTCTTTCACCCGGCTCAGCGCTGTCTCAGGTCTGCCAGGAGTTTGTGCAAATGAGCCTCGGCCCTCCAGACACGTATGAACAGACAGGTTTTGAAGAACCTGCTGCACATCCTGCCATTTGAATATATAATCGCAAGTAGTGATAAATGTTATAAAACAAAAGGGCCTTTCTCTGTGTGGGGTGGGCAGAGAAGGTGAGTGTCCCTCAGCAGATGGAGGGCGTGGGGGCACCTCTGCAGGTGGGAACAGCGTGTGAAGCCCCAAGTTACCGGTAGGGAGGGCGGAGCTGCTGGCAGTGGCAACAGTCTCCAAGGGAACAGTGTGTCTGAGAGAGATGAAGGGAGTTCTGGGCATATCAGGCCCTTTCAGCCACACCAACACGTTTGGCTGGTGACCTTGAATTAAACACAGTGGACGTGTAGCTCAGCCTTCAGGTGTAAGTGTTTATGGGTGTTACTAGGACTCGCCAACACACTCAGGTATGATTTGCAATAAGAATTTCTAGTTTAGGAATCACCTAGGAGCATTTTTACATCAATTTTATTATTTTCTGAAAATTTAAGTTTCTAATAAGCAGGTGAGTGTCTCGCAGTATCTGAATAGTGTAGATGATAATTTATTTTCTTTCTGCAGAATTGTAGCATGAAAAAATAAATGATATAGAAAACTGAAGATCAAGTCAGACTGCCTCTAAATTTCTTATTGTTTATGATACCCAGCTCAAGAACTAATATCCTTTTTTCTTGTCTCTCTCCTATTTAGACGTTGCCTGAAAAAAGCAATCGAGATAGCAGAATGTCTAGAAGCACAAAACGTGAACATTCTTCTTTTAGGTAGTATATTTAAAGCTTAAATATATTTAAGCACATTTCCTTTTTTCTTTGCTTGAGGTTCAGTTTCTGTAATATAGACCTTTACGTAACTGGAACTGTCTTGTAGAAGGAGTGAGCTAGTGTAGAAATCCTTCCCATTCTTTTTACCCTGACCTTGGGATCCTTTGGTTTGGATTTCAGTGTTACAGTTTAAAAATAAATTCTTTCACTTGGAACTTGGCAGACCTACTCACAGCCCAAGAAGGAATTGTTTGGTATCTTTACCAAAGCTCACATTTCCTAATGTTTTGGGGTTTTATATTAACTCAACTTGGTTAAAGTTAAAATCTTTGGATAGTCTTTTTTTTGTATAAAGATGCCCATGGGTGCTTTAATTGTCATTTTTACATCTTTGTGTCTGGTAACTTTGTGAGGTTGCCATGGAAACTTTGTGGGCCACGATTTCCTTTTCCTCAGTGGGCTTAACTTGTACATGAGGACAGGTTGTACGCACTCAGAATGTGTAAAAGCAAGAGTAAACCACATTCAACAAAGGTCGCTGCTGGAATTGGTTAGGTCTAAGCTCAAATGTTGTGTCTGCTGTTCTGAATACTTAGTTTCTTACAGCCCCACGCTTCCCATTAAGTAGGCCGGCTCTTGCTTTCATGCCCTCAGGCGTTCGTCCTTCCCCTGACACTCTTCCTGACGCTGAGGTTTAGCTTCTGTGGGCGGACTGGAACCGTGTCTGCCTGTGGCTTCTGCTGGCTCACTGACTTAAGTTTCAGTACATTCACAGAGCACCCACTAGGTACAGAGCCCTATACTTCTGCCTTCTAGAAGTTTACAGCCTACAGAGAGAGCAGGCCTAAAGACGGTATTGAGAAAGACCTAACTAGCAGTGGCAGAGCAGGGTTCTGGGTAACTGGAGAGGACGAGGAGGCATAAGACTGCGGGGCTGAGAGGTGGAAGTACCGGCCAGACTGCGCCATCCCAGAGCTGCACAAAATGAAATGGGAATCTTTGGCAGGAGAGGCTGACCTGTCACTCGCTCCTCGATGGACTACTGACTTGTGGCTCCTCTGAAATCTCATTTTCTAGCCGCTCTCCCTAGGACCCGCAGGTGTATTATTAATACCCTCCACGTGCAAGAAGGGAGATTCTCTTAAAATATGAAACTTGTTTTGAAAGGTGGTAGCACTGGAAAGACAAAAATAAAAATTGTTTCTTCTAAACCCATGTGTTCCCGTGGTTTAGGCTTGAGGAAAAATAGAAGCCCAGGTGTAAGCCTGGCCCTGCAGTGCTTTGTGACCCTGGGGTCAGCATGAGAGTTGAACAGTGCACACACCTCCCTGCTTAGAATTCGTTCTGGAGTTTCTCTGACCCCATCGCTGCCTGCAGCACCACCGTCCTCATGAATGGGTTAAGATAGCAACGTGAGTTGCACTCCTTTTTGCAAAGGTGAAACTACAGGGATGCAAACCCTGACTTTTAGAATGTGAAAACTCTTAAGACAAATGCACGAGTGTAGACATATGTTTTTATTTGCTGTGAGTCATGCATGGTGAACAAGGGTGTGAGCGGAATTTTCATCGTGTGGGTTTTGTACCGTGCACACCAGGGGTGGGCACGTGGCTTACAGAGAGTTTCTCCTCTAGGCTAGGCGAGGGGGCACGGGCCCTACTATGCTCTCAGACAGAAATGGAAAGAGCTGTGGAGCTGAGAATCTGAGTGTTTCGGTGCAATCCAGAAATATTACACTTTCTCCATAGCAGGGGTAGTGGAGGGAAGGAGCCTGAGAAGCAGCTGAGCCTGGGAACAGTGAGCTCCGTGATGGAGACCTCGACACACCAGCTGGCAGGGTTCTGAACTTGGTCCGTGGAGCCCAGCAGGTCACTGTCAACGTATGAGTCTGCCCTCATCGTGTGGGGCATCTTGACTCCCCGCTCTGCCAGTGGATCTGCCCTGCTGCGTTTATTCATCAGTGACAAATCCATATTTAGTGCCAGTGTGTGCAGGACCAGTACTAGCCAGGCTGGGAGCAGTTTGTCTCTCAGTCTGAAAATACCAACTTTTTTGCCCACTGGCCCTGGCCTTTAGGTGATGAGCACTTTACTGTCAGTGGGAGACGCTGGTATTGGGGACCCTGCTGTTAACCGCGCTGGGCCGAGCCCTCTGCTGCTTTTTTTTTTTTTTAATTGAAACTATTTTATTTACCTGTAGATTTACTGATTAAATGCATCACAGAATATATGCATTCCTCATATAGGCAATTACAGGCAGGTCTTCATTATCAGAAAACTAAGAAAAATTTATGCTGCTAGAATGCTTTACTTACATAAATTTGTAGATACATCTAATGTTGAGTTGAACGTAGGAGCTCTGACAGTAACATGTTTGCTTTTTATATAAAATAAACAGATTCAATTGTTCATTTTAATTTGTGTTCCCATGCTGATTTCCCCTAACAAACTGTATTTTCATGAGAATCCTTTTGAGATTGTTTTGTAGAAAGTCTTTAGGACCTAAGTACAAGCAAAATATGTGTTATCTGTCAACATCTGGAAGTCTCTGTAAACTATAGCTTGCCTGGAGGCAAGAAAATGACCCTGGACCTACGAAGGCCCAGCCTAAAGTCACTGCAACACTTGATACAAAAATGGCCTTGGACTCCTGCTTTCTAACACTCCATGCCCTTCTTCCTCTTTGCCCTGCCACTGGGCACCCTGCCCGCCCCCTCCCCCCCAGAGGAGAACGCCTCCGACCTCTGCTGCCTCATTTCCTCTCTGGTGCAAGTGATGATGGACCCCCACTGTAGAACCAGATTCGGTTTCCAGAGCCTTGTCCAAAAGGAGTGGATCATGGGTGGTCACTGCTTCCTGGACCGCTGCAACCACCTGCGTCAGAGTGACAAGGAGGAGGTGAGTGTCCTCGTTGCAGATCGGGCAGCCTGGGAGGCAGAGCCCAGTCTCTTATTTCATACCTGTCTTCAGATGTAGGGTTACATCCGCAGAGTGCATGCACTGCGGGCTTGTCAGGAAGGCTGAGATCAGTTCAGTCTTTGATGACTTTGAATGCTTTAAACAATATTGAAGCCATTCCCAGGGGAAAGGGATATTTATTAACAAGTGTGTTCAGAGTCTTCACTTCTAAATTGTATGCCACCCCCACAAAGAGTGTATTATATTTCGTGGTGGAAGTAATACTGATTTGTAAAACTTAAATAAAAATTAACTCAATGAGAGGTTCCCACAATTTCTGGTTCGTTAGTCTTTGCCAAAAAAAATGAATATTCATATTCAAATACAAATTTCCTACAGAAAATACATAATAACACAAAGTAATTTACCTTGCGATAAACTCTTTCAAAATAAAACACAGGGATATGTTAATGTTATCTGTTCCCAGGGCCTTCACCGTGGTGGCTGCAGACCTGGACCTCCTAATTCAAGCCCCAGGAGGGTTAGTGTTATAGCTCACTTAGTGAAAAGGAGGCCCCCAGTTTGGGGTGTACTTGTCTAGGTTACAGCTGTACAGACGCCTTTGACTGCATTATTAGTGACTGTGGAAGGAAAAATGAAAACAGGTGAACTTTAATTAAATCCCCTGCAGGGCTAGCGCATGCTAGCAGCGTGACCGCTGGTTTTCCTGACTCCAGCTAATCGGTGTGTCTGCCTGTGGGCTGTGGGAGCAGAGAGCCCTGGCCTTGCTGTGAGGGCTCGGGGTGTCCTGGCAGACCTGGGCTCCTCTCGCTGGGCCTGAAGGTTTCTTTCAGGTCTAGTCTGTACTCCTCTGTGGCCCCTCGGACTGAATGGAAACCACGATCCTCCAGTCTTGAAAGGGACCTCACCTTCCTGAGACTCTAATTTAAAAGGTTGCTGGGACTCAGATAACTCGATGGGCAGAGACTGCTGCTACTGTGTGGGAAGCATGTTTGTGTCTTGTGTAGTTTATATGTCTTGAGAAAAGAGGGGCTGACAGGCACCATGTCTGATGGGGAAAGAGTCCAAGAGCAGGTCTGGTGGTCTCCTCATACTTTCTGAGTCCATTTCCTTGACCGTACAGTGAGGTTCAAATATTTCCCACTCTAATGATATAGAACATACAGTGAGGTGTGAAATAAAGTTGCCACATAGACCTTTCTCAGCATCTCAACATCGACATCCTGGAGTTTTTTGTTTTGGTTTTGGTTTTTGGTTTTTGGTCGGCGGAGGTAATCAGCTTTATTTATCTATCTAACAGAGGTACTGGGGATTGAACGTAGGACCTTGTGCGTGCTAGGCATGCGCTCTACCACTGAGCTCTACCCTGCCCCCTGACACACTGGATGGAGTTTTAATGGAAAACTGGGTGGTCTGGTTTGTGGTATAATTGACGCAGCACTGGACTTGGATTCAGGAGCTGGATTCCCTGCTCCCGCCTCAGGAGCTGTGTATGAGACCTCTGCCCCTGACAGGAATGACCAGGCACCCTGGAAAACACCCATCTCTACGAATAAAGGGCTTGGCTCTGGGTTACTAATAAAAGAGGCCACTGGTTACTAATAAAAGAGGGATTTGTGAAAAAATGTTAGACACTCACTTTTACTGCTTTTCCCTTCTGGACCCTGATCATCAGCAGGTGGAGGAGTGTTGACAAAACTTAAAGTAATCGAGTAGGTTTTTTGTTGTACTGTGCTACTGATGAGAAGAGTGAAATTCTTTGGGGTAGAAGTAGCATTTCACTCATGGAGGTTCAGAGTTAGTGTTCCCCGATTCAGGATCTGTTGCAAGTGTCCATCTGTCAGTGCTGACTGACGGTGAGGTTTACACATTCCATCTCGGGAGTGTCTCTCCCACAGGTAGGAGCTGCGAAGCCCGGACATTCGTCCGTGGGCATGGGGCTTCAGTTGGGCATGTTTATCACTTGCAATGGGATGGAATTGGGAATGGGAATTTCCTGGAATGTATTTTCCAGAGAATATAGTGCCCGGAAGTGGTTATTCCACGCCTGTTGAGATGGCTGCCCTGCGCCCGGGATTGTTGGCATCAGACCGCCGGCGCCCACTCAGTAACGAGAATCTTGTTTTCACACAGGTTCCCGTGTTCCTGCTCTTCTTAGACTGCGTCTGGCAGCTGGTGCACCAGCACCCCCCCGCCTTTGAGTTCACGGAGACATACCTGACTGTGTTGTCAGACAGCCTGTACATACCCATCTTTAGCACCTTCTTCTTCAATTCGCCTCATCAAAAAGATGGTAACGTGGTAAGAGTCCCTCGTGGGAACCTGTGTGTTGAAGAAGTCGTGTCTCACTAGTAGGATGCAGCAAGGTCAATGATAAAAATGACATTTATGTTACACTGACTACATCCTGGGCCCTCTTCTGAGTGCTTTCCCGGGACTGGTATTTACCCCTCAAGCACCCAGAGAGTCTGCATTATTACTATCCCTGAGGAGCTGAGGCACTGAGACAGTAAATAACTCGCCCAAATCACATGGTGAATATTGGAGCTGGGCGCAGGTGTCAGAGCTGGGAATTAATAAGCGTATTAAAAGTTGTCTTTGTGAAGAGGTCAGATGCTTTCTCCTCCACCTGCCTGCTGCCAGGAGTGACTGGAGAGGGCAGGGACGAGGCAGAGCAGGGGCTCTAGGCTTTTACTTTCCCTCTGAAACCCTTTTAGCCCTGCTCCCGGGGCTCTAACTCTCCAGCCGTCTCGGTGCTCTGACCAGCCCTCAGGTCGGGGCTCGCTGGAGCTGACCCTGCAGGGCCAATTTGACCACATCCTACAGGGGAGCGGGCCACACAGAGCCGCTGCTCACCAGCTTCATGACCTCAAGCGGTTCACATCAGTTTCCCAAGCCTCAGTTTCCCAAAGGTAAACTAGGGAAATAGGAGTGACCTCCCTGGGCTGTTGTGAACCGCTGGTACACAGCCATGGCTCAGCACAGCGGTTGGCATGCAGCCTCCAGGAAATGCGTCCTCCTTCCCTCATCCCCACCAAGAGCCCTTAGTGAGCAGCTGCTGAAGCCTGGGTCTCGGGGCCGGGTGGGAGCGCCCTTCCTGGGGCCCGTCTCTCAGAACTGTATTTGCTTTGCTCAGCCCTCCCTGGAAACATCGTGACCTGTGCTTGTTTTGGCAGGGTAGGGAAAGCCAGGATACACAAAGCAAGCCTTTGAATCTGCTCACCGTGTGGGACTGGTCTGTACAGTTTGAACCCAAAGCCCAGACATTGCTCAGAAACCCTCTTTACGTGGAAAAGCCAAAACTGGACAAAGGCCAGCGGAAAGGAATGCATTGCAAAGTAAGATGTGCACATGTCTAACCCCCTTCATCTGCACAGCGATCCCTATGTTTGTAATGATAAAAGTTATATATGGATTCTGGACACAGCCTGCAGAGTCGAGATTGTGATGTGCAGATTGTCAGGGCCCTTGAGAATCCCCAGTGAGACGTGGCCATTTGGTGAGTGTCACTGGGGATACTGTGGCTAGAGGCGCCTGCCGTGTGGAGTTGAGCATCTTGTCCCTGCCCGAGTGTGGTTGGTCAAGTTGAAGGAACACTCATCCCAGTGTGGGCTCTATGCGGTCTGTAATGATGTCTTCAATAGCAAGGCCTTTCTTCATGCTACAAATGGTATTTGTAACTAGCGTGCTCTGTCAGGGGCCATACTGTTTCTGGCACAACTCCCCCCACTCTCGTGGTGTGAACACAGCCCTGAGCAGACAGCCATGGCTGTGTTCCAGTGTTTACAGAGGCAGACACCAGGCCAGACTGGGCCCATGGGCTGTTGTTTGTAGACCTGGGCTGTAAACGACACATGTCAAATTCTTTGTTTCCCTTCAGATATTTTTTCCTGATTTTTTTAGTTACTAAAACCCCGAAGTTCCCTAGATGATGTGTGATTTACATTTCCTAGTTCTGTCTCCTGACCTGGGTCCACCTGCCCACCAGACCCGCTAGGGGAGAGCAGTGGTAGTCATTCCCGAGTCAGCGTGTGTCCTTCCCACACAGTGTGTGTTCCACTGCTGTCCTGATCCCACCACCCTGAGGATTCCAGGGAGCCAAGCCATTCTGCTGTGGGAGGAGGCTCCATTCTAAAGAGGCCCTTTCAAGGGACCTCAGGCCCAGGGTGGGTATTTCCCTCCAGATTCAGCCTCTTTGCTGTCTGCTGGACCAGAACTGCCCTGAGCTCCAGAGCAGCTTGGCCGAAGGTGAGATGGTCTCAGTGTGCTGTGCCCCCTGGTGGCCGCATGTGTACATCTCGCCTAGTCAGCCTGGCAGAACCGCCCCAGGCCAGAGGGGCAGGGGCCCTGAGAGATGCAGGAAACCAAGGCTCCACTTTGTGAGACTGGATTCCATTTCCCTGCCCAGGCCCCATTCTCTGAGGGTCCGTTCTCCCTGTAGGTAGGAGCAGGTGGCCTGAGCGCCAGCGGCTGGCGGTGGGAGGGATTGGAGCTGAAGGGCATCATGTCGTACCAGCCACAGCAGAGAACTTTGAAGCCTCGGGGTGAGGACACCAGGTGTGAAGTCTGGGGCCTCTCATCGAGGGGACCGGCTCCTTGGAGAAGTTCTGTGGAGACGTGAAGAGCTGTGGCTGCCCTGGGAGTAACTGCTCAAGACCCTGGGGTTTGCTCAGCCCCGCCTCGACCCAGCCCCAGGCATGCAGTGCTGGTCCCACCTGGCCTGTCTTGGACGTGCATTCACTTGGGGCTGGAGAGAAGGGGCTTCCAAGACAAGGAGAGTTGTGTTGAGAGTCCAGGCTCTGCAACCAGACTGTCTGCATGTGAAACCATGTCTCGCACTTGGTAGCTGGAGCCTTTGTGACTATTTAACTGCCGTGCCTCAATTTCCTCAGTTGTAAAATGGGGCAATAATAGTGACTCTGAGACTCGGGTCAGTGGATGCACGTAAGCACTGAACACAGGACCTGGCTGGCAGCAAACGCTCCGTGGCTGTCAGGTTCCACCCGCTCCCCCGTGCCCTGCCCTGCCCGACTCACCTGCGTCCCTGGGAGAAGGGCCACCCTGACCCCCAGCCTGCAGCTCTCTCTTTGACTTTGGCTTGACCTCCCTCTGGATGCCTGATCACCTATAAGGTATTTCGTCAGAGTGACAGGCTCTCCAGGTCGCCGACACTGCTTCGTATTAGGTGTTCAGAATATTGTGGAAGTGAATACCTTAAAGTTCTCAAAGAAGAAACATCTTGCTCCCTTCAGAAATACTCATTTGGGCCTCCTCCCCACAAGTCACCCCCTAAATTATCATCAGCCTGTCTTAACTTAAGCCTGTTCTTCACAAGGACTTGTGCCCTGTGGTGCCACTACAATGGAGAGGAGAGATTTAAAACCTCCCTCTCAGTGCCACAGCGTGCCTTTCTGCACAGCTCCACCTGCGCCTGGTTTCACCCAGGTGCTTATAAACCCGGTGTGTTTCTGACATTTGCATCGTGGAATAAACAAGAATCCCTCCCTCACCACCATCACCCACCCTGCTGCCTTCTCTGTGTAGCCTCGTAATGAATTTGCATTCACGTGGCAATTCTGATGTCTCGTGACTCTTGTTAAAGCAGGATTTTGGGTTTTTGGTTTTTTTTGGGGGGTTTTTTTTTTTTGGTTTTGAGGTGGGGAGCACAGATGAGAACAACTGTACCTGCTCTCAGGCTAACCAGAGATTTTTATTTGTGTTTTCTCTCAAAGCATCAACGACAGCTTTCTTTGCCGCTCACCCAATCTAAGTCATCTCCCAAAAGAGGATTTTTCAGGGAGGAAACAGATCATTTAATTAAAAACCTTCTGGGCAAGAGGATTAGCAAACTAATTAATTCTTCTGAGGAGCTGCAGGACAACTTCCGCGAGTTCTATGAGAGCTGGCACAGCAAGCCCACCAACTACCACGGTCTGTTGCTGCCGCACATCGAAGGGCCAGAAATCAAAGTCTGGGCCCAGCGCTACTTGCGCTGGATTCCAGAGGCCCAAATCCTGGGTGGCGGCAGGGTGGCCACCATGAACAAACTCTTGGAGATGATGGAGGAAGTCCAGTGCTTGCAGGAGAAGATCGAGGAGAAACACCACAGCCAGGAGGCCCTCCAGGCAGAGGCCACCTCCCTGCTGAGGAACTCCGTCCGCCTGTCCTCCTTGTTCCCTTTTGCTTTGCTGCAGCGCCATTCCTCCAAGCCGGTCCTGCCCACCAGTGGTTGGAAAGCCTTGGGAGATGAAGAGGATTTGGCCAAACGAGAAGATGAGTTTGTGGATCTGGGGGATGTGTGACCCATCTGTTCAGTGATTGTGAGAGAGGAGTTTCGCAGGCTGGGACAGGAGTCTGACACACCTGCCCTCGGGATGGGTGTGTGGCGCTGAGGCTGACTGCTGGGGAGAGGGGCATAACCCTTGCCCAGGGGGAACCTGGTCTTTAGGAAGAGAGCTGGTTCTCATTTTTCCCCCTGGTTCTGAAAGACTATGCAATTAAAACCTTATCTCTAGTATTATTCATTAAAAGGAGTTACTGCTTGGCCCAGAGTAGAACTGTGGCTGACGTCTGCTGCATACCCTGCAGTAGCTGGTTTACTACTTAGAAAGGGCTTTGGTAAGACGTGCCTGGACTCCACCATCTTCAGATCTTTTCTGTGCCAAGGTGATTTATCCAGCCATGGGGAACAGCAAGTGTCTCTGTCGCATCTCAGTTGGGAGCAAGCTCAGCTTTACATGATGTGTTTATGGCGACCTAAAACATTCAGATAGAGGTATTAAGATGTGTGGCCTTCATTTCCAAACCGTAGCATTTTTCCTCTCTTTGTTCTCTTGCCACGCATGTCACCCATCCTGATGTTTCAGACCATCCTCCCTCCTGTGTGGAATGTGTCACCTCACAGGGGAGGGGGGGGCAGCCGACCCCCCGCCCTTTCTTGTGGGCTGACAGCTCCAGGTCTCCCTGTCTGCTCGTACCACTCGCCACTGCTCTCCCTGCTCCCCCACTTCCCGCCTTGGTGCACATCATCCCAGGATCTTGCTGCTAAACCTGTTGGTTAGACTGGGGGAGTCTCTTTGGTTTGCCCAGAGGAGCTTCTGTTCTTCCAGAGGCGCTCAGCATCTGAAAGCAATCACTTTGCCTTTTTCTAACAGCACACCTGGGCTTCGGGGCGCTTGTGACAACCGTCCTCTGCAGCAGCCCTCAGCCGGGTTCCCCAGGTCTCTGTCACCTTACAGACTGATGAGTAGGATCACTGTTGAATGTGGCTTCCACAGGGAAGCAGTCAAGCATAAATGTCAGAAGTGATGGTTATCACATAGTACCTCAGCGATTTAAAAGCCATAGAAGAAACTTGACTCTGCCTGGTAACCTTCTTGGATCTGCTGTCTAGATGATATATATTTTTTGAATGCAGGAAAGAACACTTTGTAAGGACCAGTTTTTTTCATTCTCCATGGAACCCTGTTCAATTCCACAAAAGGAAGGGGGGAAATTATCTCATATTAGAATGTTTCCTATCGAATGTTTGCCTTTTATATACATTTGCTCTCCAGTATCGATCCCAATTTGATTATTACCTGTTTAGAAAAACTTTCAGTTGCTCAAGGGCAATAAGGAATTTTGAAACTATTGAGAAAGAGGAGTTTCTCAGTTTGCACTGAATCATCTTGTACACACAGGAGATTGCTTTACCATCCTCCCTCGCCATGTCGTTCTGTGGGCCCTGTTGGTCTGTTAGGACGATGGAGGTTGAGGGAGGGCAGGGCTCATGCATCTGGGGCCAAACACAGGCCCAGTCTTGGTTGCCTTAAGAGTCTCACCAGTAAGGTCAGTGTTAGGCTTGCAGTAGGGATTTTTAAGTTACCCTAGTTATTGGCTACCTTCATGTACGTCCTGCGGGCCTTCTTAAACTGGCACTAACCTCCACTCCTCTGCCCTACTGCTTCCCAGATACACTATGGAGCTAACTAGTTTTGTTACCATATTATAACGGGAATATTGATACAGTAGCCTCTTCAGTCTTTAAGATCTTAGTAATTTTCATTCCAAAAATGCCAGGTGTGATGCTTTACACTCCATAAAGTATGGTTTAAAGGCACAAGGTCATGGCCCCTGTCATAGCAGTTGAATGTGTATTGAAATATTTTTCTATGGTTTTTTTTTTAATTACAATAGAAAAATAAGCTGTTGTAACATGTTAGGTCATGACCATTTATGTATTTATATTTGAAATCAGATTTCTGTAAACTTGTATTTGTGTACAGGATTCTCAGTGGGTTTATATATTGTGACATTTTTATTCAAGATTGAGATGTGGATTATGCTTAACAATAAAAGCTGAAATGAGACCATTTACTTTGTTTAAACTGCTGCACTGTGCACGTTTGGAAATGTACATTAATTTGCTGTATATAGTGTCCTGAGTTTGTTTATACCTCCAAGTTTTTACACTGAAGATAAATTAGCTTTAATTACATACAAAACTTTTTAGGGAATAAGCTGTTGGGCTGAATCTGTATAAATGTGCTTTTTACTTTCTGGATGTACAATGAAACTTTATACCTGTATCACACTGCATCATACCTGATTGCAGAAATTAAAGCACAATTTATAATACTGTATTCAGTGTGGTCGATATGACATGGAATAATTACTTTGATTTACTTAGTGTGTGTGGTTGGTTGGTGTGGTTGGTTGGTTGGTTGGTCGGTGATGGGAAACCAGTAACCAAATAGAGATTTAAAATTGCAGGTGGTGATGAAATACTATGAAGAAAAATAAAATACGGTAGGAGCCCTATAGGCTGAGTAAAGGGAAAGGGTTTTTTTAATACCTGAAATTAAATAGCAAGTCGGAGATTTTCCTGATTTGTTTGTTTAGTGCTTGCTGGATTGAGACCTGTCACTTGTGCATATTGAGAAGTAACATTTCTTTGAAGTTTCCCACCTGCAGCCCTCTCCCTTTCCGCCATGACAGCAGAAGGTGTCTCCCTCTGATCCTGTCTGGCCAGGCCTGCCTCCTACGTCACAGAGCGGCTCTGAGACCTCCTCCCGGGAACACCATGAGCCCTCATTGCTACCACATCCTTTCACACGTGAGACGTTCTTTGATATCTGTATTAAATTCCCAGTTAGAGGGGGGAGGGTATAGCTCAGTGGTAGAGTGCATGCCTAGCATGTACAAGGTTCTGGGTTCAATCCCCAGTACTGCCATCAAATAAATAAACAAACTTAATTACCTCCCCCTGCCAAAAAAAATAATAATAATAATTCCCATTTAGTAGTCCTGGCCTTCCCTGTATGTTAACGGATTCAGGTCCTGTTTTCCACCTTTGTTAAACTGCTCTTGGACTTTGGATGGACTCGGCTGTCTCCCTCTCTGGAGTTCACTTGTTCCTTGGTATCCAAGTCAGGTGAGGTGAGGAGGGGGGGACCTGCGGGGAGGGGAAAGAGTGGGGCATTTTCCATCCAGTGTGAAACAGGATGGTGGAGGTTGGGGGAGGTATCTCCTGTGCCTTCGTGGCCCCTCCTGTCCTGAAGGTGAGTCAAGGGGCAGCAGGAACCTGGACTAGAGCCTGTTCCCCGAGCCCCTCCCATGGTTGTGGTTGGAGTTGCTCAGAGGAAGGTCTCCGCAGCTGAGCGTAGGCCCCACTGGGCTCTGGAGCATTTCTGAAGCCTATGCAGGGGCAGGACAGACGGGGCTGAGCACCCAGGACCCTCTCTGCTGCAGGGACCGGGTCTCTAATGGCATGGCCTTCCACATAACAAGCTTCTAGCAACCTCCCCCAAACACACGCATGCACGCACGCGCGCGCAGACTTGCGCGCTTAACTTCCCTTAATACTAGGTGGGGGGCGGGAGAAGCAAGACCCTGTTTATCCGTGGTTTCCAGTGTAACCAGGAGTCGTCCAAGGGCTTACACAGGAGATAACCAGGCTGGCCATGGGTAATACAAAGAACTATTCAAATGTCATTTATATATTGAACAGGAAGATAATTTGTTAGAGTGCTGGTTCTGTGTCTTTAAAAACATAGACATCTTGACCTATTTTGTGATTCAGGCCCAAGTTCTTCTAAATTCTTTTCTTTTTAATCCTCCTATTACACTGTCTGCCTTTAGCAGTTTAAAGAGATGAAATGCACAATTACATGGGCATATATACAGTAAGCTTTTGGCTTTCTTTTTAAAACAACTTTCCAGGTTTGCTAGCCAGTCCAGTTTTTGTTAACAGTTACTTTTTAAACATTTAGATTTGCATATTACTTCTATGAAAAGCTGTGTGGCTTTTAATTTCTTTTCTTTAGTCTTGAATGGAGGACTTTTCAAACAGTCATCTTCACAGAGGGTTAGGATGAGTGCAATGCTTGCTCATCCCCAGCGCTGAAAGGGCAGAGCGTGGGCCACTCCTGGGCTGGGGAGGAACGCAGATGGGCCGCATTTATCCCTTAGATTTACCTGCAGACCTCAGCTTGGAATGCACTGCGGTGCCTCAGGGGGAGTTGAACACAGGCCAGCCCAAACTATCCAGGGTGGAAAACAGTAGATTGGAGTGACCGTGAAGGAGTGGGTGGCAGAGATGGGCTGGGAAAGGGGCATGAGCACGTGTTCTGGAATGATGGTAGGTGGCATTTTACATCTTGAGAAGTGTTGAGGTTATACAAGTGTATGCCAAGACTCAGTGGAAGTACATTTAAGATGTGTTTCACTGTATTAAAATTTTACATTAAAAGAAAACTAAACAAGTTTTGAACTCTAATGATGCTGCCACCAAATTATTTAGGGGGAAATGCACTGTTGTCTGCATTTTACTTTGAATGGCACCAACGATAAGATGGATTAATGGACGGACAGAAGGATGGACATGGCTAGATATGAGAGAAAGGGAGTGTTAGCAAAAAGCCAGTGATGTGAGTCAGAGCTGGGCGTGTGGGGCTTCAGGTATCCACAAAATTCCAGTTTACTATGAAAGTTTCCATAATAAAAAGTCAGAAAAAAATTTAAATAAATCCTTCAATAATTGATTCTAAACACAGGGGCAACATGTTTGTGGGAGGATATCAGTCGTTTATGGGAGAGGAGAAACCCTATCCTTATCAAATGACCTGGCCACCAGGAAGATGTAATAGAACTTGGGGAAGGAAGCAGGATGTTCATGTGCCCCTCTTTTCTGTTTCCATTATCTCTCTGCACCATTGTTTTCTGCTACCTGGATCATTATTATAAACTCCTTTCTCTCGGCTTTTGGCCCCTTCTCTCCTACTGCTGGTGAATCTTCCCAGTGGCTGTATGATTTTTTTTTCTTTTTTTCTTTTCTTTTCTTTTCTTTTTTGGCTTGAAAACATGCAATGGAGGTATCCATTAGAACTCTGGGTTGCAGTATCTTGAGCCAAAAAGAGGGACTGTGTGTGTCTGAAGGTCCAAGTCAGAGACACTGGGGTCTCAGGACCCGTAGCCTTTGTTGTACTCTTTTCTGAATGTTCTTTGAGGCTCTTGCTCTGCACACCAGCTTCCTCGTCTTTCCAGTCGATGAAGTGGGATGAAACTCCCACAGCAACTCTATTTTCAAGCGACGGGTGAGAGTAAAGCTGGCGTCTTGGTCCTGTGCCAAATCCTGGAGAAGAGAGCCTCGGCCCGCCCACCAGCTGCGGGGCGGGGTCCTCGCCGGTGGGGGCCTCGGGCCACGCCCACTAGCGCTGCAGGTGCCGGGTGCGTTCCTCCCAGCACACTCTTGGACCGCTACTGACTGCTCACTTGTAGTGATGCTGTCATCTTTCTCTGTCAGATTCTCAGATTTTCTAACATTATGAATGTCACATTTCTGTATTTCTCGAAATTAACTGGCACTGGCCCCTGTTAGGGGCTGTGGAGTGTGACGGTTAAGGAGCAGGTTCTAGAGCAAGACTGCCTGAGGCTGAACCCCTCAATTTGCAACTTACAACCTGTGGGACTTGGGCGAGGGAGTTAGCATCCCTCCATCTGTTTCCTCACCTGCAAAACGGCAACAGTCGCGGAACCCACCTTACTGAGGCGTTAAAGGGTTAAAGATGAGTTCCTTTTAAGTGTCTGTCACATAGTAGATCTCAGTAAATGTTAGCTATTATTATATTGTATGTTCATTTCAATACTTTATGGAGGGGGTAGTATAGGTCAGTGGTAGAGCACATGCTTAGCATGCATGAGGTCCTGGGTTCAATCCCCAGTTCCTCCATTAAAAATAATATAGTAGATAAATACTTTATGGAAGCAGAGGGGTGTGTGTGTGAATTAACTTTAATCTCTCCTCTAGAAGCAGTTAGCATTTGAAAATACCCTAAACAGGAATGTAAGTTCTGAAGGTAGCTACATAAATACTTCAAATGTTTTCAAAATCTACCTCAGAGGGTTTGTTGAGCATCTTCCAATGGTGAAGTGTGTAGGTACTTGGGATATGTGGTTATGTGGTTGGCTGGAAATACCATAGAGGCCCCATCCTCAGACCTACAGGATAAAAATACCCATCAGTCCCAGCAGTGTAAACTCCTTGGAACAGAGCATGAGGTCTAAAAACCCCATCGGTCCAATGACCGCCACATCACCTGATAGACAGGGTGAGCTGGCTCTGCTGTCTCATTGCATCTATTTTGGAAATGAAAAGATACTTCATGCGAGGCCCTAAGTAAAGGCCTGAGGACAGAGAGAGGGGCTTCCCTACAACCGAAGAACAGGAAATATGATTATTCTGTGCTGTTGATAAATGTTCACACATCTGGTAGACTTGGTCCAAGACAGGCTTTTACTGTAAAACTCCATCTGCTGAGAAGCTTGTGGTGATGGTGTCAGGGAACCCCCGCCAACCTCTGGTTTCCAGAAGCTACTGACTTACTGGAAGAACATCACAATCACCGAAAGGCTAGATTTCCTTAGATCAGGTCATGACATCAATGCAATCATCATATAGAGTTAGATTTACTAGATATTCAACCATGGTTGTATCTGAGGGCCTCCTGCCTTGTTCCTTAGGGTTGTATGGGAGTCTTAGGGTCTGTCTGTGGTCTTTGGTCTTTGGATTCACTCAGTAGCTGACTCTGAGACCAAGGTTTGGGTGCAAGTAGTTTATTTGGCAGGTGATCCCGGGCGACACTGGGGAAGAATGGGGAATCAGGACAGGAAAGTTACTGCTATGAGCAACGGGGCTCAACCCTGCTGGGGACCTTGTGAGCAACCATATGAATTTGGGGGGTGGTGTTGATTACACCCTCATCTCTTCATCTTTCCTTTCTCACTCAGCGTTTTCTTATGGAAATTCCTCTAAATTAGGTGGTAGAGTTGCAATGAATCCTTTTAGAACAGCTGCTCAGAGAGCATCATAAAGGGCTTCATAACAAGCCCATTCCCCACTAACCCTTCCAGCTCTCTCCTCCCTCAAGATAAATTCCTTGATTTTTCCCCACATTCCAAATGTAAGCCTACATGTGCCTCTCCTCTTTACAAAGGGGTACTATTTCTGCATAACCTCAGAGCCTGTGGCCATTTCTAACTGCCCTTCCGACCTCTACCGTCCCGCCTTGGAGCTTCTGGTTACCAGGCCTGATTTCCCAGAATTCTTGAAGATTTGGACCCACCCTGTCCTTTGCCTCACAGGAAATGGCAAAATTAACTGGATGATTATATGATTTAATCCTTACTGTAAATTAGAACATTTTATTTCTTTAAGGAAAAATCAAATAAAAGTAATTGCAGCATTTTCAGTTCCCAGAGGACCTCTGCATTCATCATCCAGTTTCAAGGACCCCTGCCAACCGTTTGAAGTGCAGTAACATTCTCAAATGTTCAGTACCACCCCCAAATCCTCCAAGCTGCAAAACTCTAGGAAAGGACAGTAAGAAATCAGGAAATAAATGTTTTGTTATTTTTTTTTAAAATAAGCCAAAGCCAAGAAATTAAACAGCCTCTGTTTATAGTAGGTGGTGAGAAAAACGTAAGGTAACACATGCCATTTCCTGCCTTTGCCCAGCCAGTTTGATGTATAGGTCCACTGTGTGAGCAGATTCAAAACTTGTTGGTTTTCTGCGCAATAACATAGCACATGCCAGGGAATAAGGGCTCTGTGTGTTGGAGGCACAAGGGGAACTTATCCTGGACTGACTCAGGCAGAAAGGAGCCAAGCTGTCAAGACAAAGGGCCGCTTAGACACATGAATTCCAACATGACACTCATGGCTGCTCAAGACAGCCATCCAGCCCCCTGGGTGGATCCCAACGACCTACATTTTTGGGTACCCCTCTCCTTAGACCAGGTGGTTGAGAGTATTCGTGACTCAAAGAGAGAACAGGCTGGGTAGAAGGAAGCTGCCCTTCAGTTGAGAGTTTATTTTTCTTTTTTGGTGGGTGGGGGAGTAACAGCTTTACTGAGATGTAATTCGCATATCCTCCAACTCACCCATTTAAGGGGTACACGTCAATGGTTTTTAATATATTCACAGTTGTGCAACCATCACCACAATCAATTATGGAACATTTTCATCACCTCTAAAAGAAACCCATATACTTAGCTGTCATTACTCAACCCCCATGTTACCCCAGGCTTAGGCAACCACTAATCTGTCTCTATGTATTTCCTTATTCTGAACATTTCATATAAACAGAATCATGTACGAGGGCTTCTGTGATCAGCTTCTTCCCTTTAGCATAATGTTTTCAAGGTTCGTCACCATATATAGCAGGATCAGAACTCCATTCCCTTGTATATCCTAATAATAATACCTTGTTCCATATTTGGTTTATCCGTTTCTTAATTTGGGCATCTGGGTTGTTCCACATCTTGGCTACTATGAATAATGCTGTTAGGAACATTTGTGTGCAAGTTTTTGTGTGGACATATGTTCTTATTTTTCTTGGGTATGTATCTAGGAGTGCAATGTCTGGGTCAAATAGTCTTTGTTTAACTTCTTGAGGAACTGCCGGACTGTATTCCAGAGTGGCTGCAGTGTTTTATATTCCTATCAGCAATGTATGAGGATTGCAATTTCTCTGTGTATTACCAGCACTGGTTATTATCTGACTTTTTGATTCTAGTCATCCTAGTGGGTGTGAATTGGTATTCATTTGTTGTTGTTGTTGTACTTTTAAATTTGCATTTCCTTGATGACTGACTAATGATGTTGAGTATCTTTTCATAGGCTTGTTGGCCATTTATCTATCTTCCTTGGAGTTGGAGAAATGTCTGTTCAGATCCTTTGTTCATTTTTTTAATTGTGTGGTCCTTTTGAGTTAAGAATTCCTTAAAAAAATGATTTTATTTTATTTAAAAAAAATTTTTCCCCTTAACAGAGGCGCTGGGGATTGAACCTAGGACCCCATGCATGCCAAGTATGTGCTCTACTACTGGGCTATACCCCCCACCTTGAGTTAGGAGTTTTATTATATTCTAGATGAAAGTCCCTTATCAGACATATGATTTGGTACTGACACAAAAACAGACATATAGATCAATGGAACAGAATAGAGAGCCCAGAAATAAACGCGCACTTATATGATCAATTAATTTATGACAAAGGAGCTGAAACTATACAGTGGGGAAAAGATAGACTCTTTAACAAATGGTGTTGGGGAAACTGAACCACTTTCTTACACCATATGTGAAAATAAACTCAAAATGGATTAAATACTTAAATGTAAGACCTGAAACCGTAAAACTCCTAGAAGAAAACAGACAGTATGCTCTTTGACATTTGTCTGAGCAATATTTTTTTGGATCTGTTCCCTCAGATAAGGGCAACAAAAGCAAAGATAAACAAATGGGACTACATCAAACTAAGAAGTTTTTGTGCAGTGAAGCAAACCATCAACAAAATGAAAGGGCAACCTACTGAATGGGAGAAGATATTTGCAAATGATATATCCAATAAGGGGTTAATATCTAAAATATATAAAGAACTCACACATCTCAACATAAAAAAACCAGTTCAATTAAAAAATGAGCAGAGAAAATGAATAGACATTTTCCCAAGGAAGACATACAGACTCATGAAAAGATGCTCAACATCACTAATCATCAGGGAAATGCAAATCAGAACCACAATGAGCTATCACCACACACCAGTCAGAATGGCTATCATCAAAAAGACAAGAAATAACAAGTGTTGGCGAGGATGTGGAGAGAAGGGAACACTTGTACTTTGTTGATGGGAATGTAAATTGATGCAGCCACTATGGAAAACAGCATGGAGTTTCCTCAAAAGATTAAAAATAGAACTACCTTATGATCCAGCAACTCCACTTTTGGGTATTTATCCAAAGAAAAACTGACACTCTGGGTATTCTACTTCTGGGTATTAATTTGAAAAGATATATGCACCCCAGTGTTCATAGCAGCATTATTTACAATAGCCTAGATATGGAAGCAACCTAAGTGTCCACTGACAGATGAATGGATACATGCAATGGAGTATTATTCAATCATAAAAATGAAATCTTGCCGTTTGCAACAATGTGGATGGACTTAGAGGGTATTATGCTAAGTGAAATAAATCAGAGAAAGACAGATACCATATAATTTCACTTATATGTGGAATCTAAAAAACAAAACAGAAAGAGACTCACAGATAAATAGAACTAGTGCCCATCACAGGGGGTGGGGGAATGGGCAAAATGGGTGAAAGGGATTAAGGGATACAAACTTCCAGTTATAAAATAAGTCACAGGGATGTCATGTACAGCATAGTCAATAATCTTGTAATAACTTTGTATGGTGACAGATGATTACCAGACTTATCATGGGTGATCAATTCATAATGTATATAAATGTCAATCACTATGTTGTATACCTGAAATGAATATAATATTGTATGTCAACTAAACTTCAATAAAAAATTTGTAAAAGAATTCTTTATATATTCTAGATACAAGTCTCTTATCAGACATATGATTTGCAAATATTTCCTCCCATTCTGTGGGTTAGATTTTCACCTTGTGTCTTTGTAAAACAAAAGCTTAATTTTGATGAAGTCCAATTTACTTTTTTCTTTTGTTGCTTGTGCTTAGGGTATTATATATAAGAATTCATTGCCAAATCCAAGGTCATAAAGATTTACCCTTATGTTTTCTTATAAGAGTTTTACAGTTTTAGCTCTTATAATTTGAATCCTTGATCCATTTGAGTTAATTTTTGCATATGGTGTGAGGCATGTGTCCAACTTCATTGTATCTCATGGTATCCATGCAAGATTCTTTTTGAAGCTTCTTTTTCCATCCTGGCTGCTGGTGGTTGAGGTTTGTTGTTTTGTTTTTTTTTTTTAGTGGAAGGGGTTTTCTTTGCATTATATATAATTGTCCTGTTTCTTTAGTTGAGGTTCCTTATAATTAGAGGCGTCCAATAGGACACAGAAGTGGTGTGCCTGGAGGTTGTAACCCCACTTTAATCCTGACCCAGTAGATACGTGTTGAAGACACTAACTCGGGAGATGAATTTTGACGACTTGGTCTTAGGTTCGTTATGCTGTTATAAAAGATTGGCTTTGATATTTGTGAATGGAGCCATCACCAGAGATTAAATGGACAGTTTTATTAATAGACACGATAGGAAGGAAAATCTTCCCTAGCTCTGCTGATCTAACTCAGCCTCGTTCGGGGAGGTTGTGGCTCCTGGTTCCTCACTTGCATTCACCCCATGCCTTTTCTCCACCAGCCAGCTAAACATGAGTCATCTTTGCTAGTTTTCACTGTCCCTCCTCACACTCACTTCTCAGTCCACCCCAAACATCCAAGCCTGTTAGTTGAAGAGCCCAGTGAGTTCCCTGCCACCAAACCCAAAGGATACTTTTGGGTTCTCATCTTGTCTAGCAGTAGGAGTGAGTGTGACAAGCCAAGAAGAAGGAAAAAATGGACATTGGGAAGGTGGCTGTCAACTGACTCCCCGAATGTCAGCTCTATGGGCCACGTCCTCCTTGAATAGGTCTCTTCTCTTGGGCTCCATGATACTGTACTTGCCTAGTTTTCTTCCTACCCACCTGGCTGCTCCATCTTAGTCTCCTTGACAGATATTTTTTCTTCTACCCTCCTTAGGTCTCTTCTCACTCATAACCCTCTTCCTGAGTGATATTTATTCCTGTGGCTTCAATCACCTTGTGGACACTAATGACTACCAAATCCTTATCTCCTGCCTATACTCCAAATGTTTATCTCCTGCTTCGATCCAAATATCCAGACTTGAATGTCTCCAAAGCACTGCAGACTCAACATGTCAAAATTAAATTCATTTTGTTCCCTCCTAACTTGCTTCTCCTTCAGAATTGTGTCTTCATAAAAGGGCTGTACCATTCACTTAATTGCCCAAGTGAGAAATGTGGGAGTTGTTCTAGATGTCTTGTTTCCCTTTATTCCCTGACCCTAATTAACTGCAAGGCCCATTGAGCCTACCACTGCATGTCTTCCGAGTCTGTCCCCACTGTCACCACCCTAGTCTTAACCAGCTTGGGCAGTCACCTGGCCTCCTCCATCAGTGTCTCCGATCTTATTTTTCTACATGTTTACCTTCAATCCCCACTCTGCAGTCATAGTCTTTCCAAAATATCAACCAGATCAGGTCACTTATTTCTCATGAATGTAAATTGTCATAAAGTCCTAAAAATGATATTTTTGAAGAATACATTAATTGATACAAAATGCCCATAATATAACCCTTACGTGAAAAAAGCATGAATTAAAAAAATGTTAAAATTCTAATTTCATGTATGCAAATGAATAGAAAAGTGGCAGGAAAAATACTCCAAAATGTTAGGAAAAGTCATCTCAAAGTGGTAGAATTATTTGTCATTTTTTAATGTTCTTCCTTATATGTTTAAAAATTTGACAGTTGCTTTTATAATGAACTTATGAATACATTAGTTCTTTTTTTTTTTTTTTTTCTGTTTGGTTGCAAGATACCGAAACCCAGCTCAAATATGCTTTAACCAAAAGGGGATCCTATTCTATCTCAGAAACAGAATGACCAGAGACTAGCCCTGCCTTGGCAATTACTGGAACTAGAAATGCAAATACTGCCTGTGTTCTTTCGATCTCAGCAGCCCTCCTCAGTACGTCCACTTTGTTTCCTCCCTACTTTCCAGAAGTTTTCTCTGATCCAAGTAAGAGAAAATATGAATGCCCTGGCTTCACAGTTCATAATCCTGGGATTCTTAAGAAAGACTAGAGCACCTGTTTCTGGATCCAAACTAGTTAAGGATTTGGGAGTGTTAGATAAGTGCACCTCCCTGGCCCAGTCACCTGCAGACAGAGGCAGAAACCTTGCTCACTAACACAGCGGCTTCCGTGGTAATCATGTAGATGGGGTGTGTGTGTCTGGATGTGTGTGGCGGGGTGGGGGAGGGATGGAGGGGAAGAATAGTAGGTGGTTGTTTCCAGAAGGAAACGAGCTCTGTATTGGCAAAACAATAATCTTCACACCAACATGAAATTTTATTAAAATGAGAAAAAAGTATACAGCATGCTATTTTTTAAATCTCTATAAGTTGTTTTCACTAACTTCTTAGCAAACCAGCACTGACTTACCGCTTTTTCTTTCAAATAGCTAAACTTATTCTTTACTAGCTTTCTCACAAATTCTTTCTACTTGCCATTTTCCCTATAAAATCTAGAGATTATTTGCTTCAACCCTGCCCTGTCATTTAGAGAAGAGGCACTCATGCCCTGAGGGATGACAGGACTTGCTAAGCATCCCCTGGGAGGGTAGCAAAATGTCATCTTCAGCATCTTTCTTGTCCGTTGCATTCCTTCTCTTCTGCCCAAACCACCCACCTTCATAACCTCTCTCCACATTTCAGCTCGTGCCCCCAAGTCTATTCAGAACTAAGTCTTGAAAGTAAAGCAAGCCTGGTAGTCCCATGGCATTGTAACCCTATTCTGCTGCATTTCCTAGACCTAGACCCTTACTGGGAAACCTTGAGTCTTCTCCTGCATAATTACTCTAACTCCCTGAGTTTCAATAGAGCACACATAGAGCAAAGAGCTTTCAAGGATATACTGAAGAAGATATAGGCACATCCTGAGGGAAGGGAGCCTTATGCATTTATGCTACAGATTGTAGATCTGGGAGTTTAAATGCCTGAACACATCCAAACAATGAGATTGCTGTGAAAGGCTCCTCCCACTCACCCACCCCCAACTTCATTATGCATTCATTTTTTTAAAAAAGCATACCATTGTACTAGTGGCAAAATGCAGGATGTGCTTAAAAGTATGGACCCCCAGGCCTGGGTTGATGAGTTGGCCACATCACATGGCCTAATCCATCTTACAAAGAGAGCATGGTAAGAACGGTAATGCACACAAAGAAGAGACTCACTCGGTGTGGCAGGCAGCACACACTGAAGTGTCTCCCAGTGGTCATGTTGTGGCCCATCTTCTCTCCTTGAGTATGGGCTGGGGCTGGTGGCTCTTGTCTAACAAATAGGGTGTGGCAAAGTGATCAGGTTATGAAGGACTGTGACTTTCATTTCTCTTTCTCATGTTTTAATTGCTTGGTTTGGGGAAAGCAAGCTGCCATTTTGTGAGTGTTCTGTGGAAAGGTTCACATGGCAAGAAACTTATGTATCTAGTTAACAGCCATTGAGGACCTGAGCCAAGAACTGTGAGTAAGCTTGGAATCAGACCCTCCAACAGCTGAACATTGAGGTGACTACAGCCCTCTCCAGAAACCTTGATTGCAGTCTTGTAAGAGCCTCAGCCAGAGGACCCAGCTAAGCCATGCCCAGATTCCTGACCTTCAGGAACTGTGAGATAATAAAAATGCTTTGTCATTTTATGCTACTAAATTTGGGGATCATTTGTTATACAGCAGTTATTGGCTAAAACACTCAGAAGCTACCACATGTGAAGAAATTTATGAATAAATTTCATAAAATAAAGGCTACTTACTGCTGAGCTGGAGACATTATAGATGAAAGAGAAATTTAAAGGGGAAAGACCTTACAAGAGCTGACAAATCTTTTTAGTAGAGCTGTTACTACACATCTGATGAAATGTGATTTTGCCACAGTCCCATCAGGAGATCACCAAGGGTTTCCTAATAAAACTTGTTGTACATTTTTACTTTTGAATGATGCTTGTGGAAGCAGGGCTCTCTTTAAAGAAAATGGGTGTGCATTATAAATTTCGATTTTTTTTTTGTCACTAAAATTGTTAAGTAGTTATGGGTCTAAATCACTAAATACTTAGGAAAATTGATTTCCTTCATTTTCAGCTAACAAAGTTGTTTCAGATTGAGGCAGCACAGTGTAGGGATCAACAGCACCCTGAAGTGAATCCAATTATGGGCAGACAAGTCTCTGTTTTTGCACACCTAGGTTTGTATCCTGGTAATAAACTGGACAGCTTTACTTAGTCATACAGGTTGAAATGTGGTTTGAAAAAACATAAAATTATACTATGAACTTTTCATTACATAAGAGGTTAAAAATTTTAGACTAGCGTTTCTTCACTTGGACACTCCTGTTTGCAGCATGAATGGATTTGATTCAAGGCTGGGTCAGTGGCTATTTCCCCGAAATGCCATCAATGTTTCTAAACACAAGTTTCCACCCAAGAACTGATCTCATCAACTGCAGTGATCTTACTTGAACTGACATTGGCCCTTATGAAATAAAATGGAGAGTACTAGTCCTAAATTTCAAGTTTTACTTAGAATACCCATTATTTCATTTTTACCCCTGGTAGCAGAATTGTTTTACGTACTTGAATCAAGGAAAATTTTTATCTTTGCCTTCATTTTCCATATCCCTTAAGATCCTAAGATACCTATTAGGGGAGCTCTGCTGGGGACAGAGCAGGTGAGTTATTTTTAAGAGGGGGTAATGTGAGAGTTCAAAGTAGCTCTCCATTCATTTAATTAAACAATATTGAAAACACCTGCTGTGGCCAGGCCCTGCGCCCTACTAGAGGTCTCTTGTGCCTAAAACATGGGCTCTTCCCTCGAGAAATCTACACTCAAGTATCAAGATAAATTCCACCAGATATAAAAGAACACTTAACTAAATATAGAGACCCGTGCCCCTGGAGGGAAAGACTCAGCATTATAAGAGTGTTGGTTTTCCTCAAGTTTATCTTAAAATGCAACTCAATCTCAAACTAAGTCCCAAACCAAATTTGACCCCCATGAAACGACTCTAGAGTTTGCCTAGAAAAGCTAAATGTGAAACATGAAGAAAATTCTGGAGAAAGAAGAGTGAGGAGGAAGATGTCCCCTGCAGATAATAAGGTATGTGATATCATTATCATCTCTGAATACAAAATACCAGAAATCAAAACAGAAGAGGCAGGAAAGTGAAAAAGAATAAAGTTGAAAAATGGAACCAAGGAGATTTAAGAACTTAGAATAGTATTACTTTGCCTTTCCAAGCACTGAATTGATTTTCAGTCAGAAGTGATTGTTTAATAAATGCAGTTAGAGCAACTGGCTAACCATTTGCAAAAAGAAAATTAAAATGTAATCGAGACTCCTACCTCATATTTATATGTAAGTCAGATTAAATATTTAACATAACAAATAAAACCATGAAAAAGACAAGAAGAAAATATAGGTGGATATTTTTATACTCAGGGGATGGGAAATACTTATTTAAATACAGTGTCAAAGGTACAGCCTTAAGGACTGTTCAGCTCTCGTGGATAAGGCGAGTTTTCCAGAGTGGTTATTACAGTTTACACGTCTATCATAGAGTTCTGGTTGCTCCATTTCTTGCCCCAAACTGATAGTCAGTTTAAAGTTTTTTACACATTTTGGTAACTGTAAGGTAGTATCTCATTGTGGTTTTAATTTGCATTTTCTTGACAACTAATAATGTTAAGAACATTTTCTTTGCTTATAAATATGCATAATTTTTTTTAAATGGAGGTACTGGGGATTGAAACCAGGACCTTGTGCATGATAAGCATGTGCTCTGCCACTGAGCTATGCCCACTCCCCCCATATGCATACACTTTTTAATCACCCTAGGTAATAAATAGAATGACAAGTGATTTTTTTTTAACTTCTAAAACATAAAACTTTATTATATTTCTGTTTATGTCCTGACAGGTGTTTTTAATATGTTCTTAATTTTTGACATTTTCTGAATTTTTTGCAATGAGAATATATTGTTTTTATATTTGAAAGAAATGCCCAGACATATTTCTACTTTATTTTTGGAATGAATAGCAATAAAAATGTAATCCCAAATAGCTTGATAGAATATCCACAATTCAATCATGAGCAATGTCATTTGAGGTCAGGTACTTCATTTAAAATGCAAAAGATATACCTATTGCCCATATCTTTCTAAATACTATTTCATCTTTAAAAACCATCAGGGCCCTTTGGCGGAATGGCTGAGTCCAGGACTAGGGCAGAGGAAGCACAGGATGAGCCAGGAACACAAGAAGATCTTGATGTACCAGAAAGCAAGGAAATTAAAAAAAACAGGAAAAAAAAAAGATAGAGAGATGAAAATCTGTTAAAAGAACACAGGAGTGAGTTGGAAGGAGACCCCCCCCAACCCCTGGCCACTTCTGGGATAATTTTTTAGCTAAAAGTAAAGCAGGACAGTAAAGGATTATAAATCCTTGAATAAAATAGAAGTCCATCAATTTATGCTGATAATAAATAGATCAATACATAAACGGGGCTGAGGAAGGGAGGGTCTTCCTTACAGGGAAATACAGATTGATAAGTGTTGGGGGGAGGAATAGAGTTAAGAGATCACATTTTGCAACCATCATAGTGAACAATGGTTTAGGCAAGAAATAGCAATGATTGCTAAATCTAGGGGGAACAGTTTGATGAGGAACAGGATATTTACAGAATTCTAAAGTATCTCTCCACAAATTGCTTGTTAGTTGCAAGGGAAAAATAGTAACTACGCAGTGGAGAAACCAGACAACACCTGAATCAGTTGATCAAAATTAACCGGCAAGGGGCAGATTGACATGGTGTGCGCCTAGATACAATACCCCGAGAAGAACAGAACATCACTTGTGTGCTATTCTGCAGGTGGCCCGTGAATCAAGTCATGAAGAAGCACAAAGCAAGTCCAGCCAAAGAACATTCTACCAGTTTACAGTCTTTAAATATATCAATGTCATGAAAGGCTAAGAAATACTCAAGAACTTTTCCAGATTAAAGAAACATGACAATTTAATGCACATGTGATCCTTAGTTGAAGCTTCTACTAGAAGGAAAAATGCTATAAAGAATTTTATTGGTATAATTGACAAAATTGGAATATGGATTTCAGAATAGAAAAAAGTATGGATGAAGGTTAAATTTCTGACTTAATATTTATTTTGTAATTATGTGAGAAACTATCCTTGTTCTTAGGAACTATGCAATGAAGTATTAATAACATAATGAAGGTATAGTCTATATAACCTCAAATGGTTCAGAAAAACAAATAATTACAAAGAGAAAGACAGAATAATCAAATATGATGAAACATAAGAAAAAAGATTATTCTGGATAAAGGCTATATGAGAGTTCTTTGTAATTTTGGCAACTTTTCTTTACATTTGAAATTATTCAAAATAGAAAGTTTAAAAATGCACATAGTCATAGTTATGGCTTGATATTGAGTTACTTTATCCCAAAAACACACATTTGCTTAACTGAGATACTCACATGGAAATAATATCTGAGGTAGGAGAAGAACAAAATGATAATTTGGGAGCATTATAGGCATGCCCATCATCTCTTCCTTAATGAAAGACGTGAAGGGGAGTAGACCATGGTAACGGGCCTCAGAAATGGAAGATGGTGGCTCCGGCTGGAGAGGTGAATGCTGAATGCCCTGAGAGGTCAGTTTGCCATCAGACATGGCTCATGGACGTGGACATGAACATGATCATAGTTAAGTGGAACTTCCAGAGTATAAACAATAGATGATAAAAGGGATACCATTACAAACTGTCTGGGAGAAGCTGGCCACACGATGGCTAAGAGACCTGTGGGGCCACAATGAAGCTTGGCGATAGGAGAGTGGCTTCGCAAACTATGTTTTCTTTGTCAGTGCACTATTAAAATAATTCAAATGAGAATTGGCTGCATTTGTGGTAGCTGTAGGGGCTGAAAAGCTGTAGGGCCTAAAAAGAAGATGAAGAGCGTCACTGAAGATACAACTTGGAAGTATCTTAGTGGCTTCTTAACTGTCTCATTAAAATAAAATTTCTTCACTGTAAAAAAAACAGCAAGAAAGAAACGAAATAAGAAAGGAAGAAAGGAAAGGAAGGAAGGAAGAGAAAGAAGGAAAGAAAGAAGAAATGGAAGATGGTGGGACCTCCTTGTTTACAGCACATCACTTTGTTACTCTCATTTGCTTTGCCCCTGATGAAAAGCTAAGCACGGTGGTTAAGATCACAGTAGCCAGTGTGGTGCTAAGAGCCACACACGAGTACTTCATCTCCTTTGTTTCAGCCATTAAATCCCATCAGACAAGCAACTGATTTCCCAGTCTCTTCTTCCTAAATCTTAATTCCAAACCAAACTCCCGCTCTCAAGATTTGAATTTTAGTTCAAATTGCAATGGTCTTTTTAGGTTTATTTTTCTATCATAAACAAAGAACTCCTATATTTTGGAAGTTAGACAATTTGAAAGATGCCTTTCCATAAACAAGCGAACAAATAGACCACCACTGAAAGGAACTTTTCTCGAAGAAAGTTTCTCGAAGAAACCAGGGGGAGGTGTCTGTGGTCACTGGAATGGGACAGCTTTGCCTTTGAAACCTCACTGATCTGGCCCTTGTAAAAAGCAAACTTAAACTATTTTCCACCTCCCCTTCTCAACCATTATTGAGACAAATAAATGAAAATAAAACTGGTAGGCCAAACCCAAAGGCTAGATATAGCTATGACTTAGACTTGGCCAAATGATCTTTGGAAGAGACATTAAGGTTTTAGGTCGTGAAGCACCACTTAGTACAATGAGGCAAATGTACCTGTTTAGGAGGAGGCCAATGGGAAAAAGGAGTTAATGGCGCTTCTAAAGGTATGTGCTGTTCACCCTGGGATGCGCATCCACAGTAGGGGAAGATGGCTAATTTTAGTTGAAACTTACTACATTTATGTTGTAAGGGCTTCTTTCTTTTATTTTAAAAGCATCTATTCATAATCATGTATTAACTTTGCCCAAGAAGCTAAAAATAGTAGGGGAACCAAAAAAGGTAAACATATGTCAAGGCCATCTTTATTAAGAAACTCCTTGGGAGAGTGAAATTGCTTTTCAATGGCTCATCTCAAATTCTGCGTCTTAGTTAACCGCAGCTTCTGCAGCTTAATTTTCCTGCCACTGGGGTCTCTCTGTTTCCTTAGTGAGTAGCCATTCTAGAGCTCCTTGGGAGCAGCCACTCAAGAAACAGTCCTTAAAGTCACAGGAAAAAAAGGATGTCAGAGACTATGTGAATATTATGTCAAATGGAGCAATAAATTGGAACATAAGATGCTTTATTCATCAGTCCATACTCAACCTGAGACATGGAATCTATCTACCAGAAACACTCAGCATGCAGATGTTTGTACAAAGGGATTCATTGCAGCACTGTTGCAATAGTGAAGTTGGAACATAATAGTAATAAGTTAGATATCCGTCATTACAGAACTGACCAAATTGTTTGCCCAGACTATGAAAAACTTTGCAGCCATTGAAAAGAATGAGGTAGAGGTAAATGCACAGATGCAGGGAGATCCCCAAGATATATTATGTGGAGAAAGCAACTTGCAGAACAACGTATTCAGCATGACCCTTTTACATTAAAAATCTGTATAACATATGTGCATGCGGTGCATATAAATGCATAGAATGGGGATACAATGATCACTAAACCACAGTCCTGGCTAATTTGGGGGAAGGACATGAAAATGGGGGTGAGGTTGAAAGGTGACTTTCGTATTTTTCTCTCTGGAATTGATCTGTGTTTGAATCTTTTATCATAAGAATGAGTTCATGTTACTTGTGTAATTTTCAAAAGATCATTTGATGCATTCAGTGTCCTAAAAAGAAGTACTAAATTCATTGAACTTCTCTGGTATCTGACCTCATTCCACCCACAACCGCCTTTAAGAGCTAAAAAATGAGAGATGATTTCTGTGACAGTTTTTAAATTCATGCTCAGGTCACTCACTGGTTTGACTTTTTTTGTCCTGCCCTCACAGTTGGAGGGTCTTTTCCTGTCTCTCTAGAGCAGACTGACTTTTCTTCTCTTCCGGACTGCTGCGTTAACCTGCTTGTTTTTCTTGGCCAGACTGCTCCTGGCCCTTGTGTCCACTGTTTAAGATCTCTGGCCTGTGGAATGAGTGTCCAGTCAGCTGTCACTAAATTTCTTATTTGGATGAGGGGAGCTGATGGGGGTTCAGAGTTCTACTGGCAGTTAACAACAATTCCTCTTGATTACTGACTTGGCTGTTTTACCTCAAAAAGAGGGAAGTTCTTTGAATCTAAATACAAACCAGACTCTGCTCTAGGGAAGTCTGAGTCCAGGAAACTCTTCTTACTCTGCACTTCAGTTATCTATTTCTCAAGAATGGATGGCTCACCTCTGCTGCACATGGCAGCGGCAGGGACAACTCAGCTGGAGGGCAGGATTCAGTTTCAAGATGCCTTACTCGCATGGCTGGCAAATTGTGCTGTTAAATGGGAGCTCAGTCAGGGCCGTGGGCCAGGGGCCTCAGTTCCTTTCTACGTGGGCCTCTAAACAGAATGTTTGGATTTCCTCACAGTGCGGTGGCTGATTCCAGGAACAAACATCCCAAGAGAACAAAGCAGATGTCCATATGTATAACCTACCCTCAGACGGGACATGAGGACAATTCCATCATCCCCCATTGGTGGAGGAAGCCTCAAGATCTACTCAGGTTCAAGAGGAGGGGATATAGACTCTAACTCTTGGCTGGGGACAGATGCAAGTCATCTACTGGCCACCTTGGTTTTGAGAGATGGCATAGACAGGGCTGATTACTGGATCTGAAGTAGAAAAAATAGCACTCAAGCAATGCAAAGACTGGGAAACTGATCTTCCCAGATCTTCCTCAAACAGACCTTCTGTTGTTTGGCTGATAATAAATTTTCCAAAACCCCAAACACCTTCAAATGCAAATGCAAATGCAAATGCAAACGCAAAAAGCATAATAATTAAAAACAAAAATAAAACCCACCCAATCAAGCAACTTTTCAAAAGACTCAACTTCAATGTCAAAGTTACGATTATTTATTACTTATTTACACTCTGATTTATCTAAATCCCCCTTTTATAAGAAATAGAGAGTTAATTATATCCCACTAGCTTATTTATTAAGTGGCTCAACCTGTGTAAAGTCAAGTCAATCTATTGACACTGGGTTGTGGTGAGGGAAGGTGCAGTGTTTCCTGCAGCGCCAAGCAAGGAGCCCAGGGCAGCTAGTGTTTAAAAGGCTCAAACTCCCCGAAGGCTTTCAGGGAAAGGTTTTGAAAGATAAGGTGAGGGACGAGGGTTGTGTGGTGGTGTGTGATCAGTTCGTGGACATACTTCTGATTGGCTGGTGGCAAGGTAATTGGGAGCCAACGTCATCTATCTTCTGGTGGGCAGCATAGGGTTAACTTCTTCCACCTGGCCGGGGTTTCAGTATCTGCAAAACAGCTCAAAATACGGCTCAGAATAGTATCCGTAGCCTTTGAGGAGGAACTAAAGATCCTTGACTTTGTTTAAGAGCTAAACTATTACTGTTTTGTCTTGCTTGACTGTTTTCCTTTCTTTGTGCATTTTCTCACTTCTCTGATTAAACGTACTCTTTGGAACTCGGGGAAGCCTAGGAGACTGAAGTTTTTCTACAGACAAGAGGCAGGCAGGGGGACATGAGGGGGCGGGGTCTGCTCTGGGAAGGTCCTGCTCCATTACAAATTGATGGGGAAGGGTTTTGCTGGGGAGAAAGTAGTAGAGTAGGAACAAATATGGAGACTGGTTGTGGTCAACTTCAGGAGGGTATTGTGAAAATTGCTACGTGGTGCTGGAGAGTATTGTGAGCTTCTAGAGAAAGGGCTATAGAAAGAAATGCAAACTAGTACCAGATTTTGTCTTTTAAAGATGGTAGGAGATGGGAGAATATGGATACACCGTGGAAAAACTCCTCTGCCCTTTGGCAGGTTAAGCAGTAGGAGGGGGAGGAGCATGAAGAGACAGGGAGGGAGGGAGGGAGGGAGCTCTCCACTTAAGGAGGGAATGGAGCAGGAAGCTACTTAGGAAATTCCTTGTCAGCTAGGGATGGTGGCCATGGGCGGTTGGCAGAAAGTCACTCATCCCTGCCATGAAGGGATTTATAGAGATGAAGCTAAATGCAGGAGGGTGGCAGCTGGGGAGGGAGATGTTTGGATTGGCACCAGGGCAAAGTAAGCAGAGGCAGCTACAAGTGAACTAATGGATTCCTTTTGTGTGTGGAGGAGAAAAAAGATGCAACATCACCCCCCTGCCCCCAGAACTGGAAAATAGGCAAATCTGGAGAGATACAAAGTAGATTTCTGATCGCCTAGGGAGGAGGGGGAGAGGGAGGGGGAGAGAAGAAGAGAATGACTGCTAGTGAGTGAGTAGGTGTTTTGTGGGGAGGGGGGTGAAAATGTTCTAAAACCGATTGTGCCTATGGTTGTACAACTCTGTGAATACACTATAAACCATTGAATGGTACAATTTAAATAGGTAAATGGTATGGTATATGAATTATATCTCGGTAGTGCTCATATTTCAAAAAAGCAAATCTGAAATTTAAATAAAAATACACCTATGTGTAGATTTTTAAAAATTGTAATGCTGCATAGAAAAAGCTAATACAGCATCTACTTGTTCACCACTGTGTCCCTGTTCTTTTTCCAAAGCATGAAATCCCCTTTGTTAGTTTCTTCTGTGTCTTTCCAGGGCAGTAACAATGGATACTAAGCAGATATGAATATGCATCCTTTTGTTCTTCCTGGTTTTACATAAAAGGAAGTTTATTGTATAAACTGTTCTGTTCCTTGTATTTTTCTCTATACAATACATGTCAGGGATCTTTCCATATTAGCACACAGAGAACTTCCTCATTTTCACAGGACATGGTCTTCCATTATGTGGATGTTCTACTGTTTATTAAATGAGTCTTTTACTGATGAACCTTTGGATTATTTCTAATCTCTCACTTCTACAACATTACAATGAACAACCATGTACGTTTGTCATTTCATACATGGTTTCCCCTTACTTTTGCCTACATGTTATATTACCAAACTTGTCAATCTAGTTAGTGAAATGGTATTACTGGTGTAGTTTTTATGTTCCTTTATTATTAGTAAAGTCAAGCTTTATTTCATATTTAAGAGCCAGCTGTACTTGTTTTTCTGGGAACTGTTAATGTTTTGTGTCCATTTTTTCCCATTTGCCACATGTCTTGACTTTGTGGGATTCTTTCCCCTTCTTTTTAATGGAATCATATTTATCAATGTTTTCTTTCATGGTTCTGGACTTGGGGTGAGAAACACTTCTTCTTTTCAATGTTATAAAAGAATTTACCTATATGGTGTTGTTCTGGTACTTCTATGGTTTCTTCACTAGATGCTTTGAAGTATTTATCAAAATTAAAAGTTGAAAGAAAAAAGAAAACAGCTAGCAATATTTAAGGTGAATGCTTATTAAGAATAAACCTAGCAATATTTAAGGCTAACCTGTAAAGGTATCTAGAGATAACAGTTTATTTAAATAAAGATAAATTAACTATTTTAACAAAAATAAACATTAAATGCCACTGTATCCTTAACCAGTTAAGAAATGCTCTGTATATGAGAGTGGATACTTAGTAATCAGGTAAATCTTGAAAGTTTCTCAGGTTTGAACTTTGCGCAAGTCTGGAAAGGAAAAGAGGTGAAGTCTATTTTCAGTTGCCTCTGGGCTCACCTTTTATCAGTAGAATGGGGCAAAGGTAATATTGTCCAATATCTGAGCCTTGTACAACATCTCTTCCTCTTGGAACTCAGATGCCTTGTGAAGAAGACTGGGCCAGCCTGCTGGAGACCTAGAGCCAGCACCAATTCCCATATATGTGTGTGAGGCCATGTTAAGCCAACCAGCCAAAGTCAAGCTGCAGTTTGACTCCAGCCATATGAGTGACCCCATGGGAGACCAGCAAAACAGCTCAGCTGAGGCCAGCCCAAATTGCTGAACTTGGAAAAATGAGCAAATAGTTGCTGTTTTAAGCCACTATTTTGGGGACGTGGTTTGTTAAACAGCAATAAATAACTCCTACAAACGTTTTTCTGAGGAATTATGAATAAAGGAAAAAGAGGATCCAATATACTGAAAGGGAGGTTAGGTTTTGTTCATTAATTTGTTCATTCACACACTCCATCTTCATGTCAAAAGGATTCAAGACCTCAAGGGGATCCCCAGGGATCCCTGTCTTCTGGTGTTCATTCATTTATATCATCCTGTCCTCTTGCGTGTGGGCTGAAACTAATGACTGTTTCTAACCAATGGAATATGGCAACAGAGATGGGATGTCATCCCTACGATGATGTTACATTATATACAGCTCCATTACGCTAACAGATTCACACCAGGGATTCGCCTTGTTGGCTTGAGGAAGTAAGCAGCAATGTTGAAGAAGCTCATTCAGCAAGAAACCCTGTGCAGCCTCTCAGAGCCAAGGGTGGCCTTCAGCCAACAGCCAACAAGAAACAGAAGCCCTCAGTTCTATAAACCTCAGGAAATGAGTTCTGCCAATAGCCTGAGCAGACTTGAAAGGCAATTCTTTCCCAATTGAGCCGCCAGATGAGAATGCAGCTCAGCTGACAACTTGATTGCATCCTTGCGAGTCCCACAGTAGAGGATACAGCTCAGCTGTGCCTAACGCCTTCCCCACAGAAACTGTGAGATGATAAATGTCTCCTGTTTGTTGTACAGCATAGAAAACTAATATAGCTGCTCAGGAAGCTTCATCTTTCAATCCTTTGACAGGAAAGCAACTTCTGTTCCTAAAAGGAAAATTCATGGTTTGTGAAAATAGGGAGACATTCTACAGATTTAAAAGGTCAATTCTTTCTCATCACACCATGATTTATTTAAAATTCTAGACAGGAGGGCATTTATTTTCATGGTTGACTCAGGGAACTGAGGATGATTTACTCAGAAAAGGTGGGGCAGAGAACAAATTGAATTTGTATACATGTATAAGGGGCTTTTTCTAGGTAATAGTGAGTAAGCTATTCAATTTCCATTGAGCTGAGAAAAAGAGAGGGGTGTTTAGTGCTACCAGAGTGTAGAGGATTATACTTAAACCTGAAGTAAATTCCAAGAAGATTGCTTTGACTTAAAACTTCCAATCACAGTAGAGATCTTTACTAATAAGTCAGGAGATGCCTCATCTCTGGTCAACAGCTTTTTGTATCCTGCTTCATGTTGACTAATCATTAAGGATTTAACTTGGAGTTTTAGAAGACTTCCTGATGATCATGGTGGAAAGATACTAAACTACCTGGTAAAACCAGGAAATCTTGCCTCTCTAGACTTCCAGGAACAATGAATAGGCATTTGGAAATATTTGAGAATTGTAACTTGTTTGATCTCTTGAGAGCTCTTTAAACTATATAATTCTAGAATTGGTGTGATATTTATATAAACAAAGAACTAAAATTATTTTTATAGCTTATCTAGTCTGCATATTTCGTTGATGTTTATAGTATTTGTTTTCTCACTATACTCTTCAATGAAGATAAGCAGAGATGTTTTGTTCTACAGTTGTTTAAAATTTTAAATCCAAGTCCAAATTTGTTGGTTAAAAAATATGAGTTTATGTTTTATTATTACAAAAGTATGTTTGTTTCTCATCACCTCCCTATGAGCAAACATTGTTCAAAACATTTTAACCTAAAAATTAAAAGCACCTATTACAAAATGCACACTTAAAAAAATCTAATTTTTTTTCTCTTGGGACATGCTTCCAGCCAGACCTAAGTCAAAGATCCCTAACTTTTGTTAATAACAAGTTTATTGGAATGTAATTTACATACCATGCAATTCACTCTTTTAAAGGTTATGATTCCATGGTTTTTAGTATATTCACAGAATTGTTCAATGGTCACCACAACTAGTTTTAGAATATTCTCATCACTTAAAAAAGAAACTTTGGACCCATTAACAGTCACTAATGGGCAATCACTAATCTATTCTCTGTTTCTATAAATTTGCTTATTCTAGATATTTCTCATAAACAGAATTGCACAATATGTGGTCTTTTGTGACTGGTTTCTCCAGTTAGCATAATGTCTTCAAGGTCTATCCATGTTGTATCAGTACTTCATTCCTTTTTATTGCCTCATAATATTTCATGATGTGGATATACCACATTTTATTTATCCATTCACCAGTTGATGGGTATTTCCACTTTTTCATTATTATAAATAAGGCTGCTATGAATATTTATATATAGGTTTTTGTGTACACATACATTTTCATTTATCTTGGGTATGTAAGGAGAGATGGAATTGCTGGGTCATATGGTTTCTCTGTGCTTAAACCTTATGCCAAATGGTTTTCCAAAGTGGTACACTATTTTACATTCTAACAAGTATTATGAGGGTTCCAATTTCTCCACATTGTAACACTTATTAATATCTGTCTTTTTAATTATAGCCATTCTAGTGGATGTGAAGTGGTATCTCATTGTGGCTTTGATTTGCTTTTCCTTGATGATACTGAGCAATTTTTCATTTGCTTATTGGCCATTTCTTTATCTTCTTTGGAAACATATCTCTTCATATACTTTGTCTATTTTTAAACTGGGTTATTTGTGTTTTTATTATTGAGCTGTAAGAGTTCTTTATATGTCTAGATACAAGTCCTTTATCAGATACATGATTGACAAAAACTTTTCGTAAAAAAATTGGTTGTCTTTTCATTTTCTTGATGGTGTTCTTTGAAGCCTATTTTCTTAATAGTGTTCTGTTAACAATGTTCAATTGATCTTTTTTTGTTTTATCCTTTGGGTGATATTTAAGAAAGCATTGCCTAATCCAAGATCATGAAGATTTATGCCAATGTTTTCAGCTGGGGATTTTATATCTTTAGCTATACATTTAGACTTTTGATCCACTTTGAGTTAATTTTTGTATATGGTATAAAGCAGAGGTTCAACTTCATTTTTTTGTGTGTGGATAAACAGTTGTTCCTGCACTATTTGTTGAAAAGACTTTTCTATCCCCGTTGAATTGTCTTGGCACCCTTGTTGAAAATCAATTGACCATAAATGTGACAGTGTACTTCTGGTAATTTTGTGTATGTGTGTATGTGTGTGTGTGTGTGTGATCTCAAAGGCTATTTTGTCTGATATTACTTAGCTTCTTTATGGTTGCTGTTTGCATGATGTATTTTTTATCATCCTTTATTTTCAACCTAGTTGCATCTATGGCAAAACAAATTACTACAAATTCAGTGGCTTAAAACAACACACATTTCCACTGGTCAGGAGTTTGGCACAGCTTAACTGAATTTTTTGCATAGAGTCTCACAAGGTTGTCATCAAGTGTCAGCTGGGCTACATTTTCGTCTAGAGCTTGGGGTCCTCTTCATAAGCTCATTCATGTTGGCATAATTCAGTTGCTGTAGTTCTAAGATTGAGGCACCAACTCTTAGATGTTACCTCTCTCCATAAGCAGTTCACAACATGGCTGTTTTCTTCTTCAAAAGAGTGTCTTGAGAGGCATCAAGAGAATGTCTCAGCTGACAAGTTTTTCTCATTAGGGAAGGGTTGGATCCACTTTTAAGGGACCACCTGATTATCCCAGGCCCACCCAGGATAATTTCTATTGATTAACTCAAAGTGGATTTATCAGGGACCTTAATTACATCTGCATCATCCCCTTCCTTTTGCCATATTCTAGTAGTTAGAAGTAAGTCAGAGAATCTGCCCACACTCAAGGAGAAAGGATTACACAAAAGAATAGACACTAGTACAGCAGGAATTATGAGGGCCATGTTAGAATTATGCCTATGACAGATGGGGACCTGGGTCGGAGCACAAATTCTCTTTTATCCATTTTGATTTTTGAAGTATGTGAATTTATTACTTCCTCAAAAATAAAATTTTAAATCTTTGAAACTTTGCATTTGTCTCATTGGACTTATATGTCCTTACGAAAAAGACTGCTTTGTAGCTATTCTTACTGTAAAATCATTGAGTCATTGGGAGGTCTGGAGGCAGGCTGTGGAACTTTGAGCAAGATATTTCATCTCTTTGTGCCTTGGTTTCCTTTTCTGTAAAAATGAGCACATAGGATGTTGTGAGAACTGAGTTAACATATTGATATCACTCAGATACTGCTGCTTGCTAACACAAAATCTTAGTAGCATACAACAGTAAGCATCTATTTCCCCAACAGTCGGGGGCTAGAATGGTTCCGCTGATCTCAGCTGGATTTGGCTAGGCTTGGCTCCAGGCTGTGGATTCATTTCTCTCTGCTCCATTCTCATTCTTCTGGGAATAGCACACTGCCTAGAGGAAGTGTTTTCATGGCCATGAAAGCAGCCAGAAGAACTTCTCATGGCAATAGCCAGAAGCACAAGAGGAGGAGAGGGCAAGCTCATCTGCATAAGCTTATTTCATGCCTCTGTTTTTACCACATCAGCTAAAATCTTATTTGCCAAAGACAGTCACACGCCAACCCCTACGTTGCGCCAAGCTCAATGTCAAGGGATGACGAAGTATACTCCACCCACTACCAGGCCATGGCAAGGATATAGATGTATAATATGACTATAGGGAAGTGAAGAATTTTGACCTAACATCAGCTCAGTCTAACATTAATATAGAAGACACTTACTTCTGTTTTACATTTAAGACATTTACAGCTGGAATATAATAATGCTAAATAAATCTTTGCTATCATTGACCAGATTTTAAAAATAAAAATAATAATAATATTGTTGAATGCTTCTGAAAGCCTTGCTAGTTATTTCAATAATACTGCTGTTCTTTAGAATAAAGCTGAGGTAAAAATGTAAAATGGTACAGTCCCTGTGAAAAAGTTTGGCAGTTTGAAAAAAAAACTAAACATACGCTTACCATATGATCCCAATTGCACTCCTGGGTATTTATCCCAGAGAAATGAAATTTTATGCCTGCACAAAACCATGTACACTAATGGTCATAGCAACATTATTTGCAATAGACCTAAATTAGAAGCAACCCAAAAATCATTCAATAGGTGCATGGGTAAGCAAACTATGGGACATCCATAGGCTAGAATACTACTCAGCAATAAAAAGGAACAAACTATTGATACACACAGTTTGGACGGACCTCAAGGGAATTTACGCTGAGTGGAAAAAAGCCAACTCAAAAGACTACCTAGTTTATCATTTCATTTATATAGCGTTCTCATATGACAAAATTATAGAGATGGAGAATAGATTTCTGGTTCCTAGGGGTTAGAGATGGGCATGACCTTAAATAGGCAACATGAGGGAATCTTTGTGGTGCTGAAACAGTTTTGTATCTTGATTGTGATGGTGGTCATACAAATCTAGACATATGATAAAACTGCACAGAACTACACATACACAAATAAGTGTCTTTAAAACCTGGAAATATGAATGTCTGTGGATTGTATCAATATTCCTTTCATGGTGTTGGTATTGTAGTACAGTTATATCAGATGTTATTATTGGTGGGATACTGGATTAAGGGTACACAAGGCCTCTCTGTACTAATTTTGCAACTTCCTGTGAATCTATAATTATTTCAAAAAATTTTATTGGATTCTGAGTTATGGGGGAAAGCCTTCTCTTCAAGTTTATAAAAGAGTTTACTCATAGTTTTCTTCTGGTGCTTTTATAGTTTCCTTTTCTAGGTGTTTTGATATTTTTATTAGGCTGAAACAGAAAGCTCATGTGCATTCAACTATTTACACAGAGCATCTCCTCTTGGAAGTTTCATATGCTTATCAAAAACTCAACTGAGATAAACTCATGCAAGCCTGGTCAGTACTCTGTGGTCCCTATTCAGTGAACAGCGCTCCTGTCCACTCTCACACAAGTCAGAGGTGGGGATTCATCCTTGAAAATCTCTTTCCCTTTTACCCCACTCTATATAGTCAATCTTCCTTTGAGTCCTATCAATTTTACTTCCTAAGTATCTCTTGAAAATTTTCACATCTTACTGTCTCTCATTCTGTGATCAAAATTAAGTTACCATGTTACCAAGTTACTACTGCAAAACGAACTGACTCCTGTATCCCTTGTGACAAACTCCTTAGTATATCTGGTGAGCTTTTCCAAATGCAAATCTGATAATATCACACACTCACCCATCCCATCCTTCCCCGTACTGGGTATTTAAAAGTGCCTTTGAAGGCTTCTCATTGTGTTCAGTTGAAAAGAGACCAAAATCTTAAAGTGGCCTTATAGCACTGAATGATTTGACCCTTGTCTGTCACTATTACTTTTAACAACACTCTCCCCCTCAGCCCAGCCAAAACGGTCTTCCATTTGATTCTCCATCATCCCATGATCTTTTCTTGCCATAGGGCCTTTGTACTCTTTCCTCTTGGGAATGACCAACCCCAATTTGGTTTAGTTAACTTCTGTTCATTCTTTGGCTTACTGCTTCCTCAGAGTTGCTTTCCTTGTGTCCCAGATAAAATATGAGTTTCTCATGTATTTGAGAACACATATTCTCATAGTACTGTATTCCTTCTGCATTCAAATGTATTCAAAGCATTTCTCAATTTATTCATAAATTAGTGTGATGATTTGCTTAGTGTCTGTGCCCTTCACTAAAGAGCCTCATGAAAGCTATGACTTTGTCTCTTTTAGCTTACTGTGACATCCTCGTTGCTCAGTATGGTGCCTGGTGTACAGCAAATATGTATACATATAAACGTATGTTCAATGATTGGATTAGGGACCTATACAGGCTTACAATTTGCCAGATGTGTTATCTTGGGCAGATGACTTAACTTCTTGGAACCTCAGTTTCTTTACAAGTAAAATGGCTGTCTCAGTCTGATATTCCCAGAAAGCAGGGCCTAAGACAAAGGCTTCTGTGCTACTCATTTTGTTATGGAGTACAACTCCCAGGAACAGGAGCGAGGGAGAGGGGGAGGGAGGGATGAAAGAGGGAGAGCCATATCTAGAATGTGTTGTTGAGCTTGCTGTAGCTATGTGCCATGAGAAGTTGTATAAACAATCTCAAAACAACCCTTTTGGAGAGAGAAAGGGGAACTTTTGTCCACCAGGTTGACCTGCCTGGGCATGACGCGTGGCGTTGACAGGCCGCACTGCAGGAGGCGGTTGGAGTCCATGCGCAGCAGCATCACCTAGTCTGCGAGGTTCTTCCAGGGGTGGCGGGGAGGTGACTGGAAAACGTGCCAGGCACATCCTCAGCAGTCAATACATACATAGTCATTATTATTAGGAATGTGTATTTCAGTCCCCAAATATCATTTATTTCCTTCTTCCCTCCTTTCCTTCCCTCCCTTTTTCTTTCCAGAGAGAAAGGTGATTTTGAAGTCTTCCTTGTGGAAAGTAAGCAAGGAAAAAATGCTAGGAAAACTCTTAAAAAAAAAAAAGAGCAACAATGTTGTGTAAAGTCTCAATAATTTCAAGAGTGTGGTACTGGTGCATGAACAGAAGGACAATGGGCATCTATTTTTGTGGACAAAACGTGTGTGGCTATTCATTATTATGGCATTGTTTATAATAGTGAAGAACTGGAAATAACCTAAATATCCATCAGTGGGGCGTTGACTGAAAAAAAAAAAAGGTATGTTTATACAATACAATATGAAGCAGCTGAAACAAATCATGAAGTTCCTTAATACTGATATAGAAAGCTCTCCAACATCAATTAAGTGAAAAAAATCAAGATACAAAACAATGTGTACAATGTGCTAATACTGGCATGAAAAGGTAAGAAAAACATATTTTCATATTTGCTTGAAGAGACATTTAAACATTGTGTTTGTATGTGCCTAAGTATTTTATTACCTATTGCTGTATAACAAATTATTCCAAACTTAGCAGCATAAAAAACAACAAATGTTTATTTTCTCACTTGTTTTTTTTATAGCCATTCAGGCATGGCTTAGCTGGGGATACAGGTTCAGACTTACATGAGGTTGCAATCAAGATGTTACCTAAGGCTTGGCTGGGTCTGAGAGCCACTTCCAAGATAGCTCACTCACAAGGCTGTTAGGCAGGAGGCCTCAATTTCTTCCCAACTAGACCTCTCCATAAGGTTGCAACTGGCCTCCCTCAGAGTAAACGATCTGAGAGAGACGGAAATGGAACAACCCGCAAAGACCGTGGCCTAGTCTAAGAAGTCACACACAATCATGCTTGCCACATTCTATACGTGAAGAGAGTCACTAAGTTTGGCCCACATGCCAGGGGAGGGGAATTAAGCTTCACATTTTGAGAGGACTATCAGAGAATTAGTTGACATATTTCAAAATCATCTGGGGAGGGAGGAACAACTAGGCGAAGAGGGCCAGGGCTGGAAGGAAGATCTTTACTGTATCTAACTTTACATTGTTTTAAACTGTGTATTTGACTATATTAATCAAATAATTGTATCTCTTTTAAAAAGAAACATGTTTTAAACTATTAGGGAAAGAACTGGGAGATAGATGAAAGTTGGGGAAAAAAAGCTGAACAGGATGTGAATGTGAAAAACTGGTTGAGGTGAAATTGACCTTTGTCCAAAAAGATAGGAAAAAAGGAGGGTCTACTTTATGATCACCCTGCCGCCTCCTCCCCACCCCAAGAGACTTAGTATTCTCACTTTTTAGGGCACCGGGTGGTGACGGTGAAGTGTGAGTTCTGGATAATGGGTTTGTGGAAGGGGAAGAACTCTGTAGCCAGAATGTTGGATGGGAAGAGTTTACCGTTTACCGTTTATTATAGCTTAAGTCCTGTTACAGTATCTCTCCTACCTAAATCGTTCTGTAACCAGTCTGTGGTCACTGTTGATTTTAAATAATATCGGATGACACACTACCATTTTTGGGTAATGTTTTACTTATAAGCTCCATTCTTCTGGCTCTCCAAATTCCACTTTCAAGTTTGACATCTATTCTTTAACGTAACTGGCACAAAACTGTCAAGTACGCCAAGAGGATTTAACCTAGTAATTACATTGAAGGAGATTTAATGTGTACAAAGACGTGGCATGAAATCCAACCGGTTTATTGTCTCAGTAAAAAGTTCGTTAAGGTCGAGCGTACTGGTATGTGCAGTACTAACTGTACTCACTGCGCCCTGTGATTTTTACAAGTCGGGAGTGAGGAACAAAGCTTTACAAACAAAACTAATCAATTTGTTCTAACCTCTTTTTTCATACACTAATACACCCAGAAGCACTCCATGTTCACTTTCAAGCCATTTAAAGGCAGTTGCCCCTTTTGAAGGGTCTGGGAATCCGGGCAGAGAGCGCGCCCTCTTCCCTCCCGCTACAGCGGTGAGCAAAGTCCTTCCAGCGTCTCTTGGGGACCCTGGACTCCAAGGCGGGTCCCTGCAGCGCCGATCGAGTTCGATTCCGAAGACGGTGGTGTCTGGGATGCTAAAGGCACAGCTGGAGGCCGAGCAGGGTCCACCCTGGCGAGGCCGCGGCTGCCCCGCTTCGTGGCGGCCTTGCCAGTCCCTGGTTCCAGCCCCGGTTTCTTGGGGAGCGGGGAGCACAGGGAGAGGCGGGCAGAAAAAGGACACGTCACCGGAGGGGGACCGCGCAGGCCGGGCGGCGAAGGGACCTCATAGAAAGGGCGAGCCGTGGAGACCCAGGGGCCGGGGGGAGGGCCATCGTGGTCGTCCGGTCCCCGCCCTCTGCCCGGCCCGCCGGGACCCAGCCGGCCGCTTCCGGCGCCCTCCGGGCCCGCCCCGCGCAGCCCGTGCCACATCCTCCAGTGACGTCAGCCAGCGCCGCCATATTGGAAAGGCGCCGCCGCCGCTTCCTCCTCCTTCGCCTCCGCCTCGGAGCTCTGGCTGCCTCGGGGGCCGCGGCCGCAGGGAGGACCGAGCCCCTCGCCTGCCCCGCCGACGCCCGTCCCGCCCGCTTCGCCCCGGCCCGTCTCCCCATGACTGGCCCCGCTGCCGACGGAGGTCGCCCCAGCGCCCGGGTTTAACACGGAAGCCCGGGTCGGGGCCCGCGGAGGGAGCGAGAGGGATACCCGGCCGGTCCCGCGTCCCTGTCGGCCCGGCGCGGTGCCTCGGCGGGAGCCATGACCTCGCTGACCCAGCGCAGCTCCGGGCTGGTGCAGCGGCGCACCGAGGCCTCCCGCAACGCCGCGGACAAGGAGCGGGCGGGGGGCGGCGGCGGCGGCAACGGCGAGGACGACGCGCAGAGCCGCCGCGACGAGCAGGACGACGACGACAAGGGCGACTCCAAGGAAACGCGGCTGACCCTGATGGAGGAGGTGCTCCTGCTGGGCCTCAAGGACCGAGAGGTGCGAGCGCGGCGGGCAGGGCGGGGGCGGCCGGCGCGGGGCCCGGGCGCCAGGCGGGAGCCCGGCCACCCGCGCCGCGCGTCTGCCCTCCGAGCTGAGCGCCCAGCTGGCCCAGTGCTTCCAGATCCTCCCCGCACAGATTTCTTGGATTTCCCTTTCTCCTTTCACAGTCACTCCTTTCATTTTGACTGCCCGGCAGCCTGTTTCTTCCTCGCTCTTTTTCCGCGTGTTTAACCCGTGTAGACCCCAGGGTATATACAGTTCCCACCTGGAGACTGCGAGTTAGAGTGAAACACCAGGATCAACCAACGCCCCGGAGTCAGGGGCTCTGCAGGTTTTAGGACCTGGGAGGGGTCCACGAATCTGCTTTCTGGGGGGTTAAAGGAAACACAACTTAAGGTGTACGGTTTGGAATTTTGAAAAAATGTCAGTGAAATGGTAATGGAGGCAAAAGTTGTTTTCCTGATAAAGTTAAAAATCCAACAAAATTCTCATGAAACCTCTGGGAAAGTGACTTTCTAGGTAAACTTGGTTTGGGTGAGAAATCATTTTTAGCATCGCTTTTACATTTTATCAGTATTCTCAAGAAAGAAGTGCCGTCTTAAAAGCTTTTTCGTGGGGGTGCTTGAAGTGCTAGGTTTGTGATTTGATGGAAGGCCTAAAGTTTCGATAGATACTTTTACTCTGACTTTGAAACGATTATTTTAACACCAGTATCTTTTGAAAATGTTGACACACAGAGAATTTGAGAAAAATGCTACAGTGGACATGTATATACTCAGCTCCTAGGTACTATAGTTAACATTTTGCTAGATATGCTTTATGACCTGCAGAGGGTCGGACAGATGAATGTACAATGTATGGTCAGGGGGTCCCAGACGTTTGTTTTATCTCCGTATGGAAACTACAGACAGCACATTTTGAGTCGAATACAAAAAATACCTGATTTTTTTTAAAATAAAGTTTTCCCAATTCACAGAGGTGGGCAAAAAAATATTTAATTCTTCTTTAAACAGCTTAGTCTTTTTTCACCAAAACTTACCAGAAATAGGTGAGTTTCATATGGATTGTTTGTGTACTCCTGATATTTAGTAATCTAATGAGTTTAAGTTTTACCTTGATGGGAATGTGTAGTGTATTTGCAATATCTGGGCGTTCAATTTGCTCAGGTTTTACTGATGATCACTTGAAAAAGTTGATGTCCTTTTGGCTATGAAAGGGGCCCGGTATCAGTTTTTTTTTTTTTTCCTCCAGTTTTTTAATTACTGAGTTATGATGAAAGCAGGCTATGTGTGAAATTTCTTTTTGTTCTTTGAAAAAACAAAGTATAATGTCCTACTAATGTGATTTTAGAATATATTCAACTTATTTTTAGATTTCACAATTTAGAATCTTGGTAGTAAACATTTCTCTTCAAGTCTTTATCTTTTTCCTTAGGGACAAAAGTAACATTATAGAAAATACCCTCCCCCCCCAAACCCCCTGCATCCCCCCTGCCAAGAAAAAAAAAAGCAAAATAAGAAAACAAGTCATCTATTCCTGAGTGAACATTTTGGTTTTACAGTTTTTGAGACTTCGGTGTGCTTACATTCTTTCTGTAAAACTAAAACTTTAAAGTTAAAACCAAAATTAGCTTTTGGACTTCTGAGTCACTAAATGAGAAATTATGGTGGAAAAGTACTTTTGTTTTTTCAAGTACGTGTTACTTTAAATGTTTAAGCAGAGGCATATTAACATGCTGTGTTTCTGTGATTGGTTTTCATGAAGATTATTTAAAGATTTATTTGTTGAAGCTTAATGGTACTTAAAATTTAGACAATTTGAAGTTATTTGGTGGTAGATAATGGAAACCATCTGTTGTGTTTGTGTCAAGGGTCACTATACTTTCCGTGTCACGGCCAAGGTCCAGACGCTAGCTAATTCTAGACATTTCTTACTAACTTCAGCAACCACGTAGGGAAACTTTTTTTCCCTCCCTTTTGCAGGTTGAGTCCTGGGAGCTGAAGTGGAGGTGGGTGGGGCTGGGACTTTTCATTGCTTTAGATTTAGATTTTAGGGATTAGCCTGTGTATTTTCCCCTGTCCTCACATCTTTACCTAATAACTAGCCCTGGCAACTTACCTATTCATGTTTTTCTCCTTGGGAGATTCCCCCCCCCCCCCCCGTGTCTTCAACTTGTATCACTCTTTTCATAGGACAGGAATTACTCTCTGATGTATGTTCTAGGCATTTATGCTTGTTAATATTAGATTTTAACTTACTAAATTTTAACAAGTTTGAATATTAACAAGTTCTAAACTTTTTAGCCATAAAACACAGCTTAATAAATCCATTGCTTTAAATTTTTGTTGTTTTAACTTAGCATCCATTTTTAGTGATAGCTTTTAAGATATTTAAAAGCTAAATTTTAAGGTTAGGTCATTCATGATGGACACATTTTGTATATATGTGACGTAACCTTATTTGAAATCAAAATAATCAAGAAAAATTTTGAAGAAGTTGTGAAATGGTGAAATTAGTTTGACTTTTTAAAAATGCTGAGACTTATGGCTTGTTAAAAATACTTTTTGTTGAATAATAAGCCTACAGAAAAGTTCACATGTGTGAAGAATCTTTGCAAACTGAGCACACCTGTTAAACCAGCGCCTAGATCAAGAAACAACATGATCAGCTCTCCAGAAGCTCCACCTGATTTCCTTTCCAGTCTCTTCCTGGTCCTCGAGGGTCACCATTCACTTGACTTCAGAATTCAGCATAGAATAACTTTGCCCATTTTCGTACTTTGATTTGTATCTTTTATTCCGCATTGTTTGTGAGCTTCATCTGTATTGTGTGAGGTTGTCGTTTGTTCATTCTCATTGCATTACAACTTACTTTTAACACATACACAATCTACAACATTGAAAATAATTATTTTGATTTCTATCCTGAATTTAGTTTTCTCCCCCCTCACCCCTTTACTGAACAGAAGGCTCAGCTTGCCTGCCAATAAGCAGATGGTCTGGCTTCAAATTACCTATTAGGGGTGACTCTAAAGTTACTGTGGGTTTCATTTCATGTATTTTTTTTAAATGATTTTCCTTTCTGGCTTTTACTAAAATACAGGTGCCTATCCCTTCTGGGAATTCCAGTGCTCAGTCTGGGCAGAGGACATAGGTGTTGAAGTGAATCTTCGGAGGCCACAGCAAGGGTGGCAGATAGGTTTAAAGTTGAATTCAACTTCCAAATAATTAGCGAGATTTCTGCATTCTCTGTGTTTGAGAGGGAAGGGCACCAAAAGAGCCAGGTGTTTCCCTTCCCCAACCTATTTGATTTTTCCATAGAGACTTGCAGTAGAGTGTTTTCAGAATGCCTCATTGAGAATTATCTGAAATAACTGGTGTCATATACTTTGAAATGTCTTCATTCGTGGCAAATCTTAGTGCTTTAAAGTTGTATTTAGTTATTTTAAATGGCCAGGTAAATTTAGAGTGTACATGTGGAATAGACAGTGTAGCCCTGGTTGGAGGTGTGTCCTTTATTTTACATGTTATTTGAACTCTCTGAGCCTCAGAGCTCCCTGAAATGGAGAGAGACATAGTCCTCTCCCATGGTTCTGATTGGATTGTTGCATTTATTGTTTTACTCTCTACCACGTCTTCCCCAGGTTTTGTCTTACTTTTAGGGCTCTCCTTAATGTGTATAGCCCCAGGATGCTCTGTTGAAGCATTTACCCCTTTCCTTTTGTGGTGCAGTCAGACTTAGACTTGTCCATTCAGACGTTTTCTCTTGGGGCTTTGGATCTTGAGAGCAGAGCAGGCTGTGGGGTTTTTTGGAGACCTATCAGAGGAGTGTCGTGTGGATCAGACTGTTCTCTGACTTAGTTCTTTTAGCTTCTTTCTCCCTAGCCCTTTGATGCTGTCTTTTTTCCGTCTTGATTTTCCAGACACTTTGCAGTTTTGTAAATTGAAGAACCTTCTAGTAAAGTCTCCTTTTAAAGATAGCCAGTTACTCATGTTTTTAATGCTTGCAGAAAAGAACCATAATGCGATAATTTTACACTGCATCTTGAAAAATAAAGTGCTTGAGCTGGATAATACACGTTTAGGGTAAAATAGTTAAGTTTAACTAAAATGATGGAACTGACTTTTGTGTGGCTTTTAGACTGGCTTCAGAGGTTGATCTCAAAGATGTGCTCCATTTTTGGAGTAAATTTCCCAAGGTCGCTACTTTGAACTACAGTGCTTATCAAGATGGATAACTTGTTTTTAAAAAAGTTCTCATTTCTATACATGCAGTAATATATACCATCTCTGCATATCAAACCTCTTAATGAGAAATTCACATTTTCAGTATTTCAGGATGTGCTAAGATTTTTAGTACAGTATAATAAAGACTCTGAGTTTTGGAATCTTGTTAGTCCTTTAATACAAATTATGTACTGTTGATATTTTTGAAAGGTTTGCAATTTCACTTATTTTTTCAGGTGTATTTAAGAATAAGTACACACGTATGAGATCTACAGGATCTCAAAAATTTGTTTTTGGAGTTCATTGAACCACTTGATTGTACCTTTTAAATAGGATTTTAATTAGTGAAATCACTTTTCAGTGCTTCGGGGTTCTTTCACAGTGTGGCCAAAATATTCACTGATTCATTTTGTAAGTCATACTAATATTTGATATTTATTAATTTTAAACTGAGCATTCCTGTATGATCATTTGAGACTATCTTTTAGAATTATACTTTTGAAATAATTTTGATCAAATATTTGGAGAGTTTTTCTGATGTTTAAAGAAATAACCTGTTATAAAAAGTGTCAGTTATGTGTAAGTTTCAAAAGACCCGAAAGATACTGTGTTTGTCTTGTTATGTAATGTTAAACTTTTGGCCCAGCACTCCTTTATGTTCAGGCAAATTTTTCCTACTTTGTATCAGGATAATTTTTCTGCTGTTAATCAGGGTAAACTGTATCATTCAAAGTTGCTATAGTCTTTGTTCAGGGGATTTTATTTTCATGCTAGTCTCCTTCTGAAGCAGCACAAAGAGACTGCTTGTCCCTGTGTTTCTTCCATTTAATAAGTGTAGTGACAAGTGCCAAAGGTGGAGGCCTGGCTTCATTTTGAAATTGATGTTAGTGGCTTTAGGTTTCTCTAATCAAAGCCTGAAACACTGCAGCCTGTTTTAATAGCATTGTATGATATATAATGCAGTCTAGTAAATAATGAGGTTTTAATTTAGATATTACAGGTGTGTATGTGTGTGTGTGTATATATATATATTATATATATATATATAATATATATATATAATAGGTTGTTATTTTATCCATATTACCTCATCTATTTTGTTTGGTAAACTGATCTACAAGAATACAATTAATATTAACATACATTATATTATCAGAAAGAATGCTTCTGGTAATTAGACTTTTAAGCTTAAAAAGTTAAATTTTAAATGAAAAAAATTTTAAACTTTTTGTTTTTAAACTTAAATTGTATGTGGTTTATATATTCCTTTAATGGAGGAGTTCTTAAACTGGAGTCAACAGATGTAGTTTAGAAAGTCTTTGAACAATGCAGTTGTATGTGTATTTTTCTGGAGAAAGAGAACATATCTTTCATCAGATACTCAAAGCATTTAGTGACAGAAATTTAAAATTTGTTTTAGTTTAAGTTTTTCATTTTTGCTGTGTTTTGTGTTTTTGTTTCCTTTGGAAAATTGACTTCAGAAAATTTCAGGTTTCAGGTAGCAGTGAGTTGGATTTTCAGTTCTGTGAGATTAGAGATAGGAAGCCGACATTTCTGTAGCCTGGTCATCTTGCTAAATGACGTTTACAAGTTGTGAAACTACCCCATGTAGAATGCTAACAACTTCCATGCATTCATCAAAAGTTTATTGAGCCTAGCCCTTGATGAGGTACAAACACTAGGAAGAAGATCTCTATCTTTTAAGCCCATTTCATTTTAGTTCTCTGGGTCAAAACTCTTATAGTAAACTACAAAACTAAATTGTATTGCCATTGTAGACTTTTTCCTTGGTGAATAGCTTAGCTCATATAGCTGGCATATAGCTACCACTCAGTATTTATTAAGTAAATCATGTATTTTCAGTGAGAGTGATGTCATCCCTAAAGGAGGGAGAAATGATTCTGGGGGTGGTGATGAAAAATTCTACCTCCATTTTTTTTTCTTACTCCTTTTAAGTGTAAAGCATAGATACATGTACAGTATGTAAACAAATATACAATGGACCATCTTATTGAAATGTAATGGGGGAGCGTGTGGTTAGGGGAAAAAGTCTGAAAAGCTCCTTTAGGGAACAATAATGAAAAAATTGAGAAATACTAAAATAAATCAATACTGAAAATACTTAAGTTTGTGCTTAGCTGAAGTTTAGAGATCCTTTTCTCTGATAGGAATTTTTATGGTAATAGAATTTGACTTGTAGCTCAGTTGTAGGAGGAACAGTTTTAGCATTCTGAACTGTAGGAAGTTGTGAATTATATTTTAAGAGCAAAGTTATTTTATTTATATTCATTTTTATTATTGGAAGTGTAGTTTACAATGTTGTATCAATTCCTAGTGTGCAACATGTTTAGTCATACAGATACATACATATATTTGTTTCACATTCTTTTTCATTATAGGTTACTACAAGATACTGAATATAGTTCCCTGTGCCGTACAGAAGAAACTTGCTTATTTATTTTATATATAGTTAGTTAGTATCTGCAAATCTCTAATTCCCAATTTAATCCCTTCCCACCACCTTCCCCCTCAGTAACCGTAAGTTTGTTTTCTATGTCTGTGAGTCTGTTTCTGTTTTGTAAATAAGTTCATTTATTTATTTATTTATTTAAGATTCCACACCTGAGTGATGTCATGGTATTTTTCTTTCACTTTCTGACTTCACTTAGAATGATGATCTCCAGGTCTATCCATGTTGCTGCAAATGGCATTATTTTATTTTTTATGGCTGAATAGTATTTCATTGTATAAATATACCACAACTTTATCCAGTCATTTGTTGATGGACATTCATTTAGGTTGTTTCCATGTCTTGGCTATTGTATACAGTGCTGCTGTGAACATTGGGGTGCATGTATCCTTTTAAGTTAGAGTTCCCTCCAGCTATATATGCCCAGGAATGGGATTGCTGAATCATGATAAGTCAATTTTTAGTTTTTTGATTAATCTTCATACTGTTTTCCATAATGGCCGCACCAAACTACATTCCCACCAACAGTATAGTAGGGTTCTCTTTCCTCCACACCCTCTCCAGCATTTATTGTTTGTGGACTTTTGAATGATGGCCATCCTGGCTGGTGTGAGGTGATACCTCATTGTGGTTTTGATTTGCATTTCTCTGATAATTAGCAATATTGAGCACGCTTCATGTGCCTATTGGCCATTTGTGTGTCTTCACTGGAGAATTGCTTGTTTAGGTCTTCTGCCCATTTTTGGATCAGGTTGTTTGTTTTTTTGGTTAAGTTGTATGAGCTGTTTATATATTCTGGAAATTAAGCCCTTGTCGCATCATTTGCAAATATTTTCTCCCATTCTACAGATTGTCTTTTTGTTTTGCTTATGGTTTGAGCAAAGTTATTCTTGTTGATTGATAATGTGTAGGTAAACTTTTTGTTCCCCACTTCTACCCTCTACCTTCTGCATGGACTGAAAATTAAAGGACTGCATATAAATTGCTAATGGTTATTTTTACTCTGGTTTCATTTTCTAATTCCAGTTTCTTACATGTAACTGTTAAACAGTTCTATACCATGTTGACAAAATAAGGTCAGAAATAGCATTTTGAGAATTTAGCTTAAATTTCAGTTCAGTCACTGAATTGAACTTCTCATTTAATTTTTAAAATCTATATCCTATTATATAAGATGGAAACAGATTTAGTTCAGTCCAACTAGTGAACACCTATATGCCAGTGTCTTTGCTTGGTGGTGGGGTTACAAAGAAAAACTTCCCCTCAAGGAGCATCCTGTTTATACAGAAGACAGATTTGCAAATGGTTTCAATAAAATAAATTACTGACTTCAATGAAAGTACTTATTAAGAGTAGCAGAGACATAGGGAGATGCCTTGGATTGGGACTCAGAAGACTGCTCTGTTCTTGACTCCCAGGCTTGCCCTTGACTAGTGAGAAGAATTAGGATAACTGCTTTTAATTCTTAGACCCTCAGTTTCCCCCTGGGCACAGTGGGCCTACGTTTGTGGACTGTCCCATAATGTCTAAATTGTAGGAATCCAGTGAATTGATATATGTACAAGTACTTTGAGAACTACAAGGTGCTGAACAAATGCAAAAGGGTAATTGCCTAGCCTAGAGAAGTGACTTAAGATTTTTGTAGTGATCCTTGATGAGTATTAATACTTCCACAATTTTTTTTTTATTATTTCTTGACCCTCTTGTGGTTTGCTGGGCTTCGTGAACATTCCATTTAAGTGTAATTGCTTGTATATGCATTTTTCCTGAACCTACAACCTGTTTTATTTTGGGTTGTTTTTTTTTTTTTTTTTGGTAATCCCTGGCCAGCTGTTTTGGGAAATCTGGAAATCTGAAGTAACACTTCTTATTCTTAGGCCAAGTCCAGAGTCTTCCTTGAACAATTTTTATAAGATACTCCTGCCTCTCCAGAGACACCAGAAGCCTCCAAACCTCTAAAATGATACATGACTCTAATGACAAGTAAAATACATGTAAAGTGCCTTGCATCATTGGTGCACAATAAATGTTAGGTTTCAGTGTGTCTTGCTTGTAAATCAGAAGGCTTCAAAAGGTCCTGACCTCTTCTAACCCCTCTTATCACCAGTTCTTCCCACCTTTCATTGGTCCCATCTACTCTTTTTGATGCCCCCTCCATTTTTTTTAGGGAGGGTCCTTCCTCCCTGAATTCAAGGCCAAGATCTGAAGGTGATAGGGCTGGGTCCCCTGGAGAAGGCATTGGCCCACAACTCTTAAAAATTTGTCTTTATTGAATTTTTCACCCCATTTCCTCCCCATCTTTTATTTAACTTCATTTCTCCCTCACTGTTGGTCCTTTGGCTACCAAAGCCCCTTCCCTGAGGAGATTGAGTGGGGAAAGATGTGGGAATAACAGTTGCCAAAATTGCACCAAATTATGAAATTTTACTTTGTTCAAGGCTTTTTGTTAAATGTGACCTGGAATAAAATAAATTAACAAGAAAAGTTCTAGTATTCACAAGTTTATGGTCTAGTAGTGGGAAGATAAGGCACTTGAGAATTAAAGTAACAGTGTAAAGTAGTACTATCCTGAGTGCCACCTGGGTAGTAGAAGACAGCATGTTTCTGGTTCGGAGGAAGTACAGAATTAGGCCGAGGCTGTCCCGGAGCGTGTCAGGAGCAGAAGGGAGTTGGGCTGGCATTGCACAATTTACGGGAGGGGCATTTCATTTCAGGAGACGAGGGGGAGCCAGGGCTTGGAACAGTCTACCAGGGAATTCTATTCACAGAGTAGTTTGAAGCTAACTGGAAATTGGTTTTGGGATTAACTTCCATTTGATTGTCACAAATAGTCATCTAAAGTGACATCCATGAAATTCTAAATTAAAATTTAAAAATTGTCTTAACGTACATTTGAAGTGATTTTCAAAAATACTTGATGTACTTAAAGTTGTTTTTAAGTTTTGAACTTAAAATATTTTGTCTGTTCATCCATTCACCCATCCATGTAACTCTCACTTAATTTCTCAAGTATTTGAAGATCTTTTATGCTTTGGGCAGTGTCGCTGGAGTCCCATTATTAAAATGGTTTTTTTCCATAGTCTCGGTTGTGACTGATAGATCTAAAAGAATAGAAGGGAAGCTATAGGCTTTTAATTTTTAGTTTTTTTGTTGTGATAAAATAGAACATTTACCATTTCAGCCATTTTAAAGCGTACACCTCTGGTGTTAAGGACATTCACATTGTTGTAAATGTCACAGACATTGTCACTACTCCATTGCAAACTGAAACTCCTACCCGTTAAATGCTATCTCCTCATTTTCCCGTTCTCCAGCCTCTGGTAACTACCATTCCATTCTGCTTTTTATCTCTGAATTTGACTATTCTAGGTACCTCATACAAGTGGAATTTAAGGCTGATTAATATTCTGTTATATGTATATACCACATTTTGTTTGTCCATTCATCTGTTGATGGACATTTTGGTTGTTTCTGCTTTTTAGTTATTGTGAATAAGGCTGCTTTGAACATTGTTGTACAAATAACTGAGTCTCTGTTTCAGTTCTTTTGGATATATACATGGAAGTGGGATTGCTGGATCACATGGTAATTCTATGTTTAGTTTTTTTGAGGAACTACCATATGACTTTCCACAGTGGTTGCACCATTTTACATTCCCAGCAGCAATGTGCAAGGATTGTGATTTCTCCACATCCTGGCCATTACTTGCTACTTGGTTTTTTTTGTTTTGTTTTTTGATGATAACTATTCTAACAGGTGTGATGTGGTATCTCATTGTGGTTTTGATTTGCATTTCTCTCGTGATTAGTGATGTTGAACATCTTTTCATGTGCTTATTGGCCATTTATATATCTTCTTTGGAGAAATGTCTGTTTAAGACCTTTGCCCATTTTTTAAACGGGTTGTTTTTTTCTGTTGAGTTTTAGAAATTCTTTATGTATTCAGGATATTAGTCTTTTATCAGCTACAGGCAAACGTTGTCTTGTTTTTATTGCACTTCACTTTATTGTGCTTGACAGATACTGCTTTTTTTTTTTTTTTTAAACAAGTTGAAGGTTTGTGTTAACTCTGTGTTGTCAGATGGTGATAGTGTAAACAACTTTCTATGTACACAAAATTTTGTGTTCTCACTTTATTGAGATACTTGCTTTATTGCAGTGGTCTGGAGCTGAGCCTGCAGTATCTCTGACATATGCCTATATGTGATTTGCAGGTATTTTCTCCTATTCTGTGGGTTGTCTTTTCACTCTGTTGATAATGTCCTTTAATGATGAAGTCTCTTTTTCTTTTGTTAATGCTTTTGGTGTCATATCCAATAATTCATTTCTGAATTCAATGTCGTGAAGCTTTTCTGTTTTCTTCTATGAGTTTTATAGTTTTAACTCTTAATTTGAGGCCTTTGATCCATTATGAGTTAGTTTTAGTGTAGGGTATAAGGCAAGAGTCCAGCTTCATCCTCTTACATGTAGATATCCAGTTTTCTCAGCACCATTTGCTGAAAAAACTGTCCCTTCTCTTTTGAATGGTCTTGACACCCTTGTTAAAAATCATGTAATCATACATGTGAGAGTTTATTTCTGGGTGCTCTATTCCCTTGGTCTCTATGTCTGTCTTTATGGCAGCACCATGTTGTTTTGATTACTGTAGCTTTGTTAATAAGTTTTGGAATCAGGAAGTGTGAATCCTCTAACTTTGTTCAAGCTATAAATTTTTTAAAGTGAAATTAGATTTAAAAAAAAAAATTACACGTCTGCCTAAACAGAGCCCTTGGAAAGAGCTCAGAGGTCTCATTCAGACCGTCCCTTGAAGTCTGTTCACCCTCTTCTCTTTTTTTGTCTGTCTACTGATTTGTCTTTGGTTGTAAATGCCTTTAGGAAATTCAAAAGGAGAGGTAACCAATTTATTTATACCTAACCTTGATGCTTCAGTAAGCAGTTGCAAATTTGGGGTTGGTGTTCAGGAGAGATGTTTGGACTGGAAATGGAGATTTGGGAGTTGCGTCTTTGCTCTAAGATTGTCCCTACACTCCTGCAGCCACGCGGTTACACAGTTGCTTAGGTCAGACTCTACAGTCTTCTCTCCCCGTCCATATCCAGTAGGTTGCTCAGTCTGTATTCTCTGAATTAATTCTTTGAATTTGTCTTCTCTTCTCCATTTTCAGGGCCACTGCCTTAGTTCAGGTCCTCATTATTCTGCCCATGACTATTTAAAATTTTCACTGCTCCATTACGTTCTCTTGTTGTACTCCTTCCTTACTCTGAGCCTAACACACAGAGGCTTCCGTCACCTGTCTTCCCCCATCTGCCGTTCTCTGCAGCTCCTTCCTTTCAGTTACAGGGAAAGTGTCCTTCTCTTAAGTCCAGTCCAGTCCCCTTCTCTCACCCAGCGCACTCTCTGCTTCTGTGGGTTTCTTGCTCTTTCGGCTGTTGTGTCTCCTCTTCCTGAATCCATCCGTCTCCTCCAGTAACCGCACACTACCATTTCAGGCTTTGTCATGACTTTACTTTCCCCATAGCTCTGTGGGCATGTTCTCCTTATATACTTTGTTATTAGAAACTCTACCTTCAGTAGAATTGGGATTGAAGGCCTAGGGTTTGTATTTTTTATATGGTTTCTTTCACTATTTGGTGGGGGAAGTGGCTCTTCTTCCACCTCCAGATTTCTTTGATCACATTTCGGCTGATGCTTTTGCCTGATCTGTGAACCATGGCAGCCTTTTTCTATTCCTGTGCATGCAATTCAGGGAAATTTTTAAAAAATACATCATCTTAATAGCTGGTAAAAAATAGAGGATTCCTTTGAAGGAAGGAGTTCCTCATGTAGGCTACTGTCTAAATTTCATGAGGAAGGGAAAAGTGAGTCTGTCGTCAGTGTAGAGTAGGTAGGAGTGCTGAATGCTGTGGGGACCGGGGCAAGTGAGGAAGTCCTGCAGTTGGGGGTGTGTGGCTGAAGAGGGACGTTGGAAATGGTAGGGAACACTTTAGAGAGAGAAGGTTTGAGCAGAATTTTGGAAGAGATGTGGCGTGTGACTTGATAGGAAACTAGCATTCTAGACAGAGTATGGCAGGATATGTATGAAAATAACTCAGTGGGAAAGTTATCCTTCTAAAAATGATGTTATTTTACATAGTTAAGGAATAAAATCTGAGTTGCTTAATAATGAGAACTAAGAGGGTGATTGTATGTGAAATAGGGAAAATTAGTACCTTCGGACCTTTAAACATAAGTTGGAAATGATATTGGAGGCATTTGTAGGTTTTAAAGACAGCAGTAATAGTGTAAACTGGGTTTTTAAAAAGACAGTTCTTTTAAGTGAAGAAAGGATGGGTAGACGGAAAAGCTGGAGGCAAGAAGGTTTGTAGTAGGCTTGAAGTTATTAGAATTTGTGAAATTTTGTGCCTGGTCTTGGATGAAGGGGAAACAGGGCTGATCAGAAAGATAATCATCGTAGAAGAATTATTTGAGTTTAATTACCATTAAAGCTTAAAGAGAAAAGGATGATTGATTTGACTTTAAAGAACCAATAGGTAGTAGGTGGTAATAGGTAGTAATACTGTCTTATTTCCTTATACAAGTCTGTGCTCATTGTTGAAAAAGATTTAGAAAATGTAGATTACAAAAGAGAAAAATAAAACCCATAATTGAACTTTTATTTCTTCAACAGACATTTACGGAGTGATACTGTATAGTAGGCATTGTACAAAGGAAGACAGATGCATATATAAACACATATAGATATGTATATATATATATATGTAAATTATACATTGTGATAGTAACTGTGAAGGAAAATCAGAGGATGCTGTGTAAGAATGGGTGTGGGAGGAGGGCACAGGGAAGAACTTTCCAGGGAAACGATATTTAGGTTGAGACCCAAAGAATGAGTAGCTGCCAAATCCAGTGAAGGCAGAATAGTATGTTTCAAGGCCCTGAGGTGATAAAGAGCTTCATTTGGTTTGAGGAACAGGAAGATGGTTCAGACAGTAGTGGAGATGGGAGAAAGACCTGAGATGACTGTAGGGAGTGCCAGAACATCCAGGCCTTACAAATCAGGTTAAGGATTTTGTGTATTATACTGAGTGCAATTGGGAAACCACTGAAGGATTTGGGGAGTGGTCTACCCAATCCTTATTTAAAAAAAAATTCTCTGTGGAGACTGGATTGAACAAAGGCAAGCAGTGGAAGTTGGGCAGTAATATTTTAGTATTACATTGTTCTCACAGTCCTGTTTATTTCTCCCAGTCCCAGTTTGCCTGTATTTATTTTTTTTTACTTAAAAAAAAGAGATTTCATTCCAATAGTGTTTTATAAACCCTTCTCTCTCTCTCTTTTTTTTTAATGAGGGGAGGTAATTGGGTTTATTTATTTATATTTGAAGGAGGTACTAGGAATTGAACCTAGGACCTCATGAATGCTAAGGATGTGCTCTAGTGCTTGACCTATACCCCACCCCCTTTCTCAATAATATAAAGTGACCACCTTCCCATGTTAGTAAATACAGATTTTCATGGTATGTGCTCATGGGAAAAACTCAGATGGCACAGCGAGAAACAAGGTGCTCCATTATTTCTAGTGACCGCATGGTAGAACATATTTTTTGATGTACCATAATTAATAGGGGTGTGTTATAAATACGGTCATATTGTGGACCTTCATCCTTTATTTTTCTTTCTTATGGCCTAGAAATCACATTATTACCTTTTTAGGTCTCAAGTTTGTATGAGCAGATTCTTCTAAATAGGATCTCCCTTTCTCTACCTGGCATCCAGTTCTTACCCATCTCTTGATGCCCAGCTGAAACTCTTCACCTTATTCTAACCCCCGAGGCACCATTCCTTGCTCTCATATCTGTTTTCCTTATCATTTTGTACCCCCAGCACGAAGTCTGGAATGCTGTAGGTGTTTATGCCTGTGTTATTGGTCTGCTGGGGCTGCCTAACAAAATACCAATAGAATTGGTTTAAACAGAAATTCCTTTTCTTGCAGTCCTAGAGGCTGGATGCTTGCATGGTCGGGTTCTGGTGAGGTTCCTCTTGCTGTGTCTTCACATGACAGAGGGAGAAGGCAAAATCTCTTGTGTCTTTTCCTTTAAGGACACTAATCTCATCATGGGCCCCCACCCTCATGACTTCATCCAAACCTAATTAGCTCTCAGAGGCTTCTAGCTTCCAAATACCATCATGAGACTTAGAATTTGGGGAGGGGAGGGATTCTATTCAGTTCATAGGATGTTTTTGGAATGAATGAATGCCATTTTATTCATATCAGTATTACCAGACACTTATCACAATGAATTATAGGAATTATTTCCCTTTTTATTCTGTGCCTTGTATCTTAGTCATCCCTATCACTTCTGCTTACCAATGTGTTGGTACTGAGTAGATGTTTATTGAATTAAAATTGTATTTTTCTTATTTCAAGAATTAAAACAGTTACTTTTTTTTTTTTACTGTGTGTACTTTTTTACTTTATGTAACTTTGTGCCTTTACCTACCAAATGGGATTGATTTTTTTCCTAGAGAATCATGCAGAGGTCAACATCTAGTAAAATTGTGTTACAGTGATTTGATAGAAAATTTGAATGCTTTCATTATTATATGTTATCCAAAATGTCCTCAACTTAAAATACTGACAGTGTAATGCAGTGGTGAAAGCACTGTAGAGTCACGTTACTTTGGCTTGAGGTATAACTGGTGATTCTGGAGTGTGATGTGGTTATACTTCTTAATTTATCTAAACTTCCTATTCTTCAAATGTAAAATGATAATATTTTTACTAGGTTATTTTGAGACGATAATTTACATATATGAAAACACCTTTGCAAACTGAAATGTTACTGTGTTTACTAAATAAAACCTTTGTGTTTCCTAGGGAAGAATTAAGATTATGGGATTATAGTTAGATCTTGTTAATAAGATGCTGTTAAATATACTGTTTGAAACTTTGCTAGTCAAAAGTATGTACATTTATGCCATAAATCCCTTAAAAAGTCATTTGTTTGAGAGGAAGTCAGTTTCTGCTTACACTTTGTTTTGTGCTGTCTGCAGTGAAGTGAAAAATGGCAGGAGTGGAAAGAAAAATGAGTAATCGACTTTTCTGTTTTCATGGGGGCTGAAAGAAGCTCGTGTAGATCAGCCATTAGACAGATAGGTCTTGGAAGGCAAGACAGACTAACAGCACTAGGGCTTTGGAGCTAGGGATACCAGTTTCAGCTCACTTTGCCATTCAGTAATTGGCAGGTCCCTTAATTCCCTTGAGCCTCAGTTTCATTATCTTGTGAAAATGAAAGAATAAATCCTGCTTCACAAGGTCTTCTAAGGATTAGATATGATGCACATCAAATGCTTAGCCCAATTTTAACTTATAGTAGGTACTTGGTATATGGCAAACCATGACTGTGTGCACATTGGAAGAAAAAAGGATTTAGGAGGATATGTTCCAGATGTTAATAGAAGTTACCCTTGAGGGAGGGGGTGATGGACGGAAAGGGATGGGGGAGATACGGACTCTAATTTTCTCTCAGTTCTATCTGAAAAAAAAATTTTAAAACAAGCTAGAGTGGCTGAGATGTCTCAAGAAGAGTATGTAAATGAGATAAGAAAAGACCACTTAGCAATGCACTTAAGGAGTAGGAAGAAGAGTAACCTTTAAACGCCTGAGCAGGAGCTGCAGAGGAAACCAGGAGAGTGGTGGTGTAGAAGCCAGGGGAGGAGAGGGATCAACAGCATTAGCTTTTGTGAGGCAAGAGAACTGTCTCTTGTTGAGAAGTCTATCAGATTACATGGGTTGGGAAATGGTGGAGACTTATTTTTTGACTGTGCTTTTAAGGAGTTTGTGGTAAATGAGAGGAAAATAGGGCCATTTAGTCCTAGTCTGTCTCTTTCTCATGATGGGAAAACTTGAGGATGTCCGAATGTCACTAGGGAGGTGCTAGTACATAGGTGAGAGGTTTAAGATATTTTAGGAGGGCAGGAGTTGTGAGCAAAGGTGCTGATTGAGGTGGGAGGAGAATGGGCAGAAGGATTAGCCTGAGGCAGTTTTCCTGTAGTAACCAGACAAAAGAATGAGTATGGCCAAATGAAGTTGAGTTTATTGGTGAGGCTCATTACTGGAAGCTGAGGTTGTTCCTGTCTGATGGTATTTACTTCCTAATATGTCATCTGCTGAAAGTGAGCCAAACTGAGATTTGAAGGGAATTTGATTTTGAAACAGCTGCTGTGGACTAGGGAAATGTAGAAGGATTTGCCAGGATGGCTTAGTTGAGATTGCAAGATTGCTTTATTCCCACCAGTTCAGAAGCACAGGCCTCAGTCACTTTCTGTAAAAGGAGAAAGTGGACAGTTGGATTGATCCATTGGAATTTTGCTAGGTGAATGCAGTGAAAGAAAAATAGAAAATACCTTTAGGAAATTAGCAGGAGTGTAGTTGAAGTGGTATACTCTGGGCTTACTTTCCCTTTTGTGGAATTGGGAGTGATGATAATATTTGCCTTAGAAGGTTGTGAAGGTTTAAATGAACTATTTAGAATAGTACTTGGCACAAAATGAGTGCCCAGTAAATTATTATTGTGCTGACTGGAGATGAGGGTAAGGATGGATGGGACTGATGTGAAGAAGGGTGGGGGGAGGCTTGGGATTGGAGTCTTTACAAAATTGAGAATTGTTCTTGGATTGAATTTATTACTTGGATTGGGATGTAACAGAGGGGTTCTTGGTTTGAGACTGGTATCCATGTTCCCAGGGAATAGATTGGTTTTTAGCCTGAAATCAGTTCTGCAATTCAGGGTAAAATGCTTGGGTGGGAAAAGTAATTGCTTTATTTTTAATGACATATAACTGGAAGGTATCATCTACTTCAGTTATGAATACAGGCAAGCTGAAGCAGTATTAACAGTATCTGTGAGGGGGGAGGTTATAGCTCAAGTGGTAGAGCGCATGCTTACCATGCATGAGGTCCTGGGTTCAATCCCCCATACCTCCATTAAAAAAAATAATAAGTAGACCTAGTTACCTCCCCCCTGCAAATAAAACAACAACAACAAAACAAAAAAAGCCTGTGTTTAAAAAAAAAAAACCCAGTATCTGTGAGTTTGTCACCAATCAAAACCAGAAATATTTTCATATCACATTACATGTATTTAGACACTTAACATTGTCTGTTCATCACTATGTTGGAATTACAGTGGTTATTAGACTTGCCACTGAAATTTGTTGTTTAATGTGCTAATAAAGAAGCATGTATTATTAATACCACACATTTGTTTATTTTTAATATTTTAATAACTTTTGATTTAGCTTCCTTTGTAATCTTATACATTCATTTTATTTTTTGCACATAAAGGCAGGATAAATACTTGTCCCTTGGAATCCATGGGGCATTGGTTCCAGGACCCTACATCCCAGCAGATACCAAAATCCTCGGATGATTAGGTCCCTTATATAAATAATGCATATAACCTACACACATCCTCCTGTATACTCTAAATCATCTCTAGATTACTTACAATACTTAATGCAGTGTAAATACAATGTTAAATGGGGGCAAATTAAAGTTTTACTTTTTGGAACTTTCTGGGATTTTTTTTTCCCCTCTAATATTTTTCAGCCTTGTTTGAATCATTGGATGTGGAGTGCTGACTAAACTTAATTTTCTTTAAAGTGCTAAGTTTTAGAATAAGGAGTTAGTGTCTTAGTTACTTCCAGTGAGGTGTGGGCTTTTTTTGTTTTTAAAAATTATCACTTGTAGTTTTTTAATACATTCATTGTGTTTCAATCACTTGTATTAATTATTCTTTTTGATGTTCTAGCTGCCCCACCTTTGGCCTATGGGAATTCCTTTCTTTTGACTTCAGTGTCCTTTGGATATAACTTCTTAACCTTTGATAACTTCTTGCTTTCTGGCCAATTCCGGCAAATGTCCTGGGCTTGTCTTGTACATATCCTGTTCCAGATCCGGGATCAGTCTTCAAGGAATCCTAGTTTTTATTAGTGGGAAATGAACCACAGTCTGGGTACTGGGTGCATGCAGTGTTATTGGGATGTCATTGCTTCTAGGACTTTTCAGTATTCTGAGAGAGAATATGGTTTCTTCAAGGGACAGCTAGCATTTTGGGGAAGGGTAAAAAATCAATTTACATGTCTTTTGATTCAAATTTAACATTATGAATTTTTATATCCCTTACTAAATTTTATACCTGTATCTGTTTTTCTCTTAAATTACACTACATAAGTTTTTTTTTTTTTTTTTTTTTATCAGCCTCTGTTTCTTCTAGATTTTGAGTACTACCTGGAAAGTTTTTTTACTGCTCCCAAATTATAAATGTATTCCCCCTTATTTTCTTCTAATACTTATATTGTTCATTTTACATTTCAGTCTCTGATCCATTTGGAGTTAATTTTGATGTATTACATGAAGTATGGATCTAATTTTATTTTTCTAAATGGCTATCCAGTGTCCCAGTACTGTTGATTAAACTGTCCATCTTTCCGTCTTATACTGATTACATCTTTGGAGAAATGTCTATTGAGGTCCTTTGCCCATTTTTAAATTGGATTTATATTTTATATATATATTTATTTATTTATTTATTTATTTATTTATTTATTTATTTATTTATTTATTTATTTATTTATTTATTTTACTATTGAGTTGTATGAGTTCTTTATGTATTTTGGATATTAACCCCTTACTAGATATATGATTTGAGATAGCACCTGTATTATATACTAGTTTTCAGTGTGTTTTTGGGTCTGTTTCTGAATTTTATTCTCTTGGTCTGTTTGTTCATATGCCAGTATCACATCATTTATCTAGAGTCTCTTGGTGCATCGCATAAGTTCTGGTATACTTGTGTTTCCATATTTGTTGTTTCAAGAAATTTTTAATATCTCATTTAATGTCTTATTTGATCAGTTTGATATTTAAGAGGATCTCAGTGTCCAGCAAAAACTTGAAAAATTTCTTGTTTATTCCTGCATTATGTATAATAGTGCCAAACACCAGTTTTCAGGTCCTCTATTACAAATTTTTATCTATCCTGAGATGTTAACTTTATTCTTCAGATAGTTCTTTATATGTTGTTAAACAGTTGTAAAATTACCCTTGATGATTGACTTGCAAATTCTTTTTTGGAAATTAAAATAGATCATATATCCTGTTTTGCCATAAACCACATACTTACCCCCTCAGGGAATTGTTAATTCATTAGACTCATACTTGTGGAATGCTTGAAGTCTGTCTCATTGTGTACAGGAGAAAATGGAAACTCGGAGAGGATATTAAGTGACATGCTTAAAATTCTCTAACAAATTTTCCTTGTGGCCATGGCCAGGATCAGGTCTCTCAGTATCTGGTCCAGACTGATTCTTAACGTCTCAATAACACTGTGTGTGAAGAGTTTTACTACCTATTTCAAATTCTTTGTAATAGGTTTATTCTGATTTTTTATTTCTTCTTGGGTTGGTTTTGGTAATTGATGTTTTTCCAGCAGTTTGAACCTTTTGTCTAAATTGTCTAATTTATTGGCACAAAGTTGTTTATAGTGTTCCCTTATAATCCTTCAAATTTTGTATGGTTGGAAATGATGTCCCTACTTTATTTTTATTTTGGTAATTTGTGTATTTGTCTCCCCTTTCCTTTCTCCCTCCACTCCTGTTTTAACCTTGATCTTTTTAAAGAAACAACCTGGCCTTCATTGACTTTTCCCCTTTTCTGTTTTTCTGTTCTGCATTTCATTGGTTTCCATGCTAGTCTTTATTATTATCCTTCCCTTTGGTGCTTCGGATTTAGTTCTTTTTCTAGTTTCTTAAGGTGGAAGGTTAGGCTGTTGATTTGAGATCTTTCTTCTTTTGTAATACAGATATTTAATAAAGCTATGAATTTCTAAACACTGCTTTAGCTGCATCCCATAGATTTTGGTATTTTGTGTTTGCGTTTTTGTTCAGTTCAAAATACTACTTCCTAACTTCTCTTGTGATTTATTTGACCCAGGGATTACTTAGAAGTGACAGATTGATTCTCACATGGGGAGTCCCACATTTTGTTCTGTTGATTTCTAATGTAGTTCCCTTGGAGTAAAACATATTTTCTATGATTTCAGTCCTTTTAAATTCATTGTTTTATGGGATAGCATATGGAGTATCTTGGAAAATATTCAAATGTGCTTGAAAAGAATGTGTATTTTGCTATTGTTGACTAGAGAGTTTTATAAATGTCATTAAGTCAGCTTGGTTGATACAGTTGTTCAGCGTCTACTGTTTTCTGTCTACTTCTATCAGTTATTGTCAGTGTAGTCTTAACTACTATTATTGTATTGTTTATTTCTCCTTTTTGTTAGTTTTTGCTTCATGTATTTTGGGATTCTCTTGTTAGGTGTATGTATACTTGTGTATAATTGTTAATCTTCCTGATGCTTAACTTCATTATGGTTAATTTTCCTTACCCTGAAGTCTACTTTATCTCATGTTAATTTATCTGTTCCAGCTTTCTTTTGATTAGTGTTTGCATGGCTTTTCTTTCTTTCATTCTTTTAAACCTATTTGTGTCTTTGGATCTAAACTGTGTCTTGTAGACAGCATATGTATGATTAGAGCTTTTATCTAGTCCTGGAAACCACCTTTGTTGGAGTATTTGATTTGTTCACATTTAATGTAATTTTTGATAGAGTTGGATTTACACCAGCCACTGTGCTCCTAGTTTCCTGTGTCGAAATTTTTTTCTGTCCCTTTGCTCCTCTTTTACTACCTTCTTTTGTGTTAAATAGAAAATAAAAAAATTATACCATTTAAATTGCCTTTCACCTCCCTACCTCCCTGTAAACCTGTATCCATTTGAGTTTTTCCCTCAGTAGTTGCTCTAGGGATTACAACATGCATCTTTATCACACTCTTCTTTAAAGTAATACTAATTTAATTCCAGCAAAATGTAGAAGCTTTGCCCCAATAAAGCCTCATTTACTCCCCCTCCCTTAGTGCATTATTGTTAGAAATACAGGTTTATGTGTTATAACCCCAACAATGCTGTTGTATACTTGTTTTATGGAGTCTTTTACTTTTAAATGAGTTTTTAAAAGCAAAAAGAAAATATATAGTCTTTCTTATTTATTAACTTTTGTAGTTATCTTTTCATACGGTTTTGAAATAGTGTCTGATGTTACTTACTTTCAGTCAGCAGGAATTCCTTTAGTATTTCATGTAAGGCAAACCTGCTAGCAACAAATTCAGCCTTTGTTTATCTGGAAATGTCTCTGTTTCATCTTCATTTTTGAAGGATAATTTTGCTGAGTATAGATTTTCTTTTGATAGTTTCCTTTCAGCACTTTGAATATATTATCCTAGTGTCTCTGGTCTCCAGTATTTCTAGTGAGAAATTATCTGGTAATTGTGTTGTTCCTTTATATATGGTAAGTTGTTTGTCTTGCTCCTTTCGTTATATTCTTTATTTTTGTCAGCAGTTTGTGATGCATCTAGGTGTGATGATCTGTTTTTCCAGCTTGGAGTTTGTTGAGCATCTGGATCTTAGATGAATATTTTTCACCAAATTTGGGGAGTTTTCAGCTATTATTTTTTCTGCTTTATTGCTTTCTCCTCTTTTTGAGACTCCTGTCACTCCTGGGAGGCTTGCTTGAATACTTTATTTAGTCTTTGAGGCTTTCCTCATTGTCTTCATTCTTTTTTCTTTTTGTTCTTTAAATTCAAATTCAAGTTCATTGATTCTTTCTCTCTCATTTCAGATCTACTGTTGAGCTCCAATAATGAACTTTTTTTTTTAATACAAGTTATGATTTTTAATCAGATTCTTGACAATCAGCCTCCTCATGATAGGCAGACCTTACCCTTACTTGGAAGATAGGAGTTAATAAAGCACAGTTATCTATAAAAAATACCATATTCCAGTTCTTATTCCAGAAGATGTCAACCCCAGCGCTGTGGATAGTAGGAAGAGGTGACAGTATTTGCAGAACCAGTCTTGGTCCTGGTATCCTAATCCCCAGACTTGCTCATCATTCCTCATCGGATAGTTTTCCCCTCCCTCTATGAACATTTAATCTAACCTTATACGTATTTTGGGGACAAGTTGGCTGTTGCTTACTTAAATAATTACATGTTCTCTAAATTCTTTTGCTTATGCTCCTTGTATTAGGCTGCAAATGGTATTCATTGCATGACATTTCCAAAGTACCTACTACAGGCGAAACTCTATGCTTGGGGCTTTGAAGGACATGGATGAGGTCAGGTGTAAACAAGGGAGTCTTAATGACCGTGCCTAGAACTAGCCAACAGTTGCAAGACAGCAAGCCGACTGTACAAGCCTGATACTGACAAGGTATCATAAATATGTGCTTTTGTCAAAATATGCACATCAGCTAAAGCTAAATAAATGAATTAACTAAATTCCTAGAAATGAATTTAAAAATGCAATCAGTTATTCATTCTTAGGTTAGTGAACTTTCCATTTGTTATGCTTTTTAACTAAAGAGTTTCCATCTATTTATTGAGATTCTGTACTTGATGAATCATCTTAATGAGTCATTGTCGTTCTTTTCTTTAATTCTTTAAATATGATTTCCTTTAGTTCTATACCAGTTTGAATTTGATGTGTAAATGATTTTTAATGTGTATCTTAATGTGTGTGGTTTCTATCTTTGTAAGGTTGAGGGTGTCAGGATTTCATTAGCTTTTAGTTAGATGAGATTAATTGGAATGGAGCACTTGGAGTGTAAGTAATGTTTGATTAACGATGAGTGCTAACTTGCTTTCTGACAGATGGATTAGTTGGGTTGATGGGACTGCTGTTTGTTTTCTAGTGAGCAGCTGCCCTTTTGTCAATCACACTTACTGGTTTTCTAATTCAACTGAAGGTGAAGTGTATGCAGATTTGAATTTCTTAGCCATGCATAATATTTTTTAGCCTATGATGAAACTTTTGGTTATAATCTCTATACTTGAATCACACAGACCTTTGTCAGATACCACTGACTTAATGTTTCATTAAATTCCTCTTGGAATCTGGAATCTCAAACCCGTTTGCGGATCCGAAATGATTATTGGCTTCCAAGCACAAGAGCTGTGTAATATCACTGAATACATAGACATAATTTGTTACAATAATCATCATTGTTACTTCTTTACTCTCTCATAGTATGGTTGCAAATGTAGTTAAGTTATGCTTTTGAACCAAATCATAAACTGCTTGATGTTGTCAAGTCTTCCTCGCCTGTTTTAACCATCATTTTTAAAGTGGTTGGCTTGCTTTCTTGACTGAAGGGTATAAGATTTTTACTGGGGTGTAAACACACTCATGCCCTGAATATATAACCATCCTGTTTAGACTACAGATTGTTGTAATTGTTTCAGGGAGTAGTGGTTTGTCTGAGGACAAAATCCTCTGGGTAGTGTGGTTGTTACTGACCTGTTGTAAAATATTTTCCACTGAGAAGTCAGGTGGGTTGGTGTCATGCCTGGATCTGGATGTTCAGTCATCCAGTCTTGTACCAAGTCTTAAGTACTCCCAGTAACTGACAAGTTGGACCCTAGTTCATCATTACACTATTATGCACCTGTGAAGACTTTGCCACATGTCTCTTCTCTCTTCCATGGATTTAGGTTAGCTCAGTAGCTGTAATACCACATTTCCTTTAATGTACCATCTGTTTTAAAATGCATCCCAGTATCAGAGATACAACTTTTTCACCTCAGGTTTATTGAGAAATCATTTACTTTAAGGTATATACTTTGTTTTTTTAGACATAATGTTGTTACATGGTAAATAGACTACAGTATAGTATAAATATAACTTTTATATGCACTGGGAAACAAGAATATTGGTGAGGTCACTTTTTTGTAATATTGGCTTTATTGTGGTGGTCTAGAACCAACCTTGCAGTATCTCTGAGGTATGCCTGTATTGTGAAATGATTACCACAGTAGGTTTAGTTAACATCTATCATCTCATATAGGGATACTGAACTTCTAAAATGCATGTTTATTGTATGCTTTAGGATCGATGAAATGTAGTTTTAAGGTTAGCACTAAAGATTAGAAGGTTGAGGGTCTCTCTAGCACTTGCAGGGCCTAACGTGGTCCTCCAGTTTCTGATTCTAAGTAGTTCTGCTGGTGGTCTGTTTCATTTCTTTGTGACATGGATTCACTGCAGATTTTGCTGGTCTAGGTCATGACCAAATTCACTTGACTCTTTTCCAATGTACTGCTTTCCCTTTAATATATACTTAATTCTCAAGTATATACCATCTGATCTGGTAATACCATTTAAATTTTTTATTTAATACTGCCCTTTTTGGTACCCTTTCTTCCCCATCCCCTGTCTCCAGTAACTTAGTTAATTCCTGATCATGCTTTATAATGTGGATTTTAGCAGGTGTCATCAGTATGCTGGACTGTTCTGTTGCTTGGTATGGCTTTGATGACTTCATTTACCTTTGAAATACTGCTAGTAAGTACCAGATTTGCTGCAGAACTGTCCATCCCCATTTGTCTATTTTCCCACATGAATTCATGTTTAAGCATGTCTTTTAATGCTCTTGCCAAAAAGCCGTTCACTAAATGTAGATCTTTAAAGTCTGTTATTAAAGACTTCATTTTGCCAGCATCTCCAGGTATACCGTTACTCTGGGAGCAGTTGAGATTGAGACATTTTGTTCTCTGCTAGCAAGTGTAAGCTTCTAATAAGTACTGCGTACTGCTTATCTGAAATTTCTAGGCTGCAGAGACAAGGCATAGCCCTGTCCACATCCATCACTGCTTTACGAGGTGTACTCTCTTGTTTATAGTTTGTAGAGGATCACCTAGGAACTCCATCTGTCTGTCCAGGCCAGTTGAATCTGTAAATATGACTTCATATGAATCCATTCCCAGGCTTCCTAGGGCTTTAATTGTCTTGGATACACAAGCCATGGATTTTACCTTAATGTCTGTAAGTTTTGGGTCTTATTAACCATTTAGCTGGATCTCTTGTGATCTTAATTTAATCAGACCCCTAACACTGAGTTTAAAAGGCTTCCCTCAAATCCAGTCAGTGTCTGCTTCCTTGGCCTCACATTTAAATCTGCCTCTTTAAATTGATATTTTTGTTTTTCACCCCGTGGCTCTCTTAATCTAAATTCTCATTCCCCCAAAGCCCTCATTGTCAGCAGTGGTAGCTTCATCACTTAAGTTCCTGTGTCAGTAGTGAAGGCCCATGGGCCCTGATGGTCAGTCATCTTCTGAAATACAAGGTGACCACTGTGACCTGGCAAAGTACCAAGACTGACCTCAAGAAAGTACCAGAACCGAGGGTTTAGTCTTCCCTAATCCTAGGCCCTCCATTCTTCAGAGAATCGATTGGCCTGTTAGCCCTCCCACCAAGATTATATGTTACCCTGTTCTGAGTCTTAACCATAATCAGTTGCAGTTTCTGCTTTCTTCTCAGAATTGGGTACTTTAATAGGTGGCAACCCAGCTGGCAAAGTTCATGGCTTCATAATTTGGATGATCCCAGTTCTTAGCTCTCAGAGTGACTGCCCTGACTTCATCAGTGATGCCTGGTTGACTTGAATAGTCCCATATCCCTAGATGTCTATTAATCTCGTTCTGTCTGGCTGTTTCTCTACCTTGGATGTTGCCCTTAAATTTCTCTTTGTTTGGGGAGGTGAGGGGTGGTGGTGGGCATCTGATCACTTTACTGTTCATTATTCAGAACTAGGCAGGGCCCCATACGTAAATTTTCTGGTATATTCTTTCAAAGTTAATCTTATGTTTTTATCCTAAACAACATTGAATGATGTTCTAATTCTCCATGAGGCCACATTGCGCTCCATTATTTTTCCTGAGCTTCTTAACTTGCCCATGTATACTAGTAATAAACCCCTACTATCTGAGGTTAACTGAGTGGGTGAGCTCTGATCCCTGCAATTTGAAAGAGCCTAATATAAACATGTAACTTAGTGACTTCCAAAGTTATTTGTTGTTTATCTGTATGGAAGGAAAGTGGTGAAGAGATAGTAAGTCCTTGAAAATCCTAGATTAGTAGTGTATAGTAATTGTATTTTTTTTTTTTAGCATTTTAATTTTAATTATGGAAAGACATTAAAGGTACAAGGCACAAAAAATAACTTTGGCTAAAGATATTTCTGTTCTTGACTCTTGAGTTCAAAGTAAACTAGCTTTTTTTTTGTTTTAATAGGGTTACACATCATTTTGGAATGACTGTATATCATCTGGATTACGTGGCTGTATGTTAATTGAATTAGCGTTGCGAGGAAGGTTACAGCTAGAGGCTTGTGGAATGAGACGTAAAAGTCTATTAACAAGAAAGGTAAGAGGGGGGCTACATAACATATCCTTTTTAAAAAGTTGTGCTGCCTAAAAATGAAGAATGTTTCTGCTACTGGCTTTCAAAAATTAAAGAGGAAGTTGATTCTTAAGTTACATCTTTATTGATTCATGTTTCCATGTATTTCTTGCATCCTTGGTTTTTTGGTTCTTTGTACGTAATGAGTGTAATGTAATTCATTGTTAGGATCACTGGCCATTGCATCCTGCATATTCAAGAGACTCCAGAGTTTATTTGCTGCTTCTGAAAGCCACAGTTTGGAAAACTTGACATGACCACTCAAAAAGTGGTATTGTACCGATTAACTATGCCTAGGCTATTGATCTTTTGGCAGACTATAAATACTTTCCAGATCTCTGCCTCTCCACTGTGAAGGTCTGTGTTAATAGATGTATTATTGGCTAGTTTTTAGAATTTTTAACTTCAACCTCAATCTAAAATATTCAGGACCGTTTCTCTTCTAGTCTGTCATTGTTTCTTGGGGGGCGTGGGATGTTTCAAAACTATTATTTCCTTAATTCATTGTCTTAAAATGAAATTAAAAAAGTTTTAGGTGAAAACTGAACTTTATTTGATTGATATGCCAGAGAGAGTAATAATCCTACAGGAAAGAAGGCCACTAATTTGTTCTTGAAAGTTATATACAAAGTAAACATGGTATAGTAGAAAATATTCCTTATGGAATTTTAAAATTAAATCTAGTCATTTAAAGTAGAGTCAAATGAGCTGACACGAGATTAGTTTTAAAATGACTGTTTTAGATAACTATGTCATAAAGCAGAATGTAATCTTTATTTCCATTTTTACTGTGTAGCCATAGATTTATGGAGGACAAAAACCCTAAGAATCTGCCATTATAATTTTCAGTGAAATATACACGTTGGTTACTGCTAATAATAGAAATTATAAGTAGTTTTGCATTAATGTTATGGAGCCCTGACCTGAAGCGAAAAGATTTTGATACTGTTTTGTGTGTGTGTGTGTGTGTGCAGGAACAAGAACCAGTTTTGTGTTGGTAGTCAACAGATTATTTACTCTTTCATTTATTCAGTCATCAAATGTTTATTTAGTGCTTTAAGTCTGCCATGCTTTGTGCTTGACCCTGGGGTATATACATAAGTGACCAAGAGACACATACATGTTTCCTGCCTACCAGCTTTTTATTTCAATCTACTTGTTTGTATGATCTTAACTAGGTAGTTGATGTGTCTTTTGAAAGAATACTCCAATATGACTTAATTTACTCACTTAAAAATATTATTGATTTTACTAAGATAACACATTATGATAGTTATAAAATCAAATTGTACTGAAAGGCTTATTATAACAAAAAAATAGCAATCTTGTACCTACCCTTCCTCAGTTGTTTGTTAGTCTTGCACCTGGGAGGCAACCATTCTTAGTTTTTGTATTAGTTTTCTAAGGTTGCTTTAACAAATGAGCACAGACTTGGTGGCTTGAAACAACAGATGTTTATTCTCTTACAGTTCTGGAGGGCAAACTGTGCTGTGCTCTTGTTGAAAGCTCATTGAAGAAGATTCTGTTCCTTGCCTCTTCTAGTTTCTGATGCCTTGAGGCCTCCTTGGCTTCTGGCTGCATGTCTCTGTTCTGTTTTCACATCCCCTTCTCCTCTGTGTGTGTCTCCTTTGTATGTCACTTGTAAGGACACTTCCATTGCATGTAGGGCTCATCTGGATAATCCAGGACAATCTCATATCCAGACCTAACTTAACTTAATATTGTTTACAAAGATTTACTGGGGATTAGATTCTGGGGGCCAGGACATGAACATCTTTTGGGGGCCACCGTTCAACTTGCTACAGTTCTCACTGATTTTGGCATTTACCTCCATATTTCTAAATAACGTTATACTGCCATCTCTTGATAAATCTGTTTGAGACGCTGTTTACTTACATCTATTACTTAAAATAGATGAATATTTGGCTTTCTTACGTACCACTTTTTACCTCTAATTTTTGACCTGTGGCCTATTAGTAAATATTTTCTGCCCATACATATAATTTCTCTTTAGTTTATTTTCTTGGAGGAAATAGAGTTAATGTCATAATTTTTGGCAAAACAGTAATGATTGTTTTATATTATTGCAACTGTGTTAATAGTGTTTTCTGCAGAGTTAAGTTATATCTTCTGATTTCCTTTCTTATATAGTTTTTTGTTTTTTTCCTAGAGTTAATATCTCTTTTTTTAAAGTTAGAATTAATCTCTCTTTTTAAAACTTTTCTATGTAGCTGTCCTTTTTTCTTATATGCTCCATCAGAGAAGAATTAGCATTATTAATTTTCAGATGTTCAGATACATCAGATACCCATTAAAATTTGCCTGTGGTCCAGTCTGGGCAGGTTATGCTTTGGTTCTACTGGGATTTCCTGTCATATTTTTGCTGCTTTCAGCCCCCTGTTTTCTGGATCTCATATTTCCTTCCACCCTTGTGGGAAGAAAATGTTTTGAGGCTCTGGATGCCTGAAAATTCCTTTATTGTTCTTCACTTCTATTTGACAAGTTGGCTGGAAATAGAATGTTAGATTTAAGTTATTTTTCCACAGAATTTTTAAGACATTTCCCCATTTTCCTCTAGTGTACAATACAGAGTCACTGTTAAAGTTGGATGCCATCTGATTTTCCTTCTTTGTATACCTGTTTTTTTTCTTCTCTGTTTTATTTGAGATCTTCTGTTTATCTCCGGTGTTCTGAAATTATACAATATGCCTTGATGTGGGTCTTTTAAAATTCATTATGCTTGTACTTTTTCAATATAGAAGTGTGTGAGTTTGGATTTTGGAAATTTTTTTTTATATTTCTTGTATCTACTAGACTCTTTTCTAGAATTATGTAAGTTGAATATGGACCTCTTGGCTATTCTTTTTTAAATTTCTGGTTTTTATATTTTTCTTTCTGGTTTGTTTCCTAACTTGAGATACAATTGACATTCTCTTGGTCTCTCTTGAATCTTTTAACCCTCTGTTAAGTTTTTTATTGTGGCTTTCATGGTTTTGATTTCCAGAGGCCCTTTCTTGTTTTGTTTTTTTTTTAATCGTGGCTTCTTACTCTTGTTTTATGGATGTCATATCATCTTTTAAATCTCTGAGGATATTACAGCTCTTTTGAGAATTTTCTTTATCTTTGTTACCAGTTTCTTCAATTCTTATTTTTGCTTTTGGTCTTTTCCTTGTTGAAGACTTCCTTGCATATGTTTTCTTACCATTGGTTATCTATTTATATTTAAGTATGAGGCTCATCCTCCAAGAAAATAAACTAAATAGAGATTATATATGTGGGCAGAGAATATTTACTAATAGGCCACACATTACTGAATTTTGGTAAGGAGTTGGAACTTGCTCTGTCACTGAAGAATTTTAAGCAGAAACTGGAATGTCATGTGGTAAGATTTGCCTTTAGAAAGATCAGTGAGGAGAATGGATTGAAAGCACTAAAACTAGGTGAGGGAAGATAGTTAGGAAATTTAATCCAGATGAAAGATAACCAGATTAGGTAGGTTAGCATGATTGCAGAGGTGATGGAGAAAAATAGTTCACCTTTAGTAATAGAAGAATAATAGTCTATCCGAGAGAGATTTGGGGGCAGAATTTCATGAGAAAAAACATCCATCTATATACCCAGGTATTGTTCCTCAAACGGGTGGGTATGCAGTGGGCTTTAAAGCCAGATTATAGTGAATTTAAGGAGTAAGTGGGAAGTAAGAAGTGGTGGCATGACCACAGCATAGACATACAACTTTTTGTCCCAATGTTCTCCTTTCTTTTTTCTTATACTCTCTGATCTGCTACTAAAAGCATGGTCTAGAGTAGCACCTTCCAATCAGACTTTCTGTAATGATGAGAACGCTCTACTGCTGCACTCTCCAGTATAGTAGCTACTAGTCACATATGTCTGTGTGCCAGACACTTGAAGTGTGGCTAGTGCAAATTGAGACATGCTGTAAATAAAAGCATACTGGATTTTTGAAGTCTTACTATGGAAAAATAAGAATATAAAATATCTCAATTTAAAAATATTTAATACATGTCAGTATTTTGGCTATGGTGGATTAAATCAAATATATTAAAATTAATTTCACCTGTTTTTCCTATTTTCTTTTTAATAACTACTAAAAGTTTAAAAATAGATTTGTGGCTTGTATTTCTGGCTCTGATTATATTGCCATTGGGTCATGCGGTGCGGTCTCAGAAATAGATACTGTGGTTTTTTTTTTTGTTGTTGTTGTTGTTTTTACCTTTTGTAATATTGAACAAAAAGGAAAGGATGTATTATTGTTGAGGACAAGTTTGGAGAGCACTGTCCCATTTTAAAAATAATGCTGTTAAATTTCATAATATGTTAATAGCTAACATAAAGTAATATAACAGATTAAGCTTTCATATTAAAGAGTTTCAACTGGAAACTTGTTTAGCCAGAATCATTAATGAAGGCCATAGAGATCTAGTACTTGACTAAAGCAGTGTAGCATTTTCTTCTCTGATCCCTCACCTCTGGATTTTTCCACTCCCAAGGTGGTTTCTATATCCATCTTAACTTACAGTTTTGTAGTATTTAAGAGTTGTATGTAATCAAACCTATTGGTATTTTCAAGGTTTTTGCTGGTTGTCACAATTTCGAGAAAACTTTCTCACCCCTCTGTTATATTTCATACTTAAATCTTTACCTTGTATTGTGGTATAAGCTCTGAGGAGCCAAGTCTTAACTCTTTGCTTCTAATTTGCTAGCCAGTTATTTTAGTAATGTCTACTGAAAGATTCATTTCTCCACTAATGTGAAGTGCCACCTTTTATTGTATACTGTATTCTTGTATAAAATTGAGTCTGTTTCTGGAACTAATAAATGTTTAAAAAATGAATTTCTGGATCGAATAGGCCAAGATTTAGCAGTGAAAGAAATTACAATGAGTATAAACTGTTCTACCATTTTGCTTTACTAATTATTGCACAGTGGTTATATTTTTGTTTATGATTGTGGCTTATCTGGTTAGGTGAAATACTGGGTTTCCTTAATACAGAATTAATTTAAAATATGAACTTTGATACTGCATGAACTCTTGGCTTTAAGCATGATGAAGTGTTTGCATAATTGTTTAAGTGTTTTATTTGAAGAGATCAAGTGGATCATGTGATTTGTTGCTTACGTTTTAGGTGATCTGTAAGTCAGATGCTCCAACAGGGGATGTTCTTCTTGATGAAGCTCTAAAGCATGTTAAGGAGACTCAGCCTCCAGAAACGGTCCAGAACTGGATTGAATTACTTAGTGGTAAGCTTCTGTGTATAAACTAAAAACCAAATCCTCTTTTAAAGAATTTTATAAAAGTTTGAAATCCTTTTGAAAGGAACTTGGACAAAATAGCCAAAAGCTTGTTTAGTTACTTAGACACTCCTGAAAGTTAATCAGTCACTACATGGAGAAAATAGTGGTTTTAAAAATTTTTGTCACCTCTAACAAGACTGAGCAGTTGTTGAATGAGATATAATATACTTCCTTAGAGCTCCCTTCATTCTTTATAAAAATTACTTCATGCTACCTTACTCTGGATCACTCTGGTGACAAACAACCCCAAAACCTCAGTGGCTTAAAACAATAGTTTATTCCTCACTCGTGCTGTGAATAGATTGATCACAGGCCACTTGGTTCTCACTTTACCAGCTGGACGGATGGAACTGCCACCATCTGGAGCCTTGTCAGTCACTATTGTAAAGGGAAGAAAAGCAGATTGCCCAGGCTCTTAAATTTCTGCTTAGAATGACACGTGGTTCAGATTTCATTAGTCAGAGCAAGTCACTTGGCTTTCCCTAACTTTAGGAAATAGGAAGTGCAGCCTTAGGAAGGAAAACCTACTTGGTTAACAGCACTAATGACTACATTTGTTTTAAATTTATTTGTGTATTTGTCTAATCCTCTAGAAAGTGAACTCCTTGAGTATAGGACCTATGTTACCTTGTTCTTCCTCTTTACTGTTACATAAAACATAGGTTCCTCATACATTTATTTAATTTTTACTTAAAATTTTTTTAAATTGAGGTATAGTCAGTTCACAACATTGTTAATTTCTGGTGTACAGCATAACATTACAGTTACATATATATATATTCCTTTCCATATTCTTTTTCATTATAGGTTATTTCAAGATACTGACTATAGTTCACTGTGCTATACATATACAGTAGGACATTATTGTTTCTCTGTTTTCTATATAGTAGTATCTGCAAATCTCGAACTCCCAGTTTATACTTCCACTCACTTCTTTCCCCCCTGGTAACCACAAGTTTGTTTTCTATGTCTGTGAGACTGTTTCTGTTTAGTAAATAAATTCGTTTGTGTCATTTTTTAAAGATTTCACACGTAAGTAATATCACATGGTATTTTTCTTTCTCTTTCTGGCTGACTTATGTTCAGATATATTGCTATCTAGAGTAACTTTTAAAAACATTTGGAGATTGTCAGAGATTGGTAATTAACATGATACCATTTTTCTCACTTAACAGAGTTTCTAAAATAATAATATTATGAGGATGTTCCTCTATCTGTAAAAGATTCTGAGTTTTGCATGTTTATTTAAAACTTGAGTACACATATTCCATTCTTAGCTAATAGGACAGTAAATATTAGGCCTTTTACACTTGGGGCAGGATTCATTTTTACTTCTTATTGGTAGAGAACATAGACTTATTCACAAAATTGTGTTGATAATTTTGAGGGGTTTTTTTGACCACCCTCCTACAGGTCTGATAAATTTCTCTACCTTGTTGAGTAAGAGAGACTAATGTGATCTTTTTTTTTTTTCTTTGTGCTTGTGATATTGGTGTTGTCTTCACCAATATAATTATAATTTTTTTATAGAAAGTCTTTTAAAATTACCTTACCCATATTTTGAGGGTTTGTTTGGTTAAAACTAGATACTTACCCAGCACATACCAAGGCAGTATGTCGCAGCGTGCAGCACTGTGTTGACAGTGGTCAGCCCTCTCTGGGTAAGCCTTGTGCCTGTCAGTGAACTGTGACCCTCCGACAGAGACTCAATGAGGGCATGAATGTTAACTCTATATGTTAAATATTAGCAGATACAATTTTTTAAGATAAAAATAAAAGTGCAAGTTACTTCTGACTGTACCCTGACAGATCATTTCTACATCCTGTGGGGATCACTGGCCTAAGCAATTTTTGTGCCATGCTCACGTTGTGCTGCCATTGTTGGCCCATTCCTACTTCTGGTAGTGCAAATTAGAATTGCTAACTAGGTGCTCAGCTGGCCAAGAGGAGGGTTTATCAAAGTTTTAGTTACTTTTGGCAGGTAGTTTCAGAGTGCAAGAGTTCTTTCTATGGAATATAGTGGGTCTCGCCTTAACATCAGTGTTATTGATACCCACTTTGGTGCCACTTAGTCCTGTGGAGATGTTTTTCAGATGCTGTATCCGCTAACGTTCTATTTATCCTGCATAATATGGCCTAACGGCATATTGGGATAATACATTCTAGACCCCTGGATTTCCTTTGACAATTAATGTACCTGTCGTTCAAGTATGGTATACAGGGAGTATGGCGTGCAGGGAGTTGAATCTCAATATTTAGGATGGCTGTATTCTTCTTAAATTTGCCTGTTATGTACTATTTTATGCATGTAGCTTATCCAGTACTCAGTATAAACGATAACTGAATTTGATTTTCAATTTGAGCTGCTGTGTACCCTTCTCGCTTGATTGAGAGTGAAAGGACAGATGTCTGTAAGCTTTTCTCAGAAGTATTTACATACAGTTAATATTTTGTAAGACAGTATCCATTTGAGTTAGGAATTTGTGTAAACCAAGAAGCTAATACTTAGCAAGTGTGTGGGTTTTTTTTTAAACAATGTCCTGTGAAGTTTAGGATGGCCACAAATGCCAGAATACTGCCTGTAGCACTTTAGTTGCATGATCCTGATGTGTAACAGGAATGACCTGTTATTTCCGCGTAGAAGAAGGGAATCTAGAGAGGCAGAAGAAGAAAAAAAGCACATTTTTTTAAAATTAAGAAAACATCTACTTCGTTTCTAGTTAAAGTACTGATAGCAGCTTGCTGATTTTTTATTGTAGTAAAATGTACCCAACCTAACACCATTTTCACTATTTTTTAAAACTCATTTTATTATTATTTTTATTTTTAATGGAGGTACTAGGAATTGAACCCAGAACCTCATGCATGCTAAGCATGCGCTCTACCACTGAGCTGTAACCACTGCCCGCCATTTTAACTATTTTTTAAGTGTTCAGTCTTTGGCCAGCTTGTTGATTTAATATTTTTTAGTTGCTTCAAGATAATGAGTGGTATCAAATACCAGTTACTGCAACAGTACTGATGTGGGTGCTGTGAAACTTAAAGAAGTGCTTCTGTGCTGAAAGAATTTTCAGATCCATTTGGGGAACAGTTGTATATTTTTAATAATAGATCAGTAACAGATTACAGTTTTAACAATATAGTTCTCCAAAAATGCAATATTTTAGAGAAGAGAAATCCTTGGGAGTTTTAGTAGTTGGAGGAGGAAGTGGAACTTGAATCAGGCCTTTGAAGGGTAAAAATGAGACGGAAGGAGGTGTTCTGTTCAGAGCAATTGGAGGGAGTGGTAACATTGGTGGACCTGTCCTTGCACTGCTGAGTCTGTACTTGTTTCTTGGTTTTCAAAACTGTGTACTGTAATGTTGAGGGTAACGTTACGTGCATAGGTGGTAAGACTGGGTAAAGAAAAAAGAGTGATTAATGTAGTATGTTGGTCAGGTGGTTACGTCTGAGGCAGAGAAAGAACAATTGTGGAGGTATCTAAGGTCCTGGCAAAGGTTTCTTCTTTACCTGGTGTGGGAGGGTGAGATACTCAGCCGTTCATTTTATTATTATTTACAGTGTACATGTACACATGCCATATATTTTAAACATTATGTATGTATCTTGTTAATTTAAAAATTAATAAATATATATATTTGAGGAAAAGACCTAAAGTTTATGGTTTTTAAGAGCAGAATTTTTTTTTGCTTTCTGAAATCTTAAGAGGTGTAATTGATAAATTTGGTCACAAGGTGTCAGCAGACTGCCAAATTTACAAAGCTTTTTTTGTAACATGATGTCAAGGAGGATGGAAGTTTTTCGTAGTGAAATTTTTTTGGTGCTTGTCTGTATGTCACTTTCACTGAATTATTTATTGAGCAATGGACATAAATAATCTTTGAAGAACTTCCTCTCTTTATGCACTTCTCACAGTTTCCTTAATAAAAAAGTGGACTGTAAATAAATTCCATTTTAAATTTGCTTGTATAACTTATAACGTCTTTTCAAGTAGTGAATAATTTGGGAACTGATAACAGTATGGATCACATTAACACCTTCTAATCTAGAATTCTGAGCATCATTCATTAAGTGTTTGTTACAGTGTATTTAAAAGATACTCAACATTATGCTTAAATCAAAGCAGCTAAATCTTTAGTAGATAGTATAGGTTAAACCTTTACTGTGTCTTCACTCATCCAACTCCTCTCCTCCCATCCCAATTTATACTGGTGTCTTGAGTATGCTAATCTCAGGGGTGACTTTATTCTTTGGATTTAGCTTAATTTGGTTCTTTTAAAATGTCAGGATGCAAAGACACTTTGACCACTCAGTTATTTCATTGTGCCTTTTTAGGGTGCCCAATATAGTATTGAATATTAACCCACAGTATTTCAGCCTTCTGCCTATGGGATTCCTTCGTCTTTTTCAAGTATCTGAGAAGATCTGAATAACATTTTTGTTGGAGTGAGCACACACGTTTTCTCCCCTTTCCAGGGACTTGCTATAAAGGATGATGATGTCTGAGTTTTTTCTTCTTTTTTTAATTACTTCCTCTGAGGCAGAAATGATTGCCCATAAGAAGGTCCAGTCATAATGGAACTCCTTATTTGAAGGTGGCTCTATGTTAGGCTCTTCTCATTTTTAGTAGCAACATTAAACTAAGAGCATATTTTGGATTTGAGAAATTTCTCACAGGAACTTTATAAGTATTGTTTTGTTGGTTGCAATATGTAAGATTTAATTGTGGGTAAGGTGTGAATAAACCTTAGCATGCCTTCAGTATAGGAGATAGTAAGTTATAAACTGTTAACCTCATTTATTTCCAATGAGAAAGAAAAATCATTATATAGCAGCATTAGAAGGATTTGGTTTTGGTTTTTTTTTTTAAGGTCTTCGAAGAGAAATTTAACTATGGGTTTCTCAGAATAATCTTCACAACTCCCATCCCTCTTCCCCATTGTTTAGGAATAGATGGCCCAGATGTTTTCTGAGACATAGAATACCTTCCTAATTGACGAGTGAGTTGCCAGGGAATAATACTTCTTTGATAATTGACAAATTATTATAAGCATAGTTAACTAATTAACCTTGGAGTTGAACTGTTAGTTTTTTATGGGCTTTTACATAAATTTGGCTATTGATTATCTTATGTTTATTAGTTTAAATTTCCAGATGTCAATTAAGAATGTCAGGAAACACAGCCTAGCAAATTCTAGCCTAGCCTTTAGGCTGCTTACCATGTGCCAATGACATTAAAAAACACAAAACAAAATCCAAACTGTTGAAAGGTACAGCAGGCAGGCATAGGCATTTATTGGGGAGACAGTGGGTTGGTACCACAATTTTAATGAAAATCATAACCTTTTTTTTCAACTTCTTAATTTCAATTTTTAAAGACATGCAGTTGATTTACAATGTTAGTTTCAGGTAAACAGCAAAGCCATTCAGTTATACATATACGTACATATGGGTGTGTGTATGTATATATATTTTCAGATTCTTTTCCATTATAGCTTATTACAAGAAATTGAATATTGTCCCCTGTGCTATACAGTAGATCCTTGTTTATTTTACATATACTAGTGTGTATCTATTAGTCCCAAATTCCTCATTTATCCCTTACCCTACTTTCCCCTTTGATAACCACAGTTTGCATAGCTAACCTTAGGAAGATGTTTGCCTCCACTCGGGCTCATATTCTGCGTATAATTGCTGCCTGTCTGCTTTGTTGTTTCTTTTGCCTGAGCCTTCCTCTTCTTTCATAGGATGTCACATCCTGCTGCATTTCAAGATTTAGTTTGAAAGTTCTTCACCCTGTAAGTTTCCTAGAAATACCTCTTAACATCAAACCCCTGTAATGTCTTATTCCTCTGGGCTCTTTGTTTATATTATTCTTATGGCCCTATTTACGTCTTACTCTAGCCAGTAAGTTAGTTGTGTTATGAATGTATTTCCTTCACTTGATTTAAAATTTCTAGAGTTAGAAATAGGTCTTACTAATGTTTGCATTGTCAATATTTAATATAATTTTTTAGAACATTACAAATAGGATAAACTCTTTCTGCCAGAGTGCTGATTCTGCATGTGGATAAATAATAGCTAACATTTTTTGAGAGCTTACCATGTACCAGGCTCTGTTCTAAGAACTTGACATGTCTTTAGTTTACTTAATCCTCATAATAACCCTTTTGAGCTGGATACAGTTGTTATTGTCACTTTATGGATGAAGAAACAGGGAACAGAGAGGTTAAGAAGCCTCGCCCAGGGTTGCACAGCTAGGAAATGACCAAATTGGAATTCATATCCAGTCAATCTGGCTCCAGAGCTTGCTCTTATAACCTGTTATGTTACAGTGCTTCATCAAGTAACTGTTACTGATTTCTTAATATTAAATGTAGGTGGGCTAATTTAACAGCAGAAGTTGTTTTTCTTTTATACTATTAAGTTTTTAAATCTAATAGAGCCCCAAATATATTTCATCTCTTTTTGAAGTTACCAAGGAAATTGAATGCAGTGATTGTTTTTGTTTTTATGGAAGCTGATTTGCCAGGGTTTTTTAATTTGAAAAGGTTATGTTTTCTTCAAGTGCAGAATATGACTTTAATAATAATAATTCATACCAGTCCTTCATTATTTGACAGTTTTTTCCGAGTTCCTAGTTTTATGGAGTGAATCACAAAGTGCAGAATTGCAGTTCCAGATCATTTATTCTCTTTAAAAAATAGCTCATTTTTCTCTTCATGGTGTTAAATTGTATTTTCCTTTAAATTATTTAGATATTTAGAATAGCTATTTTAAAGTCCTTGCCTGCTAATTCTATCATCTCTGTCATTTCTGGGTCATGTCAGATTTGGTTGACTCCTATTGATTTTTTTTTCCCTCTTAGTTTTAGGTCATATTCTCCTGCTGCTTCACAAGTCTAGTAATTTTTATTGGATGCTAGACTTGGTGAATGCTATGTTGTTGTGTGTTGAAGTTTGTCTTCAAAGGCTGTTGAAATTTGTTTTGCTTGGCACTTAAGTTACTTGTGGATCAGTTTGTATGTAGGCTTTGTTAGGCCAAGTCTAGAGAAGCCTTTACTCAAGGACTAGTTTCGCCCTGCTGCTAAGGTGTGATCTTCTGGAGTCCTTTCTGAATGTCCTGGGTATTCATTGAGACCTTTCCACTCAGGCTGGTTGGCATTCATATTTTGCCTGGCCCTCTGTGGACTCTTGGGATTTGTTCAGGTTACAACTTTCTGGTAGTTTTTGTAGTTTTTCTTTGCCTTGCTTTGTAGAGTTTCTCACCTTAGCACGTGTGGCTTTGTTTTTAGCTAGATTCAAGTGAACACGACACAGATGGCTAGCGCTCTTACTCTGCATAGCTCCTCTTCTCCAGTACTCTGCCCTGCATATTCCAGCCACCTTAGCCTCCCCAGTTCTGATCCCTGCCTTTGTGACACAGTGTGAGTCCGTGCTCTGCTTGAGGGCTCCCGTCTTGCTCTGCTGCTGGGGATGTGCCTTTGGGGGTAAGCTTGGGCAGCAGCAGGGCTCACTTAGATTGCTCTCAAAGGTCACAGCCCTGGGCTGCCTTTTGATAAGCATCTGAAAACAGTTGTTTCATGTATTTTACCTAGATTTCTAATTGTTTAAGGTCAGAGACCAAGTCCAAGACTGATGACTTGATCATAGCCCCCATCTTCTTTAGTGTTAAGTCATATGGCAGAATAATTTTGTCTATGGCCAAATGAGTACTAACAGATTTTAAGGCAGCACTGTCCACTAGAGCTTTCTGTGACATTGAAAATGTTCTGTTTCTGTGCTGTCCAGTTAGTAGCCTCTAGCCCCACTTGGCTATTGAGCACTTGAAACGTGGCTAGGGTAACTGAGGAACTGAGTTTTTTGCTAATTTGAACTAATAGCCCTATATAGTTAATGACCACTCTAGTAGACAGTATAGTTTCTTTTCTCTCAGTATTATACAATTTCAGTCTTACAGCTTTTGCATATAATAAAAATGCCTGTGGTTGATCTTTAACATGTCCCAGTTTAGAATATTACTAATGTATTTTTTTAAATTATAAGAATATTTATATGTTCATTGGTGACCATTTGGAAAATGCAGAAAGTACAAAAAAAAATTTGTCACACAAAGATGACCAAAGATAACCAAGATTAATATTTTGATGTATTTCCTTCTAGTCTTCTGTAAAGGAAAAAACTGTTTTAGTGAAAAATCATTTTATTTTAAATATTTAAATGTTGCTGCCTCAAAAGGAAATGTGCATAGATGACAAGATTAAAACGGTGAAAATGTTTTGTCCTTTTATAATTAGCTTTATATGATTTGTCATCAAAGAATAGCATCTCCTAAACAGGCTTTCCTGGCTTTATAGACTGGGTATGTGTAGAAGTTTCAGGAATAGCACGTTAATCAGGAAACTTTATTTTATTCTTTTCTCTCTTTGTTGCAGATTGCTGTTTAACAGAAAAGAAACATCTTATTTTCCTCTTGGCTGCTTTTTGACAATAGCTAGAGAGAGGCCAAACATAATTTAACATTTGGCTTATTTCCACACTGGGGGAATTGGTTTGAAGACTATTTTCAGTTTGTTCCTTTGAGTCACTGTTGTGCCTGAAAAATCATGTGCCAGGTGCTTCAGATCCAAAGGCCTGGCCCTTAAGTGGTTCCTGGTTTAGCTCGCAAGAAAACATAGTTGGACTTTCTTCTGTTTTTCTGGAGGAAAAAAAGTCAAATGTTACTGTTGATTTTAATAGCACAGAATTTAATAAAATTAGCAGAGTATACCCATCATTTCTAATTTCTGAAATCTTTTGTTCAGGTGAGACGTGGAATCCCTTAAAATTGCATTATCAGTTAAGAAACGTGCGGGAACGATTAGCTAAGAACCTGGTGGAAAAGGGTGTATTGACAACCGAGAAACAGAACTTCCTACTTTTTGACATGACGACACATCCCCTCACCAACAACAACATTAAACAGCGCCTCATCAAGAAGGTCCAGGAAGCTGTTCTCGACAAGTGGGTGAACGACCCTCACCGCATGGACAAGCGCTTGCTGGCCCTCATTTACCTGGCACACGCCTCGGACGTCCTGGAGAACGCCTTCGCTCCCCTTCTGGACGAGCAGTATGAGCTGGCCACCAAGAGGGTGCGGCAGCTGCTGGACTTGGATCCCGAAGTGGAGTGTCTAAAGAGCAGCACCAACGAGGTGCTCTGGGCGGTGGTGGCGGCCTTCACCAAGTGACCGCTCCCTTCTCTCGTGTGAGCCAGTGGTTTCTCTCCTGTTGACTGCTGGTTTCTGCAGTTTGTACTTTCCCACACTAATTGGCTTTTGTTTTATGAGCTGGTGGGTGGCTTTTTCTTTTCTGTATGTATGCAGGATTCTGCTGGTACGAGAGGCGTTCCTCTTTCTGTTTTAAAAAAAAAGTTTTACTGCCACATTGGCATTCCATTCCTTGTTGCCATCCTCACTGTTACCTGTTCTGGATTTCTGGTATGCTTTGGCTTTCAAGGTACCTCCAGTCTCCTCCCATGCACATCTTTTGGATTACCTCAGGTTGAGTTTTCCCCACATGTGCGTGTACATCTAGCATTCTGCCTACAATTCAGACAGAAGTCACAAAAAGGCCTTTAACTCACCAAAGGTAAATATCTGTATCTATTAGGACATTTTATACATAGACCTCAGTTGAGATATATACTTAGCAAAATTATTTTTAAATTGAAACAGCACAGTAAATAATATAAAGTACCCATTGGATTTTGCTTCCCATGTAAATTTATTGTATTACTACACTTGTTATAATTTTAACTATTGAATCATAAAGGTCCAATTGTTTCACAAAGCCGGTTTGGGATGGGCTGCATTCCAGTTATGCTGTATATAGTTTGAATTATATATAAATTGCTCCTTCTGGCCACCCCCACCCATCTTAGTATTTTGCAAGATTTAATTAGTTGTACACCTGGTGCCCCTTACTTGCTACAGTCATTATTGTTTGATGGCAAAATAGACCTCTCATCATTGAAGGAGACAGAGAAGATGTGTGTCTAATTGGTCCCAAGATTTTTTGAGGTGTGCCATTCATGGTACTCTTTGCTTATGCATCTCCTTTTTGGATTTTTTTTTTTTTTTTTTTTTTTTTTTTTTTTTTTTGGTCTTACTATTTTTATCATTTCTGTAGGAAAGAGGCTTGTGACCAGTACTAATCTTGAGTACAGTTTATCTTTTTCTGTCCACAAGTAAATTAATGTCTGCTCTTAAATGTCATTTATCTACTCACATTTTCTTGAGGAAAAAAATCAAATGTCAGTCCTAGCAGATGTTGCATGTAAATCGTTAGCAAGTAATGACTACAACTCAGATGATAAGAATTTTGTAACAGAAAGCTCTGCTATGTTTTAATTTTTATATACAATTATGATAATTAGCACATTGTAAGAATATAAACCTTTGCTTTTTAAAATTTATTTTTACTATTTCTTTATCACTGTTTATCGCATCACCATTGGTTTCATAATGTAAATACTATATATTGAACAAATTAAATGTCAGATTTTTATTACCATAGTTCATGTTACTAGTGGGGCTTTCAGGTGTTTAGAGATTGTTTTGGTTAACATTCAATGCAAAAGTACTAGATGGTGTATAACTCTACAGTTGAATTTTAAGAAATTCCCTAATATGTATACTATCTTTTTATCTGAAGTAATAAATAAACTATGATCTTGAAAGTGCCTGAATCAGAGCAAGCATGTCATTTGTATTTTTGTGTTCTAATTTTCATGTTCTTGGTTTTCTTCCTAATGAAGTTTTACTTAGCCTTAGTATAGAGTGGCAGTACATCAGTGCAGGGGTTGGCAGACTTTTTTTACCTGGTCAGAGAGTAAATATTTTAGAATTTGAGACAATAAGTATTTTATTAAATATTTGTGAGCCATATGTGAATGAAAGCCCTGCTGAACGAAAGTCGCTTTAGATCCTCAAAGAAATGGGAGAGGCTGTATTCCAGTAAAACTTATTTACAAAAAAAGGCAGCTGGCCTTGGGCAATAGTTTGCCAGTCCCCATTTTAACACATGGAAAAAGACAGATTTTCTGTCCATTAAGATAACCTCCTTTACCTCTAAAAAGGATACTACTATGGTGGTAATTAAGTATACGAAGTATTAATTTATAGTTTCTTCCCATAAAATGGATACTTGAAACTGATACCAGTATCCTGGAATTTCTTTTTAGGTGAAGATTTACTGTTTTTCTCCTGAACAGATTTTAGGAGTGAGGTAATGGATGTCTCTAAGGTGTTCTTGACTTCAGCAGCAGCCGAGTGCCCAATCCGCTGTGCCTGTGTGTGACCCTGGCTTCAGTTCCTGTTTCTATCTCCAGAGGAGAGGAAAAGCCGTGCAATCTGGAGGGGAGGGTGTTGTCTAGAACTTGTTCTTCCTATAGAATGCTGCTGCTTACGGTCATCTGTAAAGAGGAATGGTATGACTCCACGGAAATTGTTCTGTGTGATAGGAGCACCATGTCCACAGGCTTTTGTTAAAAAGCCTTCAGATCCAAGAATCAGGCAGTGAGTTTTAATATAATAAAACTTACATAAAGATCTCTTGTGTGACGAATCTGATGCTTCTTGACTTTCTTCATATGTCGTTTAATTGCTGAGTGTTCCTTAGAATATCCTGATTTAGAACAGTGCTCTAACAGAAGGGAGAAAGGAAACTTATTGAATGTATATATTTTATATATTGTTTTGACCTCCCAAAACCCCAATTACTGTCTTCTTTCTGAAGAACAGACTTGGAGAGGAGGATATGCCGAGTCTCACGTTACCTGGTAAGTGTCTGAGCTTCTCATCCTGAAGTGAGTGAGTAACAGTAACGGCATTCAGCTGCATGGTTCCCTCTCTTCTTTGGGCACTAGGAGGGGGCTGCTTCTCTAACAGACAAAAACAGACCCGCGGGCACGCAAAAAATTCTCATGGTGCGAGATACAGTCATAAGAGGATTTTCCTGCCTTTTTCTGATATCTTGGTATAACTTACATAAATTATCTTTCAGGGATGACAAAGTTGACTAATTCTTTATGTTCTGAAAAGAAAGAAGCATTGTCAGGTGTGAAGTGGCCAAGAAAGCCCCTGGCCTGCTGCAGCAGGACTGCTCTGTGGTCGCTGTTGCATTTCGTCAGTTCTTCCCACTGTCTGTGAACAGGTGGGTACAGTGCTTTTTTTAAGTAAGACAAGCATTTGAGTTTGATCATCATCTGAAGGAAAGGGAGAGGGGGCTGCTGTGTGACTGGTTCAGTGGCAGCATAGGACCACCGAGTAATGACTTCCAGCATCATGATGACAAGAGCCCATGACTGCCACACGCGGTTCCTCTTGCCCCAGGAATGTGGAAACCACGAGTCACAAGTCTCTCAGGTATTTACTTTATGAAGGTTAATTCTAACTCTGTGGCTTCTCCATCTTACATTAAGATGTGTATTGTAGATAATACTATTCCATTTCACTTTACATGCAGATGAAGACAACCAACAACCTGAGATAATTTCCAATTCATTGAAGCCCACTGGATACCAGAATGATATCCCTGGCTCTGGTAAGTTCTGCATGAACGTCATAGATTCTTTAATAGCGTTGGTAAGGTCGTGGTGTTAATGTTTACAACCTTGCAGGCTCTTCAAAGAGGCATGGATGGTAAAGGTAAGTGATACCCATGCCTCCTCAGCCCAGTGTTAGAACTGCGTAGGCGTGTACTCCTGGTAGACCAGTGGTGTATTGCGATTCTCACTAGCGTTGTTGCATACTAATGTGCAGTTTACTTTTTGTGCTTATATTGTGGAGAACTTTCAGAATAAGCACACATCATTCTATTTAATCATTTATGGCTTCATTGTGTAACTTTTCCCATTAATGGACATTTGGATTATTCTCATGTTTTTCATTATTGTAAACAGTATTGTGTAATTTTGTACATATATTTATATTTGTTTGATTTCTATAGGAGGAATTAATAGAAGTGAATTTGCTCAAAGAGTGTGCCATGAAAATGTAAAAGATAAAAGCCAAGTTGGTTTCTAAGATTCATGTTAGCTTGTACTTCCAAAAATGGAAGTGCTGCTTTCCCTACACCGTAGCTAATGCCACAGGGGGATCATCAGTCCTGGTCTTTGCCAAGGCAGTAACAGGGGAGAATGATGAAATTATTTTAATTATTGAAGGATCGATTATCATTTGTCTTTATTGGTAATTTGTATTTTTTCTGTGAATTACCTGCTCATGTTCTTTATCCATTTTTCTAGTTTAGGGCACTGATCTTTTTTATGTGTTGATTTACCAGAGCTTTTCATAAATTATGGATATTAGCCTTGTATCTGTGATGTAATTGTTTTTCCCATAAGTTTTTTTTCTTTTTTCACATTCAGGAAAGTGTAAGGTGCAGTGCTCAAGCGTGGAATCTGTGGAGACCTTGATTGTCCTACTTAAGAGATCAGCATGGTATTCAGGTTTTGGGAGATATATATATTTCATAAAAATTTGGGGAGGTGTGGTTAAATATAACTATAAAAATCACAAATATGTAATATATGCATATGTATGCAAACATTTCATTTAATTTTTATGGTTAAAATACAAATGGACAATTACATAAACAAATGCATAGACTAATGGATTATTTTAAGGTGAATATGCTTGCAGCCATCACTCAGGCCAGGAGATAAAACCTTGCCAACTATCCAGAGACTGTTCAAGGCTGCCTCCCAATTACAACCTCCCTAACTCAAGAGTAGCCACTATCCCAACCCAGTATGCATCCCTAATAATTTTATGCTGTTTCATTTTTCATGTGATGGGCCTTTTTTAGTTTCTCTCAATCTATAGGTTATTCCCTATATCTTTTTTTTTTTTTCCTTGCATAATACTTGTTGATGAAGTTGGATCCCTTGTCCTGTAGAGTTTTCCCAAGTTAGGACTTTGCTGATTGTATCCACATAGTGTGGTTTAATGTGTTTTTCTGACTTCTCTACTTCTTGAGAACTGGGCATTGGATCTGAGCCTCTGTCAGATTCCGGTTGGTTTGTGTAGGCAGCTGTTCATAGGTGGTGGTGTGTTCTCCCATCAGGAAGCACATGATGTCTCTCCTTTTGTGATGTTAGGAATCTTGCTGTTCAGTTCTTAGATCCTGTGGTTGGTTGGGGTTGTATCTGGTGATTTTTAATTGTTACCATTTCTTCTTTGTTTATTAGAGTATTTCTATAAAGAGAAATTTCACTTTACCTACATTATCTTTTAGTACAGTTCATAGAGGAAAGGTAGGATAATCTACATTTTATTTATCAGTTTTCAAAATACAGTTGGTTTCATAGCATTCTCCAAAGGTGACTGATTCGTTTTGTAAATAAACATTCTTTTATAATCATAAATTTCCTTGCTGAGAAATAGGATTCTGGACGTGGAAAAGTGGAGATGTGGCTTTAAGACAGAGATAGAAAACCCTTGTTCTAAATTCGAATCACGAGTATCAGCATAGTCTTATGGTGGGGAGGGTATAGCTCAAGTGCTAGAGCACATGCTTAGCAATGCACAAGGTCTTGGGTTCAATCCCCAGTCCCTCCTTTGAAAATAAACAAATAAATAAAGCTAACTACCTCCCCCCTCCAAAAAAAAAAAACCAGAAAAAAAAAACTTAGGTTTATGGGATCCTTTATTTTTTTTTATTATGTTAAAGTGTATATAACATAAAATTTACCATTTTTGAGGACCTACTGTATAGCACAGGAGACTATATTCAATAACTTATAATAACCTATAGTGGAAAAGAATGAAAAAGAATATGTATCTATAACTGAAACAGTTTGCTGTACAACTGAAACAACATTGTAAATTAACTGTACTTCAATTTTAAAAATGGTTTAAAAACTTTACCATTTTAACCATATTAAGTGTACAGTTCAGTCCCCCAGACTTTCGGTAGTTGCGCTGTCTCTGCTGTGCAAGAAAGATCGTTGTCAGATACTCTAATCTCTCCACTTCAGTCTTAACTCTCAGGTAAATATATACTTGGTTCTCACCACCATTCCTTATGTCACTGTCTGTCCAGTGAATCTGGTTGTCTGTTTGTTAGTAGATTTTTCAGAACAGGCTTGTGAGAATAGTATTCCCTGTGTTTTTATATGCTGATGACAGTTTCTCTGCAGCCTTTTATTTGAAAGTCAGTTTGTATAAAATGGTTGGGTCACTTTTTTTTTTTTAAAGTATGTTCTTTTTGGCATACAGCAGTACTGTTGAAGTCTGATTGTAACATAGTTTTCTTTCTCTCATGAATGCCTTTTTTTTTTTTTTGCCTGGAGCCTATGGGATTTTTTCCTCCAATTTTTTGCCGGTAATGTTACTACAGTACATTTTGGTGTTGGTGGTTCTGGTTCAATTTTCCCAAGTACATGATGTGTTCTTTCATTGCATAGCGTCAGCTCTTTTTTTATTCTCAATTTAAGGAAAATTTAAAGTTTTAGTGTTTGTTCTGTTCCCTTGTTTAGGCTTCCTTCTTTGGGGATTGCTATTATGTATCTTTTTTTTTTTCCAGTTTTGCTGGGGTTCTTTTATTTTTGATCTTTAAATGTTTCACTCTTTTTATCTTCTCTTTCTCATTATCTTAAACACTATCCTGTTTATTCACTGTGAATGATCTTTCTAGTTTAGTCTTTTCTGAAATTACTTTTTTCCTGAGTTTCAATAACCAATTTCTGAATTTTTCTGATTTCCGTTGATATCATTCATTCTTATTTTGTGTCATTTTCTTGATGTATTTTAATTGATTTTGAGGTATTAGAGCTTTTATAGGTTTCTTGGGTACGTCTTTCTGGTGTGCCTTTGTCGTTTGTGGGATTGTACTTGCTCCTTATGCTCTGTTTTGTTTTTTTTTTACTTTGTATGGGATTTGACCTTGATTATCTTCTGTTGCCCATTTTCACATGAAATTACTTTTCCTACTTGAGAAGGGAGATGTGAGTCAGGGTAGCTTTTCTGACTGTACACTCTTTACGTGTAAAGAAATACGGCAACTTGCTTTCTAGGATCTGGTTCTGCTGCTCTGACTTGCCTTTATCTGGACCTCCTTTTTTCTTTTTTTTTTTTCTCCCATCTCTATTCTTATCCAACTCAGTTTGGTTCTGTTCCCAGTAGTGTCTCCTCAGTATGGGGCATTGGCTGGTCATGTTTGAGAGGGAAGAAACTATTCCCGTGTCAGCTGCTGTTACCTAACGGTCCTCTGAGCTTCTCTGTTGACTCTGGGGCTGTGGGGTGGGGTGTGTCAGGGCTGTCCGATGCCCTGTTCTTCTTTCTTCCCTTGCACGGATTCTCATACCACATTGGGCTTGTTGCTGTTAGTAGTTTGCCTCTGCTCATTTGTACACTTTGGAGTTTGGGGGGGTACTTTCACACCTAGATTTGTTGTAGATGTTGACCAGGGTTTTTCTATGCTAGTAGCTCTGGGTGTATGTGTGTGGTGTTAGTGGCGGGGAATGGGAAATGGGTGGGATATGAAGAGAATGAAAAACTGTCACTGTTCTATTTTCCCTGAATCTGCTGGGACAGCCCCCAGTAGTTTTTAGTTGGCATGTGGTCTCGTTAAATTATGAGTCTTTTGCTTTATAGCTTCTGAATTTAGTCCCATATTCACTTTATGATTAAAAGAACATATTTAGCTTTTTAGATGTTTTTTCCTTTCTTGCTTTTAAATGTATGTATGATCACTCGGGAATTTTGTTGTCAAGGAATTTGATGCAAGGGATCCAGCTTCCCCCCACCCCCCGCCCTGCCCCAAATACCTTGCCAATTATTTAACAGTCCATTTTCTGTAACTGATTTAGAATGCCCCTTTGAATTTCTTCGAATTCAGATTGTACCTCTCTCTCATCTTTGTTTCAGTGGTTTGCCTGTCTATGGAAGAGTAGCCACTATTTTAATTATACTGGTTTTCTGATAATGTTGTAATAGGGCTAGTCCCCTACTTAGGCTTTTTCAAGATAATTCTGGTTATTTGTACATGTTTATCCTACCAAATGGACTTTAGAATAATGTTTTTCAGGTTAAAAAGATTCTTTTGAGGTCATTGTTGGATTTATATTATAATTATAAACCTGTTGGAGGAGAATTGAGATCTTTCTAGTATCGAGTCATTCTATCCAAGGATAAGCTGTATCTCTCCATTTTTCAAGTTACTGGTTGGATGTCCCTTAATAGAATTTTGTAGGTCTTACCAGTCCTTGCCAGAGTTAAATATATTTTCAGGTACTATTGTGAATGGGTGTTTCCTCTTGTAATATGTCTTAATTGGTTATTATTTACACGTAGGAAAGCTTGTTTTGATGAATAATTTTTGATAGCCACCTTACTGTATTCTAATATTTTAATAGTTTTTAAATTAATGTGTTTGTGCTTACATGTACGCAGCTATATCATGTGCAAATTATGATACCTTTGATTCTTCCCACTATTTATACCTCTGTTAAAAATTTTTGTCTAATTGTATTGGCTTGTACCTCTAGAGTATTGTTATTCAGCAATAACAACAGTGGACATCCTTTTTTTTTGTGTATACCTGACTTTAATGGGAATGATTCTGGAGTTTTTCCATTAGAGTTTGAAGTGGAATTTTTGAAGGTATGTCCTTTCACAGGATTAAGATTTCTTAACTTCGTATCATTCCTGCATTCCTGGAATTAACATCACTTAGACTTGGTGCTTTCTTTAATGCACTACTGGATTCTATTGGCTAACATTTACTTGGGATTTATTTTGTTTATACATTTGCTTTGTCCATTTTCATTGTATTCTAAGCATTTTTCGAGTTCATCAAGTTCATCTGCAATGTCACTGACCTGGGTTTTTGCAGTCTGATTTGACTTGATACTTATATGGCTTTGGTTCAGTAAGGTGGTCTCTTCAGTTTCTGTTCTTTGTTCTGCCAGATCCGTATTAATCTCATTTGATTTTATCTCTTCTTTGATCTTGTGCTTCTTAGAAGCCACATTCTCTTTAAGTGCATTGAAAATATTAAACAGTTTGTGTTTCTAATTTTCTTTTGATTCTCAAGTTGGTCCTCCAAGTTATATCTGCCTTTTGCATACTATGTTTCAGCACCCTCCCTCCCCCTTTCCCAGTTCTGTATTCATGAATAGGACACTTGCTGGGCCTGACTGTTGAATAGGGGAGGTGGGGTTCTAAGTAAGCTTGTCATTTGGTCTCTAGTGGGTACTTCAGAACTCTGTTTAAGCGCTGTTCTGTTCATCCCTTAGGATGAGAGAGAAGAGCTGATTTTAACCTTTTTTCAGATCTAGCTGCTTTGGGGGGATTGAGAGGAGGGGTATAGATTGGTGCCTGGTGTGACCTTTATGGGTGAGCGGCGGCTGCTAATCTCTGAGTGGATCAGTTGAGCCCCTTTGTTGCAGGAACCTGTGTAGCAGGGGCTCCCCTCAGATCAGACCATTCCTTGCCTATGACTCCTCTGACCTGCTGAGGCTGACCAGGTGCCCCCCCCCCCCCCGCCACCTCACCTTCCCTCCCATTCCAAGGAATGGAAATGGCTCTAATTTTGGGTGCTTCCTGCTTTTTCTGAGGCCCACCTTCTCCTGTAATTCCCTTTCTTCAAGTGAAGGTTTTTTTGGTGGCATTCTTCAGAACTCTGATTTCATACCTTCTTTGCTTTCTCTCATTCAGAGAGAATGGTATCCCATTTCATTATTCTCCTTCAGTTTGGTCTCAGATTTTATTTTATTTATTTATTTACATGGTATATAGCCTTCAACGTTCATAGAATGCGTGTGTGGCTATTTCTATATTGTGTTGAAACTGTCCTCCAGGAAAAAGCTCTACCCAGATGTAAGGGTAGACTGAGCCAGTCCAAAACAAACTTTTGGAGTATATATGGAAAATCAGGCAGGCAGCAGTTTGGATATCCAGAGAAATTCTGTGACACAGAGTGGGGCAAAAATTGTGACAAAATAGCCTTCATTGGTTTCTAAGAAAAGGTGTGAAGAACTGGGGATAAGGCTGCCAGTGGGCAGAGGGAGGAGAAGCAGGTCTGCAGAAACAGACCCATGTGGAGCCCTGTCAGTGGGGGGGCAAGTGAGGGGGGCACCGAGTGACAACCCCCTCCCCAGAGTTTCTCCTATTTCTGAAGTCTGGTCATATGTGGAGTCCCATTCTTGGATTTCTGTGAGCTGCCATCTTGCCTTCTTCCTTGGGCTACACTAGGTTGATGTCTGCCTCTGAAAACCAAAAGAACCTAAATAAAGTAGATGCTTTTTATTTCACTCTGCAAAGAAAGATCCCAGATCATCCAAGTATCTGGTGGGGAGAGGGTGGCGAATGGGTAAGGGTTTTAGGAAAAACGAAGAATGTAGTCATTGTGAAGAATGAGAGAAAAAAAAACTGACAAGGAAACAATAGCCGAATAGCGTCCAGATTCCAAATGAGGTTGGAAACCATGAATTGATGGCAGCAGCATTCTGTGCAGTTGTGAGGCTTTTGTGAGATTCAGGAATAGGCCTGTACATACCAAGAGCTGGCTGGTTGGAAGGAACCCAGATGAGCTGGGGCAAGGCTGCTGAGCACCCGTGTGCTGGGTGGAGGTGGTGGTGTTCTCCCATGGGGTCTCGTCTAGATAGAGAAGGGAAGGAAACGGTGGGGGTTCTCTAGGGCAGAAAATTAACATTTGTCCAGGGACGGAGGGCCTGTTGAAATGGAAGAAGCAGTACTGGGAGGGAGCAGAGGAAGCTCCAGAAGGTCTGGAAGGTGTAAAAGCGAGAGATGTTTGATTTTAAGACCTCAGAGGTGGAACAGTTCTGGATTGTGTCCGGTCCTGAGTGTGGCCGTGGAAAGAATGGTTGACTTGAGTTCTGTTGCCTTTGTCCCTCTCAACCATCCAAATAATCAACATTTCTTATCTTGGTATTTTAAAAGTTTATTCTATAGAACTAAAAAAAAACAAGAAACAAACCAAGTAGTAAACAGAGTGTTTATTTTTTTAAAATTACTTAAAAAAGGTTTATAGAGATGTGGATTTACATACTTAACTTGGCGACAACATTTTAAAAATGTACAAGCTATTTCATATTATTGCACTTACTCTTTAATATATAAGGCATTTTATTTTACATAAATAAAGGATAACGTATAATATCATACAACAGGTGTAGTGCCAATTGAGTCAACCCTAAAGTTAAATGAGCTGTGTATGGGATTACAGAAACGAAACCCAACCTACTTCAATTTTCACGGTATATCCTTGCAACTATGATTTACACGTTATAACACAGTTACCATCATAGCTTATTGTGGATGACTGACTGACCAGTTAAAAAACCAAAACAATGGAAGTTTTAGTAGGACAATACCATTAGTGTTCACGTCTGGATGTGTGGGAATTTATTAGACTAATTAGAAATACTAGTCATGCCTTGAACACTGACGACAAATAAATAGCTTTCTATCCCAGGGTCAAAGTTTAGCTTTTGCTTCCTCCCTGAAATTCCAACTGTTGAATTTCAAAGGAATCCTCTGGCCAAGTCCAACAGAAGTAGCTGATGACTAATAGAGTTTAGTGAGCCAGGGGTCTACCCTTGCGCTTTTCAGATATGAGGATTAGGAACTCTGAGAAGGGGAGCATTCTGTTGCTCCCATTGCCCTGGAGATCCGTCACGCAGGCCTGGGTGTTTCTATGTAGGCACAGCTGGAAGAGTGGAGGCAAAAAATAGTTTTTGGCCTTGGCTTCAAAGAGTCTCTCATTTAGGCAAGAAAGCAGAAGCCATAAAACTGACCCCAAAGACTTAAAAAACAATCTAGCATGCACCTTGCACTGACTTCCTACAGTATCCTATCTGGAATTGTAGTAGTGAAAAGTAGAAGCTAAATTAATCAGGTCTGTCTAGCTAACCCCTGAACTACATTCTCTTTTGTATAACCTGTTTAAAAATGAGAAATCTGGGCTCACACCAGCCAGATATTTCACTCCCCTCTGAGAGACCTCTCTGGGCCAAGTCCACAGAGGTATACTGGGATTAGTCACTCAGAAATAGGTTATTTAAAGAAACTGCCAACATAAAACCCTAGCGTCATGCACGCAGGTATGCAAGCCTCACCCGTATTCCCAGGACTCAGTCAACTGGCCTGCGCCGCCCAAGGATGTGTGTTGTAAATACACAGTTCTGCTCCTTTACTGAAAAAGACTGACTTATCCTCATTCTCCATTTTCTTATTACATTTTAGCAAATGAAGCTGATGAGTGTTTGGATTTTAAGAAGGTACAGTATGAGGGGAGAAAAGCCAGTTTTGTGACGAGGAACAGCACATTGAATGGGAACAGCTACTACGAAGCTCGTGCTTCAAAAGGAGAGCAGCTGGGACGAGTGTCACAAGCAAGTGTGAGTCACAACAGTGTTCTGCAGAGAAACACTTTTGGCCAAAGGAAGAATTTGCAAAACAGGAAAACAAAAAGAGCAAAGGCTTCAGTCACTGCAGAGCTATGTCATCAAACCCAGGTCAGGAAAATAGATCCAATGCTTAGAAATATATTTCTTAAGCTTGTTGAAAAGGGGGGGGAAAAAAGCAGAACAAAAAAGTCCCCTAAAAGGATTGTTTTAAGCTCACCTGTTTGGATTATAAATCCAAGGATACTAAAAAGATACTTGATTTCTGAAAATTTAGTTTAAATTAGTAGTTGGAGTACATAAAATACAGAAATGGAAACCCAGTGACAAGTATATTTTTCTTGCTCTTTTGTTGACCAGTCTTGAATTCAAGCATTTATTCAAGACAAGTTCCAAACTGGATGGAAGGTGCTTTCAGAGCTGGAACTTTCTGCTCTTTCTAAGCAGTGAAGTTCATGGCTATTTAGTACAGTTTATTGGAGCTGCATTCCTATAAAATTGCCTTTCAATATACGCTTTCAGATCATGATCAACATTTCATGTTGATCCATGACCATGACCCACTGAGTTGAACTATGCAGCCATATGAGGCACAATACACTCACTAAAAATACCACTTTCTGTATTCTGCTTTTTCACTTTTAGGTAATTCCTGAGCTCAGCCTAACCATTAGGTCATAATTGATTTTCTTTTTTCAAGTCTCTCTTCTTTTCAGGATAACATACAGACCTACAGCTCCTTCCACTGAATGTGCCTAAAAGCATTCTGTTATTTACTTACAAAAGTATATAAAACTATAGTCCTTTTGGTTGACACCTGTGTTGCCCCTCAGACTCTGCTGGCTTCCTAATTGCCAGGCTTGATCCTGCTGGGAGAGGTGGCAAGCAGGATGTGAAGCTCACTAGAGGTTTCAGATGAAGAAGGGCATGCCACATCTGCGTCCCCATCAGTGAACGTGAGAGGTGGTGGGGGACAGGCACTGGAACGAAGCGAACCCTCTCGCCTAGGAGATCCAGGCGGAAGGCCTCTGGAGTTCAGCTCCATTGCTGCCGCACACAAGATAGGTCAGCTTCCTGTGTAAGTAAAAACTTGTGGAGAGATTTTTAGTCCTTGCTCACACCAGTGCTCCTCTGTTGTTTCAGGAACCCATGGTTTAAAGAAGTCATTCTGATTTGCTAAAGAAAGAAGGGAACGGAGGAAAGGAGATTCTCGTTAAAAAAAATGCAACAGGCACTGTTAGTGTCACTACTAGTGCTTGTTGCAGGAAGAATTCCTGTGCTTTCTGATGACTAACTGCACAGGTCCCTCCGGGACAGACTTCATAATATTCCATGCATCGAAGTGCAAGAGCCCAACCAGGGATTTCCCATTAATGGCAAGAATTTCATCTCCAGCTTCTATTGTTCCAGCTTGTTCAGCTGCACCACCTGTGAGAAGAAATACAGAATAATAGCTTGGTACTTTCATAGATTTAGAATAAATTCCAAGTAAACTACAAATTTAAGTGAGAAAAATCTTTAAAAGGATATGCCTGTATTCTTAGGAGAGAGAAATTTTCTTAAAGAAGACACAGAACGCATAGACCCATAAAAAGAAATTCAATGACATTAAAAAAATTCAAATCTATAATAACCCCTCTTATCCTAAAACAACTAAGGGAAGATATTTTCAATGTATTTAGTCAAGAAAGGGTTAATATCTAGACATTATAACTCCAAATCAATAACAAACACACCAAAAAATCCAAATGACCAATAAATGCAAGAAAATTAGTTCAACTTCTACTTGTAACAGATATTGGCTAATCTGTCCAGGGTCTGAGAATCAGTGAGTACATGCTCTCCTGTGACTGGATGTTCCTTAATTGATTACTGACCCACAAAACTTAAATTTCTACCCTATAACTTTGTGTATGTTATAGCAAGTTTGTGAGCTTTGAAAAAACACAAGTTTAAGCCCTCTTCTATTTACTTTCTTGCACACACACGTCTAAAACAATCGCATTGAAGAAGAAATGCACACTGGCTATGGAGGCATCTTTTCATCTTATGCAAGAAGGACCGTTGGAAAAAAAATTCCTTGTCTGAAAATAATTGTCTCAGAAATCTTTAGATTTCAGAACACTGAGCAGATATATCTACTTTGTCCCAAATGTCTGAAAAGCATTGTTAAATATTACTTGATATCAATACACACGTAATTATAGTTGCATTTCTTCCAGCTATATTTTTATTATTTTATCAACCTTTATAATCAACTATAAAACCAAAGGTAGTGCCAGTTTTGGGACTTATATATCAGAGAGAAGTACTTTTCTCTTGTTTTTAAACCATTGTTGTTTTGGGTTTTCTATGACATGGGGCCAAAGAGAATCCTAACTAATTTGATCAGGCTCTCTCTCTCTCTCCATTTATTGAGATTTTTTTTTTTTTTAAAGTCTTTTAGAATGCTTTTATGCTTTTCTCCAAGAAGGTCTTGCATGGTTTTTGTGTGACACACCCTTAGGTTCTTTACAGTTGTTACTATGAATTGGCATCATACAGTACTGAATCTGCATTTTGCTTTTTTTCCCCCCGTCTGGCACTGTTTTTGAGCTGATCCCGGTTAATGTATATTGATCTAATATGCTTTTTTGAGTTGCTATATGGTTTTTCTTTTTATGGATGTAATGTATTTTACTCATCATTTTGCTACAGATAGAAATTTAAATTGTTTCATGGCTTGTTTTAGCAAGCACTGCCAAATGTTCCCCCAAAGAGATGAACCATCTCTACTTCCACCAGAAAGTATGTTCTCCTTTCCCTACTGTCTTGCCAATACATCATATTATGAGATGATTTATGGCCAACTTGATTTAAAAGAAGATGGTTCCTAGTAATTATAGTTTTCTTAATAACTAATACAAGTTTGAGCATCTTTTCCTGTATTTCTTCCATTTAGGTTTTAACTTTTGCCGATTCTGTTCTCTATTCATTTCTTTTACCTAGTTTTTCTTTTTGTGTTTTTCTTATTGAATTATAGTTCTTTGTGTTTTCTGGATATTAGGCTTTTATTGATTAAATATATTGCAAATGTCTTCTAGGCGCTTAGATTTTTATATTTGTTTATGAACTTTTTTGCCATATAGGAGATAAACATTTTACATATATATACATATATTCTTACATGTTTTTGTGTTATACTTAATCCTCCCTATAGGACTTTAAAATAATGGTTATTGCTGATATATAGGAAAGTCTGTTGATTGTTGTGTGTTTGTGAATTCAGCAATCTTGGTGAGCTATTTATATTGGCTTGATTCTCTTAGATTTTTTTTTTTTAATCAGGAAGAACATAATTTGCAATAATGACAAATTGTATTCCTATATTGCTAATCTTTGTATCTAATCTTTTTCTAATCTTATTGTATTACTGATGTTCTTGGTAAAATGATGAAAAGGGAAACATAGTTAAAAAAAAAATTAGAATTTTTTTTAAAGCAGCCCAGACATTGGTAATGACAGTGCTCTAACCTTTACCTGGATGGCTGCCACTTCACACAAGAGCTTACAAATAACTATTTTTTTATATTCGATTGACGCAGGAAATTGAATATTGCTCTATTGCTTTTGGTGCTGGAGCTAAAAGGCACAGGAAACCAAAAGAAACAGAAAACCTGTACCCATTAAATTTGTAAGTATGAAATAAAGGTAAGAACTCTTGGGACAGAGCTCTAAGCCTGTAAAAGGAAATCAGATTTACTAGTCTCCAGCAAGAGTCAGGGAGGGAACTACTGCATAATATTCAGAAATTCTTGAATTCCTTTTCCCAAGAGAAAAAATGCTGGCTTGTGGAACAAGTGCTTCTTTCTCCTTCCTCTCTGTCTATTTATATCATTTTCATGGATTTCTAGCCAGATGCTAGAGATGAAGGCCAAGAAATTCCCCAGGACATTAGCCTTGCCCCGCTGGCCAGAGATCAGGGGGCGGCTGCTTCCCTACCTCAGGGCTGCAAATTATACAGGACTCCCAGTGTGGCCTCTCAGTCTCCACCTGGGCTGCTGCCTTCGTCGGCTTCAGCTGCTGCTCCTTGGCTCACAGGTCAAAAATACCTTTTTGGGCTGTGAGCTTCTTGGCCTTCAGGGGCTGCGTGTCCTGGGACTGATGACAGTGGCAGTGACTCCAGCTCCCTTTACTGCGTGAGTCCCAAAACCTCCGTTTTGCTCTCTTGAGTGCTGGTCTGGCTGGGCGGTGTTTTAGGCTGACCAATGTTACCCTCTGTCCTGGGAACGGGTTAGTCTGTCATCTTCTGGCATTCACGCTGCCAGTCTGATTGTGGTGCCTCTGTGAGCAATCTGCAGATTTTCTGTGTGCTTCTTAGGTGTTCTTATTCTTTATATTTTAAAATGTTATTGTGATATATCAAGGTTTGAGTTTTTATGAAAGTCATCTGTTTTACCCTTGATGAGAATTTTCAGTCTGAATACTCCTATTTTTCCATAGTCACAATGTCTCCAAATTTTCCTCATCGCTTAGCATGCTTTTGTAATTTTTATCTCTCTATTCCCTTGTGTTGCAGTTTTTATGGTTTCTTTTTTCTCAATTTTTATATTCTTTGTAAGGACTTAATACAGTTTGAAATTCTATTTATTAATTTAAAAAATATTTGGCTGCCTTTTCACTAACAGGTTTGTGTGTGCATGTCTTTTAACACATGTCTGCTTCTTTTGAATACCCTCTTGTTTCATGGATAATATTTCTGCCTTAGTTTTTAATGGATTTTCCTGTTTATCATGTCTATTGGTGATTTCCTCATGCACTTTGTAATCTTTGTTTTAGGGTCTTGCTGAGTGCTCCTACAGTCATGTTCAATGCTTGCCTTGGTTGGCTTTCTGTGTTCTACTGCTGTCAAGTTAATATGGAGTTTTCCCTTTACTCTGGGACCACGATCTAGACATCACACACAGTAGAGGCCTGGCTCCTGATTTATGCCTGTCCTCTGTTTGCCTGGGGAAGGGCGGGTGGCAGGGATGAGCAGTTTGTCCCTAGATGCTACCTAAGCTAGAAAGCAGAGCTGTTTTGACCCCCGTCACCAGCAGAGAGCAAGTCCCAGCCCTCTGCATCACAAGCAGCCTGGTTCCAGGCTCCCACAAAATCAGGGGGTGCTCACTGAATCCCCAGCTTCCACTGCACATTTCTCACCCCCTGCTTTCTCTGGGCCACAGGCTGCAGCCCCTGCTGACCAGTAGGGGCTTCATTTCTACTTTTGATCCATGAAGTGAGTTTTTTAAGTACAGCTTCATATTGAAGAAATAACTCTATTAGTACTATGTGCCAGGAGTAGGGAAGAGGCTTCTAAATTATTATGCAATTGTAGAAATATACCATAATGCCACTGACTAGAGGGTCATTTAAAAAGTAACAATCCTTATCTAAGAAGAACTGACCTTATTACTTGCTACCCTGCTAACTCAGTTATTCACAACCCATTTACAGTTCGAGTACATGCTAGACTGCAGGAAAGTAAGATGGGAGGGAGCAGGTATCATCAGCATAGTTGGCAGAGATGAGGTCTCTTCATGAACTTGAATAATGCATTTTATGATCTTGGACAGTTCCCCAAATCTCTTCAGGTTCCTGGGCTGAACAATTATATTAGCAATATCAGTATATGTGTGTATGTTATATACAGTATCTGTTATGTACTGATACTGTTTTATGTGAAATATTAGTATTATGGTATAGTATTAATTAATATTAATATAACTGCTCAGCTCAGGGACCTGAAGAGAGAATTTTGAGATCTGTCCAAGATAATAAAATGAACTATTCAGGTTCATGAAGAGACCTCGTATCTACCAACTATGTCAGTGATAACCTCCTGCTCCCATCTTACGTTCCTGTAATCCAGTATGTGTGATTTTAAGTGGCTCGTCTTGATCAGTGTTAAGTATCCTTGACTGACAGCATTACTTAGGTTGGTATGTTCACATCAATAATAGCTCATAGTAATTAAAAGCATGAAGACAGGAACGAGGAGCTTGGGCACGTCTCCGGAGCCAAGCTGCCTGCATGCAGTTAGATCTGTGTGACCTTAGATGCTTGTGTAACTCCCCTGTGGCTCAGTTTCTTCTTTTGTAAAACAGGAGTGATAGTACTAGTGCCCCCCCCCCAGAACTGTCATGTGGATGACATGAATTACTACATGTGAAATGCTGACAACAGAGCTGACACCCAGTAAACCTGCACGTCACAAAGCCTTTTTAAACAAATTTGATTTCCAAATGGAAGGCACTGACATACACGGAGAGAATGCAGGTACTGGGCAGCTGATTGGGTTTTCGAGGACATTACCTTTATACACTCTCTTAATGAACAGGGGCCCATCTCCAGACATAGACGATCTCCCTCCGTCCAGACTCAGTCCCAGTCCAGCCGAGGTCTTCAGCATGTCCACACACACGGCATCGTGCGCAGCTGTGCTCCTCCCTGCGGCAATAGCGTTTGTAAGGAGGAAGGTGACGGGGACCTTCATCCCCTCTTGTCTGGTCCCCCCCCCCGTGTGTTCTCGTCTACTTTGAAGTGCTGGTAACAGCATTGGAGACCAACTTTAGGGTTGGTCTCCCAAATTTGGAGCTGCCCTCCTGTCCCTGCATCTCGCTTTTCTAAGCACTTTCCGCCAGCCTAGGGAAGACACTTAGGCCCGAGCAGAAATCCCAGAAGCCAGACTGCCTTCAAGCCCCGCACAGTTGGTGTGTGTCTCAGTGAAGATTGAAGTCACGCCTGGGGAATCAAATTCGATTTCCTGCCAACCTTGGCTGCCTATGGCCCTGGAGTGTCACAGTCTGGTACTGACAGCTGGCACCACCCAAATGCCAGGCCTCACTGGAGACACGGAGCTGCCTGCCTTCCACCATGCATGTTCCTGTGAGGGGTACCCCCGCCTCTGGCTGGCTGTCTGCATCACACACTAGCTGCCTTTGTTGCCGTCTCCCAGATCCACTGTGGGGAGAGCGTTTCCATGGTGATGCCTGCTCCATAGCAACAAGTATGTGCCTACTTTATGTGCTAGTTTGGAGAGGCTGGGCTGGGGTCCATCTTGGGGCTTGGAATAGGATTGTAAACTTGCCTTTTGTTTCTTACACATTGTATCATTGAAGGATGTCTGAGTCTAGTGGAAAGGGGCCCACAGTTGCTTGGGAGTCCAGGGAAAGACCACATATTGAACTGCCACTTAGGGTTGAGGCCAAGATTGCATCATTGCCTTTGAAGATGAAGGGCACACCCCGTGGTCTGAAGGATACTAACAGGGGGCGGCGGAGGGGAGCAGCACCATTTTCTCAATAGCTGATTTTACTTGCTGTTAAACAGGAAAACGTGCCCACTATAGTGGCTCTCAACTCTGGCTACACACTGGAATCACCTGGGGGTCTTAAAAAGATACTCACACCAGGCCCCCACCCCTCAGAGTTTGACTGAACTGATGGGAATTTCCTGGTCATCAGGAGTTTAAAAAGCTTCCAAGTGGGATGCTCTCAGTGCACAGTAAGGAATAACTGCGTGGGATCCGGTAGAGCCCTGGGCAGGGGGATTTTACAGAATAGGAATATGAAGAAATAGGTTTAAGCCCTGAACATGCTTGCTATTTGATAATTCTTAGAGGCTGGTTCGAGGCCAGATGCCCATAACAATTATAAATTTCAGGATAGTCTTCCATAATCTCTGGGAGCTGTTAAGACTAAGTGCCAAGTGCCAGGTTACGTTTCCAGATCCCACTGAAAATACACCAAGCAGTCGCGACAGTGCGGGGACAAAGGTGAGCATGACAAGGTCTGACGAATAAGGTGCTTCCTTGTACTGGGAAGGGCTTCAGCGTTCTAGAAGGATGAGAGCAAGACAGCAGAGAGGGGGGAAAACTAAGAACACCCCTGACCCTGGGGAGGCATCTGGAAAAACAGATGCCTTCAGTGGAATCAGTGCCATTTTCAGCAAAGTCATTACAAATAGCTCAGGCTTGAAGCTTGGCTTGATGGAGCCAAGTTGAGCAGGGAGGAGTTCAGCTGACTTCATCAGGGAGAGATGCTGAGAAGAAACAAAGTCGTCATGTCCCTGCCCTACCACCCCCAACCTGAGCGTCTCTAGACTCTGCTTTACCCTCTGGACTAACCCAGCCTTGCTCCTTAACTCCAAGGACTCCACAGAGGTCTGGAGTAATTAGCTGAGAGCAGTCATCAGCCTGGGCTTCAGAAATCCCAGTGGCACTTAGTTTGAGGAAGTATGTGGGATGGCTTACGACAGGGAGCCTTGGGATGCCAGAATGGAGGGCACACAGACCATCTGTTTCTGAACCTCTTTGTGTTGGCTCTTCTTGATTGATTAAGGCGGCAGTCTCTGTTTTTTAAACACTTTGTCCCCTCATTTCCTTATGTTCATCTAAAACAGGAAAGACTACAACCCTGATGTTTCCCAAGGACAAATCTCAGTTCTGGAATTTCTCTTTCAACATTGATTCTCCCAACAAGAGGATGTAAATGTGAAAGGGATTCCTTCTTAGGAGGGCATTTAGAGAAGCTGTCAGTCATTTAAAATCTTCAACAGTGAAGTTTAAAAAAACCCAAAACCCAGTGGTGAAAACTAATTTGTAACACTGCTTTTGCAAGAAGCACCCACAAACACTAGACTTCACTACATTTGATTTCCCTGACCCAGGTGATGACGGTTATTTTCGTTCATGTTAACCAGCTGCTCAATACCCTGCCGATTGTTGACTTCTTACCTGCTCCAGGCTCCAGGAGGCTGGACTTTCTGGACAACAAGCCCTTCCCATTGGCCAGGGGGAGCTCCTGCCTGGTGGAGGGCCGGAGCTGACCGCTCCCTTTCTTGGTGACCACGAGGACATCTTTGTGCAGCTGGGCCTGGTGCAGGACCTTCAGGACATCCCCGTGGGCTAAGCCAGCCAATGAGGTGCCATTGACTGACAGAAGGAAATCCCCTCGGTGCACGGTCCCTTCCTGAGAAGCTGCCCCCTGAGAAAACACCCTGTGGACCTGGAACAAGGAGAGGACAAAAGCCAAGTTCATGTATGACCTCCAGTAAAAGCCAAAGGGCAAATCTGTAGTAAAGGAACTATCTAATGGCAAGTTTTCCAAATCATACAAACACTTGGTTTATGGACAACACTCCATGTGAGGAATGGGATTAAAAATGTCAGTGCCAGCACCTCAATACATTTTTTACTCTATTCTTGCTAGTGTCTAAAATGTGCCTGGCACTCCATGGGGCAGTAAGAATAAAAGGATGAAGACCTGGTCTTGTCCAGGGAAGGTGGCCTCCCTAATGATTTCAAAGGCCTCTGAGTGATGACCTTGAGAAAGAAGTGATTTTATAAAGACCAAATGTAAATTTTGGTCAATTATTCCTAAAGCTTAAAACAATGAGATATTGAGGTGAATAATGAGGATACAGACCACTATGTTTATATGTATTGGCATCTAATAGATCCATTCAACCTTGTACATCAGTCAGCTTTGTGTTAAAAAATACGTATCTTTATCAATGAAAACATGTACCACCGTTTGGTTTCTGTTCTGGTGGCAGGGAACAAACACCTGCATTCTTCCACCCACTGACGTGAATTCTGTCCTCATCAAATTCTGAGGCTGCTTCAGGAGGGCCTCTCCCGGCAGCACCTCGCCCTCGTCACTTACCACGACTGATTTTGGCTCCACGTCTGTCCCTCCTGCCACACTGAATCCCAGACCTGAGCCTTCTTTTTTATTCAAGACTGTGAAGCAAACATCTTCTTTAGTCTAGTGAGAAGAAACAGAAGCAAGTCTATTCCTTGTGCCAAAGGAAGAAAGTCTGGATGTAAACCCTCCCGTGGAACTGCAGAACCTGCCACCACTAACCCCAGGGGTTCTTTAGGAGCACTGGGGTCGGCGGCCCCGTCCCAGACATCCCGCATCACCCCTGGTGGTGCTCACGCGGAGTTGCCAGGGTCCCTCCTATAGCTCTAGAACCACAAGGTGGACTTGAACCAGGATAGGGTGGGGACAGAGGACACCTTAGAAGCCATTCTTGGCATTAGATTGTGTGTTCCCAATCCTGATCATAGCACATAATTCAATCATAAAGGAGATTCTTTACAATTTAGCAAAGCCTGTGCTGTCAGCAGCAAAGAGGTGACAAGACAGGATGAGAGCACAATGAGGCCATCAGTTTTATGCCCTCCTCCCACCATGTTCAGTTCATTGGCTATCAGGTGCAATTCATGCATGAACTGGCAGTCATAAAATCCGAAGTATGTTAAAAAAAACAAAGTGCATTAAAAGTACTTGTCAACTTGTATTGAGACTAGAACATTCTTACTAGAAGACTGTCCTGTATTTCAATCATCAATCAAAACCTTGGAATGAAAGATTTTAAAGTAAGAAAGTTTGCTGGGCTAACAATCTGAATTTTGATTTCCTTCATCCACATGCTAGATATGGCTCAGCATAGGTTTCCCAGGGAGTGATTTGTAATCTGTCAATCCGATACACGGCAATAGAAAAAAAAAAATCCAGTAACCCCCCAGGATCGCTTTGACAGACAAAGTGAGAACGTTGGAAGAGAAAACCGCCTCTGGATGGGTGCTGGGAAAAGAACTCGGTATTTAAAAGAAACAGTGTTCAGTCGTCCGAGTAAGTCCTAAAGAGTAATCCCGAGCATTTTACACCTCTCTAAAGCAGCTCATTCAGACCAGGGCTCCATATGCTGACACTTGAATATCCCACAGAAATGGGGGGGGGGGGTGGATTTTGACTTCATGGGCAAGTGTAAGCATGTATGTGCTCAGACACTGTTCACTGGAGAGAAGAATGAGGACTAGGCGTTCTCAACAAAAACAGGAACGTGTGGTCTGGGAAATGATCTCTGCAGCTTCTGGGAAGTTTGATGCAGAAACAGAAACACTCCTCAGACGTGTAAATGCCTTACTGGAGTAAAGACATTTGAAAATGGGACTCTCCTGCATTCCAGCACATGTCACCAAAACTTTATTCAAATTATTTTTTCCAGTTGTCTGAGGACACAAGTGTCCTAGAAACTGACGGCCAGGCCAAGTCTTGCCTGTCTGAGAGGCTTAGCACAGCCTCAGGGAAGCCAGACCCACCCAGAGCTCTCCAGGGTTTGGAGGGTATTGAAATCAAAGACCAGGGCTTGTTTCCTGACTGTCTAATATCTCAAAGTGCCCCAGAGGCCACAGGAAGTTGTCTTGTGCAGTTCCGTTTTCAGCATCTAAGATCATCCTCATTACAAAAAAGCAAGGCAGGAAACTTCTGAAGAGGGCAAAGAAAGGACATCTCTACTTACGGCTCCTTTCTGACATTAACTGATGGCAATGAGGAAAGAAGGAAAAGAAAGCTGCATTCTGATGGAAGTAGGAGTCATCTTCAGTACAAAGCCACAATACCTGCTGGTGGTGAATGTGGAACCAGGGTGAGGGGGTGAGGGAAGCCCGAAAAACCCTAGGGTGGCACTCAGTGCCCTGTCCACACAAAAAGTCTCTGCTTGGTTTGCAGTCCCTGACAGGTGCGTGTCTCACTTACGAGTTTAGCTGACACTTTCTGGTTTTCTTACATCTAACACTGTAAGATGTCTGGAGCAAAGAGGGCCTGGCAAAGCGTGAGCCCACCGAGCCACCTTGACTCAAAATCCCTGGGTAAGACTTTCATGCTTTGTAACTAGTTGAAGGAGGATGGGAAAGGATAGACTAAACTCTTTTATTGAAAGTAAAAAATGCCATATGTTGTCAGTTAATCTTTAACAAAGGAGGCGAGAATATACAATGGAGAAAAGACAGTCTCTTCAGTAAGTGGTGTTGGGAAGACTGGACAGCAGCATGTAAATCAATGAAGTTAGAACACTCCCTCACACCATACACAAAAATAAACTCAAAATGGCTTAAAGACTTAAATGTAGGACAAAACACTATAAACCTCCTAGAAGAAAACATAGGCAAAACATTCTCTGACATAAATCTTAGCAATGTTCACCTAGGGCAGTCCACCTAGGCAATAGAAATAAAAGCAAAAATAAACAAATGGGACCTAGTTAAACTTACTTACAAGCTTTTGCACAGCAAAGGAAACCATAAGCAAAACAAAACGACAACCTACAGAATAGGAGAAAATATTTGCAAATGATACAACTGACAAGGGCTTAATTTCCAGAATATATAAATAGCTCATACCACTTAACAAAAAAACCAAAAAACCCAATCCAAAAATGGGCAGAAGGTCTAAACAAGCAATTCACCAATGAAGAGAAGTGGCCAATACACACACAAATGGCCAATAGGCACATGAAAAAATGCTCAGTATCACTAATTATAAGAGAAATGCAAATCAGAACTACACTGAGGTATCACCTAATACCAATCAGAATGACCATCATTCAAAAGTCCACAAACAATAAATGCTGGAGAGGCTGTGGAGAAAAGGAAACCCTCCCACACTGTTAGTGGGAATATAGTTTCGTGCAGCCATTATGGAAAACAGTATGGAGATTCCTCAAAAAATTAAAAATAGACTTAGCATATGATCCAGCAATCCCACTCCTAGGCATATATCTGGAGGGAACTCTAATTTGAAAAGATACATATGCCCCAATGTTCATAGTGCACTATTTATGATAGCCAAGACATTGACACAACCTAAATGTCCATTGACAGATGACTGGATAAAGAAGATGCATATATTTATACAATGGAATATTACTCAGCCATAAGAAAGAATAATGCCATTTGCAGCAACATGGATGGACCTGGAGAATGTCATTCTAAGTGAAGTAAGCCCAAAAGAAAAAGAAAACTATCATGATAGCACTTATGTGGAATAAAAAAAAAGACAACTAATGAACTTGTCTACAAAACAGAAGAAGACTCAGACATAGTAAACAAACATGGTTACTGGGGGGAAAGGGGGTGGGAAGGGATAAATTGGGAGTTTGAGATTTGCAGATATTAACTACTATATATAAAATAGATAAGAAACAAATTTCTTCTGTATAGCACAGGGAACTATATTCAATATCTTGTAGTAATCTGTAATGAAAACGAATATATACGTATACATATGCATGGCTGGGACATTATGCTGTACACCAGAAATTGACACATTGTAACTGACTATACTTCAGTTAAACAAAATTAAAAACGAATGTCTCAAGGCGCTTCCTTACTGCACAGACCAAACTAGGGGCTGAGAATCCAAAGGGAGTGGATGCTGAAAGGACATGGTCTCCTCTATTCCACCCCATCTCCTCTCTGTCCGGCTCACTCATTAGATGCCAACATCATGGCCCTTCTGGGTAACATAAAAATTTCTGAAACAGTGTTCTCGGGTGGTTATCAATGACTCAGGTATATTACAGCTCAAAAGAAAAATTGTTCATATTTGCTTTTTTCTCTAAAGTAAAAATATACATTTATTAGGGCTCAGATCCCAATAAATAGTTCTGAGAAATCAATGTGCTTCAGAGAAGTATTCTAGATATGAACCCATGGTTTCTTTTGTTACTGTCTATTATCACATTCGATTTATTAAAAGACTTTGTAATGATTAGTAAGTTTCTTTGACATGTCTACTCACTGGGCTGGCATAGGGCTATGCAGAGGTGAACTCCCATTTCCCCAGCAGGGGGCTCCCTTGACAGGTAGTTTGTGTCCACTGAGGTGGACAGAGGAACTTGTGATCGTTCCCCAGTGGTTCCAAGATGCCTAATCCTATTTGGAGGACTCGCTCCAGACAAACTCCAGGTGTGGGGGGACGGGGGGAGAGGATGGTAACTAGTTGCTACTGGGGAATTAAAACCAATCTGGCACCTAAAAATTCAAGTCAAGGTTTAGCTTCTGAAAGCAAGCTACAAGCAACAGAGACAGAAGTCAGACTGAGTTGGAGAACTCACAACACGGGACTCGAAGGGCGCTCTCCTGGGCCCTCTGAGCTCAGGCACACACGCGCGCTAAGGTGGTAGCTGGCTCATCTTGCTGTGTTTTCTGTATTCACTCACCTCTGATTGTGCTTTCGCTTCCTGAATGAGAGTTTGGACAGTAGATTTTGACCCCACTGATGACAAGACAGACTGCAGTCTTTGCTGATCCTCCGCTGAGACCAGAAGTTGATGCAAACTAAATGACATAAATACATATGAAGAACGTTAAAGAAAAAAGCACTTTCTCCATTTTGTAGGATGCATTTTAAATGATCTGATTTCTACCATATTGCAAGTATTTTCTGATTTTCATGCTTTCTTTTGGTCAAAACTCCCATTTCAAACTGAAGAATCCCAAATGCTAAACAGGAATTTCATTCATGCCAATGGAAATGGGAGTTCCTATGGATCCTGGGATACCGCCAAGATGTTAGGGGACCAATGCTGGAGTTTAACAGAAAACTTCAGACATACTAAATATTCTACAGGCTCCAGTGAAATCTTTTAAAACATCTTCTGTTTGACTCCAGTCACTTTCAGAGACCCTGATCCTCCCTGTCCTGCCATCTCTCTCGTGGCACTTTTGCATGAGTACCATGTCCTATAGAAGCCTCTCTTTAGAGCAACACTTTTCCCTGTAAACACTTTGTTTTTCCAGTAATGATATTAAAAACAAAACTGGATGCTGGAATAGCAAAAAGGACGTTAGTGGAATTTATTCAGTGAAATCAGAACAAAGGCTGTCGTTCGGCTAATAATCATGTCACACAATGTTAACGTCTTTTGACATGTGGACCGTGGTTCCATAGAATGTTAACATTCCGAGGAGCTGGGTGAGGGGTAATGGGAACTCTGCTCTGTCTTTGCAACTTTTCTATAAATCTAAAGCTAGTCCATAAAAAAGAAAGTTTATTTAAATAAAAGGGGAGGGCTGGATACTTACTTAACTGACCAGCTTTTTCCAGAAGGCAGATCCTGGGTGGTCTCACCCACATCATGGGATGAACTGGGTGCCCCAGGCTCAGCGGCTTTAGGGCTGCTTCCCCCTGGACAGACCCTGTCCACCCCCTTCACGGGGCACGAGAGGGCAGCGGACCCGTGGAGGCCTCCAGCAGGGGAGCCAAGCGACCTCCGGGGGACAATTTCCAGCTCGGTCTTGAAGACCACAGCCGTCGGCCCAGCCGAAAAGTCCTCGCCACAGAGCTTGTCCAGGTCAGGCATGCTCAGGGCCCTCAGCTCCTGGAGCTTCGAGCGGGACAGAAGCGAGGCCTGGGTGTGACGCACCGAGGACTTGTTCCTCTTGGCGGGAGAGGCCGGGGCCACCGTCGGGGCAGGGATTCCTGAAGGACCAGGTGATCTCTTTGGGTCCAAATCAGCCATCTTGCTACCAGCTTCCACCAGGCTCTGCCGCGAGACAGTCAGCATCATGCTGGAGGGGGACTTGGTCATTGGGGCGATGAGGGTGCTAGCTTCACCTTGACTTTCACTACAGGAACTCAGGCTGCGTCGCAGTGACCTCGCCGTTGGATCACTGGAGTGGCCGAGGCTCACAGAAGCCACGCTGCCAGATGACCGTCTCCCAACGGGAGGCTTGGAGCTGACTGACAAAAAAGGAGAGGCCCCAGACTTGGCTGCGGGCCGGTCAGAATTGGCCAAGTTCTCAAAAGATTTGATCCTCTGCTTCACAGAGAAAAATGAGGTAGATTCGGGGGGCCAGTTCTGTTCGGAGTAGTAATGTCGTCTGGTGACTTTGATTTTGTCTGTGAGCAGGCAGCTCGTTTCCTGCACTGAAAGGGCATCCCCCTCATCTGTTGTTGGAAGGTTCCTCGACGTCTCCAGCAGGGGCTTTACACTGTATATGCCCTGTCCATTAACCAGGCCGAGAATACTGCTTCTGGACGCCTTGGCCTCGAGGAGGCCCCCGCTGGTCACGGGGATCTGGCTGTCCCGTGGGGACCGCCCTGGGCTGTGCAGGACATGGCCCTCCCGGCCAAAATGGCTGGAGAACTGGGCCGGCATGGAGTAGGTCCTGGTCGCTGGCCGTGGTGTGAAGTAGGGATGGTCATCGGGCGCCGGGCCCACTCGCGCACCATTCCTGGGCATCCCCAGGGAGTCTGACATCTGGCATGACTTGCCCTGGCAGGAATCTGCCCTTCTGGTTGGCAGCTGTGGGGAGGAGGAGGAGGAGGTCAGTTTCGCCACAGTGAAAGATCGCTGCGTCTCCTGCTCCACCTGCAAGGCACAGGACGCGGGTGTGGATGGATGGTTTGCGGACGATTCCACTGACTGGTGACAGAGGCTGATTTCACTCTTCTCCTGACAGTTGCTCTGGGCCAAGAACCCTCTTTCAGTTGGCTTGTCACCGCATGCATTCTTTGGTATTCTTTCAGAAGAGAACTCAATGATTTTCAGCTGATTGGTTCTTTCTAGGGGCTCACCTGCAATTATTCTGCTTCTTTTGTCGCCACTCACCTCAGACTGGGCAACTTTTGCTGCGGAATCCATTTGGCTGGAGAGGGGCCACTCGCCCTGCCCAGGAGAGGGGACCTCCAGCTTGCTGGCCCCCATGGACGCGCTGCTCCTTGGTGCCGCGGGACTCGCCGGCCCCAGGGCTGCAGGGGGAGCCTTACTCTCCAGTCCACACTTCGGAGACCGGAGGGTGGCTGGGCAGCCTCGGTCGGGTTCTGAGTGGACAGCTGGGTAGGGCCTACTGCATGCACTTTGCTCAGGAAGAGTCTTGGGGGAGGTCAAGGGTGAAATGAACATCCTAATGCTGGTGTCGGACGCCGAGGGCTTCAGGGAGCCCGGGGCCCCCGGGGGCGGCTTGCTCTCCAGCACACACTGGGGAGACTGGGGGGCAGCTGCGGCAGTTCTGTCTGGTTCCTCATGCTCAGCTGCATGGAACCGGTGTGACATCCCCTTCGAAAGCATCTTGTGGGAGGTCTGGGGTGGAACAAGGGCCTTCCTGTGCTCCGCACCCCCAGCCTTCCCTGTATTAGCAGCTGAGACCTCAGAACTGACTTTGCTTTTGCTTTTGATGCTCAGTTTCTTCAGCTTAGGACCTGATTTGGGCTTCTGACAGTTACTCAAAAGGGTTTCCACCGAACTTTTTTTAGGTGGGTCTTTATTCTCAAGATTCAGCTTCAGCGGAGGAGGGCTGTCAGACACAGCAACCCCCTTTTTGTGGCTTGAGCTCAGCACCTGGCTTTTGGGGTCTGGACTTCTGGCTGGCATCGTGGATTGCTCCTTTTCGGTTTTGCTCTGCGAATGTGTCCCTTGGTTGTTTTTATTAATTTCTTTAAACCAAGCCATGATGGGCCGCCTGGAGACTGTTTTCGGCTTCTGCAGCAAGTCATCGAGGTCTTGACTTTCAGAGATGTGCAGCTTTGCCAGAACCGATTCTCCATTCTCAGGGACACACACCCTGAAGGAGGACCGATTTTCATTTGGGTGAACATTCGTTTTCTGCTCTTTACATGGGGTCTTGTCATCTAGCTGGTCACGTTCCAAACCATTCAGCATGTTGGGAGAGCTGGGGGTGGCCTGGGGGTTGGGGACAGGCCTGGTGACTGGAGAAGGCCAGGCATCTTCCCCTGCGGAGAGAGCACTGGCGGCTTCCCCGGTTTGCTCCTCACACGAGGGCCTGTGGTTGGGTGAGGTCCTTATGTCTGCAGGAGAGTCCTGGTGCTGGGAGCTGCCATCCGAGAGAGGAAGCGGCTGGGGAGCACCTGGGGCTGATGGGCCTGAGGCTCCTGGCACGAAGGAGGCTCCCTCACACGCATCTCCTGCCGTGTGGCTCAGGGTGCTGGGTTTCACTGGCAGGACTCTGGCTGAAGCCGGGCAGGGGGCCGCCTGAGCAGGAGCAAGTGCAGTAGCTGAGGGCAGAATGGGGGACGCGCTGGGGGAACAGATTTCAACCTGCTCCTCCTCAGACTCCGTCGTGTCTCCCTGGTGAGGAGACCCCAGAGGACAAGGACAAGGAGGGGACCAGCCATCCCTGGTGGGAGCTCGTGGGGCTTCGGTGAATGAGTCGGGGTCTGAAGACGAGTCCTCAGCATCTCCGTACATGGAGGAGAGAGACGGCTCTGTGCTGTCGCCCAGGCCTGACAGGGACGTACTGTCTTCGTGGAAATTGCTCAGATTTCTAGAGTAGTTGCTCAGAAAGCTTTTGTTCACAGTAAAATGTCTGTCGGGATTTATGGAGTCCAAAACCGAAGGCTGGGAGGCCCACTGTGGGGGAGGGGCCTGGCTGGAGACCCAGGCCCTCCTGGGAGTGGGGGTGGGGGTCTGGGTTCCTGAGGCCGGTTCAGCCTGCTGGGGGCCTCCACCTCCTGCACCTGCTGCCCGCTGCTCGAGAGCAGTGCCCTCTTGACTCAGCCGCTCCCCTTTCCCAGGAGACTGGAGCCTGGATCCAGAAGCATCCAGCTCCTTGATGAGCCTGTCTATGTCAGTCACAGGGCTCTCCCGGAGCTCCCCAGGGCAGCCAGGCCCCAAGACACCAATGCACCCATCCTGGTCCTGGGCCCTGTCACTGGGCAGTGGTAGGGAGGGGCTGGCCTGCAGTACCCCCACAGACCCGGGGTCTGTTCCCTGGAGGAGAGCTGACTCCTGGCAGTTTTCAGGGATAAAGGTTTGCACAGCCTTGCTGTGTTGACCTGGAGCGCCGTCTCTCTTCTCCTGTGATGGGAGGTCCAGTGACAGCTGGGCATTAGCTGGAGATGCCCCCTCGGCTCTGGGTCCTGCTCGCCCGTGGGCACCTGCCTTCCTGGTGGTGTCAGGCGAGCTGGCCTCTGGGGCTGCTCTAGTCTCGGTGAGATCAGGCCAAGCCGCCGCCGTCATCCCTGGGGATGTGCAATCCTCAGACGCAGGGACCCTGGGTGACTCTGACTCTCTGGGGTCCTCAGGTCTCCTTGCTTGCCCTGTGTCCACTGAGGTCTTGCTGGGGTCAGGGTGAGCCACGTCCTTCTGCCCTGGGGAAGGGACAGAGCCGGGGAAGCTGTCCAGTCCTGGGTTGAGAAGGTAAACAAAAGGTGGAGTGGTGGGGGGGACAAAGGGGGGGAAGGTAAGAAAATAGAAAACCACTCAATTAAAAAAGTGAAAATTGTAAAACAGTTTCAATTTTTTGGTTTTTTTTAGAAAGACATTCCACAGCCTAAATGTAGGCCTCGTTGTTTTTGTCTCTGAAATTACAGAGTGCTCACATTGAACAAATACCACCCTGCTTTAGAGGCTCTAGAATAACCCAGACGGGCTGGCAGAATGAACCTTCGCCTTTGCCCTTTTTTCCTCTCTTTTGGTTGTTTTTAAGGATGGGGGACACTGGAAATTCTTCACGTGGGTTTCTGTACGCCATCTGCCCTCTGACAACAAAATCCACAGGGGTCAGGCCGATGTTCTGTTTGATTCCTTAACTTCAGCTGATTCTGCAGACCAGGTTCGGGGAAGTGGGACCACCAGGAGACCAGATTACCCCAGGAAGCTGTGACAGAAGGGTGGGGACTTGAGTGGGGTTCTGGAGGGTCAGCATGATCACAGAGGGATATGGAGGAAGGTGAGGAAGGAAAGGGAATCAAAGCAGAGAAGCAAGAAAGAGCATGGACTCTCCGAGGTGCAGGGAAAGATGCCGCCTGCCTGGAGATAGTGGGAAACAGAGTCATTCCATGAGCTGGGTTCCGGAGAGCCACTCCGTCCTGGGGGTTCCTCTTCCAAAGGCCTACATACCCCTGGGTTTATCTGTCCACCTCTGGCACATGGCATCTTATAACAGGTGGAGAAACTGACATAACAAAGCACATGAGAATTTTCGTATTTTCTTACGAACCCTGGGTCTGAGGTTGGAGTAAAAAACTCAGTCAAATCAAAAGCCCTTGCTTTGAGAAGTATGTCTCCCGCAAATGCTACATTCACTCCACATCTCCCACGCAAAGCATCCTAGCTGCCTATGCCTTTTCCCCACTGAAGTTCCTACATCAACAATTAAGAGCTAATTATTAGGACTGAGCACTGTGCTAAAAGTTTTTCATGCACTTAATTTTCCTCTCAATACTGTGACCTTCTGCATTGGACCAGTGGGGAACCGAGGCACAGAGTGGTTAAGCAGCGTATCCAGGATCACAGAGTCTGTGGTCACTGGCGCCACAGCCCACAGTTACCTAAACCCTGAGCACGAGAGGGAGGGAGCAGAGACCACGACAAGGCTGGCTCATCAAGACACCCACAGAGACAGGACATAACTTCCCCGGGTCCCCGAGGAAGGCCGGGGGCACATAGTTCCTACCCACGGCCTCCTGCCTTCTCTGCTCAACCTTCCTGAGTTCCCTTCAGCGTGACTTTCCTGCTTCTGCAGTGCCAATAACGGGGAAAAGCAGCCGTGAGACAGGAGGAGGGGCTGTAAGACCGTTTTTCCGGCCAATCCCTTTGCTGAGCAAACCCTAAAATGCTGTTAGCGGCTTGACTTTCACGCAAAGTGCACAACGTAGAAGAAGATGAAATTACATGGAGGCAGTCACCTTTCAAAATATCCTTTCACTCGTAAACCCGCCAAATGCCCCATAACAGGAAGAAAGCTGGCCCGAGGATGGCGCACCGCGGGGCAGAAAGCTCAGCAGCCTTTACACGGATGCCGTCAGTGGGGAAGGACCAGAGGGTCTGGTTCAGCCTCCTAACTGTAAGTGGGCTACAGGTGTGCTGACGTTCAGGACCCCGGGGCTGAGGACAGCCTGCAGGGCCAGCGCCAGTCCTGCGCCCGGAAGCATCTTGCTGACTGCAGCAGGCCCCTAGGCTATTATTTTCCGCGGATGCATGAAGTAGAAAATACTATTTTTCCTCTTGTCCTCTGTGGAGGTTTTTCCTGCCATTTTCCATTTGATTTCACATAAGCAGAGTGCTGAGTTGCTGAAGGGTAGGGAATCCTCCTGTTTCATCCATGCCTCATTCGCTAGGTACATGTGACAAAGTGGGTCAAGACTGGCTGAACATGTACGCACGCGACGTCGAATTAAAACTGTGAGTTTAGGCACAATGATCTAGTAAAGGTGTTAAATGCAAGTAGCTTTAACTATCATGAATCGGTGTAAGATTTCTCTCCCCCTCAAAATTCTCCACATTTTTACTGTGGTAACTTCCACCCTCTCATCCTGAAGTGCAACGATTGATAAAGTAACCTTACCTGTCCTGGGCTGTTGCTCCTGCCCCAGCACAGCTTCAGGCAGGTTCTCTGTGGGGTGGCCAGCATCTGGGTGGGGCAGGCCACCAGCTGGCCCTCCATTGGTGGGGACTCCTCCATCCCCGACGGGCAGCTTTCCCAGAGATTCCTGGCAGAAGGACAACTGTGAGTAACTGTCAAAGGCTTTCAGGGTTTCTGCGTCCTAAGACATCATATGCAAAGAGTTGATTTGGGAAAATTTAAAGAGCCCAGGACTAGAAGCCACAAGATCAGATTCTGGGTTTAAGGTCCCCTAGAAATTTCATGGTCTTGTCCCTCTTTCTCAGCCTCAGTCTTCTTCACTTTAAGATGTGGGTGATTAGGAAAATGCAAATAAAACCCACAATGATATATCACTTCACACCCATTAGGACGGCTAAATCAAGAAAACAGTAATAACAAGGGTTAGTGAGGATGTAAAGAAATTAGAACCCCATGCGCCACTGGTGGGAATGTAATATGGTGCAGCCACTATGGAAAACAGTATGGAGGCTCCTCAAAAAAATAAAAACAGAACTCCCACATGATCCAGCAATCCCACTCCTGGATATACAGCTGAAAGAATTGAAAGCAGGGTTTCAAAGAGATATGCATACAGCCATGTTCATAGCAGCATTATTCACAATAGCTAAAATGTGGAAGCAACCCAAGTATCCATCAATGGATGAGAGAATATGCAAAATGTATTATACACATACAATGGAATATTATTCAGCCTTAAAAAGGAAGAAAATTCTGACACGTGCTACACCATGGATGAGCTTTGAGGACATTATGCTGAGTGCCATAAGCCAGTCACACAAAAAAACAATTATATGATTCCACTTGCATGAGGTACACATACACAGAGTAATCAAAATCACAAGAGACAGAAAATAGAACGGTGGTTTCCAGGGGTTGGTGTGGTGGTGGGGTGGGGAGTTATTGTTTAATAGGTACAGAGTTTCCATTTTATAAGACAAAGAGTCCTGGAGATGGATGGTGATGATGGTTATACAACATTAGGGATGTATTAATACTGCTGAACTGTATACTTTATAAGGGTTAAGATGGTAAATCTTATATTATTTTACCATAATAAAAAAAATTTTAAAAAGATGAGGATGGCAAGACTTGCCCTGTCTAACCCATAGAGTTTTAAATAAAAGATGGTTAAATGAGATAATAGTTACAAAAACAACACACAGCATACAGAAGGCTACAGAGGTGTAAGGTGTTATTGTTACAATATTGCATCGTGCTGCCCAAGACTAAAACCAGCTCCTCAGTTTGGGAGTCAGGGAGAGGACTCATCTGGAGAAATAAAATTAACATTTAACATCTCAAAATTTCACATTAGCCAAGTGCCAAGTACTTCATCTTCCTTTCTTCTATCTAATACCTCCTGTAAAACAAACTTTTAAAACAAACTTGCTAAAAAGTTAAATCAGGTTTATTTGAAATTTACCCCGAGTGCAGGAGACACAAAGTGGCCCCAAGGTGGCAGCAGAGGAAAGAGGTGGAAGGGATAGAGCATCTTTTAGCCCCTCTTGTTAAAAAATAAAAGGAATGTAAATATTTGTATATGTATAACTGAAACACTATGCTGTACACCAGAAATTAATACAGTGAGCCAACTATACTTCAATTAAAAAAAAAGAATCATTTAGTAAAATGCCAGTTTACCTGCTGAGGGAAATATACACAGGGCTTTACTCAGTGAATTTCACATTCACCGGCAAGGCATAAAGGTAATATATAAAACACGGCAGGAGACTTTGGAATGAGATAGAGGAGGTGACTGTACTGTGTTGTGAATGCAGCAAGTACCACTGAACTGTACACTTTAAAATGTTTAATTTCATGTTATGTGAATTTCATCTCAAGTTTTAAAAGTATTAGATAAAAACAGTAGAAGATTATCCATTTACCAAAAGAGAAACTTTGGGTTTATTTTTAAGCTTTCAACATTTGAGGGTAAATACTTTATAGCAATGCATTCTGTTGTCTTTCATGTATATAAATAAAACCTTGGAACTAACAATTTTAGGAGAAAAATTGAACTTCTTCTGTCCAGAAGTTTTAAATGCTACTCCAAGTTCTTACTGGGAATACTAATTCACAATTACAAGAGCTCTTATCTTAATAGATATAAATTATTATGAATAAGCCCCCTGGTTTGGCTTTATACAGTTATTCAAAACTTGTTGGGATACTTTGAAAAGGAAGAGGTTTACCCATTAGCTGAACATTACATTCTAAAACGCATGTGCTAGTTGGAGGTAATCAGTTTTTCTAGGAGGAAGAAAAAAGATGTGCATTTCTACTTTTTCTAGAAGGTTTATTTTTTTTAAGCCCTTTTGCCTAGAATAGCCATTGTGACTTTATATGTTCTGGCTCTCTTTTTATGTATGTTTATACAAGCCACTTGAAAACCCATCTTTATAAATACAGGCACACCTCATTTTATTGCGCTTTGCAGATACTGCAGGTTTGTTTTTTGTTTTTTTGGTTTTTTTTTTCAAATTGAAGGTTTGTGACAACCTTGCATCAGGCAAGTCTGTTGGTGCCATTCTTCCAACAGCGTTTGCTCACTTTCGTCATATTTTGTGTCTGTCACATTTTGGCACTTCTTGCAATATTTCAAACTTCTTCATTATTATTTTTATGGTGATCTACGATCAGTGATTTGTGATGTTACTGTTGCAAAAAGATTACGACTCACTGGAGGCTCCAGTGGTTAGCAGTTTCTAGCAATAAAATATATTTAAGTTAAGGTATGTACATTATTTATTAAGACACAACACTACTGCACAATAGACCACAGTATAGTATAAACATAACTTCTATATACCCTGGGAAACTGAAAATTCACGTGACTCACTTTGTTGTGACCCTCGCCTTACTGCGGTGGTCTGGAAACGAACCCGCAGTGGCTCCGAGGTCTGCCTGTATAGCTTTGTAAGTCATCTTAGATTCTTTGCTTTAAGTGAAATTATTTACGTTGAGGAGATTTGTAAACAATGTTTGTTTCTCTTTCTCTTTGCTAAAGTGGAGGTTATTGAAATTAAAAAAAATGAGCAAATTGATAATTCTGGGCCATTCTAACATACTGGTAAACAAGTAGTAGTAACAAGAGTAATACTGACTTGCATTTAATGTGGCGCATTATACGTTTCTAAGTGAATGCGTGCCCGCTATTCCGCGTGATACAAGGGTGTGAGTGGCTGTAATTATACATCGTCACGGCAGAATGTCTGAAAAAGTAAGGATCAGTCAGAACCGTGACCACTGGAGGTAATCACTGAATTGTATCTGTTGTAATAAACATGTTAAAACAAACATTATTATTTTTCTTTTCCCTTGGTCAATGCATATTAGAATTTGAATGACCTGGGGATTCTTTATCAGAACTATTCTTGTTGAGCATTTATACTTAACTGAAATAATCCCTTAAGGGAGGTTTTGTTTAAAACCTATAAACAGGAAATTGTGTACAAGAATATTTAATGAAATATGAAATTCAACAAGAATGATTAAGTCACTTCCCAAGTGGCTGTCACTTGTTAAACCCTGGTTTACCTGTCTTGTTACTATGACATTTCATTTTGAAGCATGTTTGTGTTGTAGCTAACTGTTCAAGTCTGGTGCTGACTGCTGTTCTTAGCCATCACAAAACACCACATTTGTGTAATTGGAGCTTCCTGCTGGTATCTGGAAATGGTGGGAAAGCTCAGCTTTGTATATTGTGTCCTATGTTTGATGGTCATCTGGATTCTGCGAGATGATCAGGGCAGACAGCACTATCCCTATTTTACGGCCCAGACGACTGCGGTTCAGAAAGATTCAATAACTTGCCTACGGGACCACCAACTAGTCAGTGGAGAAGCTGTTACCAGGCCCAGGGGTTTCCTTCACTGGCCTGGCACTTCCCTTCCATCCGTAACCACAGGTAAGAGAGTGGTTGTATCTTCAGGCCCCATGATCTTATGACTCAGCACCTGGGCACTTCCCCCCACCACCCTGGTCAGGTGTTAGCAGGCTCCCAGGCAGTCTGTGTATTGAAATGAATGACTCTGTTGAAAGATAACCCTCCAATCATTATCCTTTCTTTCGGGCGGATTACCCTGCACTTCACAACACACTCCATGCTCACTCATTCAAGACTCGCTTAGATCCCAAGTAACTGAGAGGGAGCAGTTACCTTCTCCGCGCTTCCGCCTGGCTGATAACCAGTCACGCTCACCCTGATGGAAGTGGCCTGGGCTTTCGGGTCTGAACCACATGGGTCGCTGGCTCCCTCGGTCAGGTGTGCTGTTTCTGAGCTCCTGGGCCCGGCCTTGGTCTCGAGCCTCTTGAGATGTGGGCTGACCCTGGCCACCGGTTTGTGCCTGGACCCCAGGTTGTCTTGCTGCTGCTTGAGGGAACTGGGGCTGTCCATGCTCGCCAGCCCCGGGGTGCCTGCCCCGGCTCTGTACGCCAGTTTGGGTGAACTCTTTGATCCTGACAGCTCCTTCCTTCCCGAGCAGCCAGGACTGCCCTTGCGGGGCTCTGAAGGGGCCAGCAGGTTGGAAAGGGTGTCCCCCATGCCCCGTGGGATGCTCTCCTGTAAGTCTGGCGAGCTGCCAAGGAGAGGCACTGAGGAGGCCTTGCTGACTGGCTTCTGGAGCTGTTCCTCTTGGTTGATACCCACAACCTTGGAAGAGGCAGTCAAGACATGTGTAGAGTTGTCCTCTGTCAGAGGCCTGCTGGGACCGGAGAGGGTCCCTGGCAGGGAAATACAGTCCCCCTCGCCATCCAACTCTTCCTCATCGCTGGCATCATCCTCGAAGCAGCCCACCCTCCTCTGGCGCAGGAGAGGATTTCGGAGGACCTGTGGGCTCCCAGGGAGGCTGGCTTGTCTGGCGATTGTCACCTGCTTGTGGAAGAGCCCAGAGGTCCGCTGGCTTCCCAGACACACAAGGCTGTTGGCCCTGGCTTTTCCTGGTTCCTTGTGAGCTGGCGGGGGGTGGGGAAAGAAAAGTCAAATGAAATAGCTTCCGGCTGGCGTGGTTTTTAATCTAAGCCTTCTCATCACACACGAGCGTTTCCACGTTCACAAATGCCAGCTACACACCTTCTGGCCTCTAGACACCAGGCTTGAATGATATGGTTTCTGGGGATCAGCACAGAGCAGACAGCCAGCTTCCCTCTCCTCTTCCTACTGGCCTCCCTTTTGTGTTTTCACCTTTTTTTTTTTTTTAACCTCAATCTCTGGATTGTTTAACTTAAACATGTGTGCTGCTTAGAGACAGAAATGGATAACTTGTCAACATCCATGACATCTAACACATTGCTGGGTTCAAACCGAATGCTGCTGCTGAGAACTGCTTGGTGGGAGGCTGCCCGGGGACCACCGAGTCCCACACGCCTGTGCCTTCCTGTCACCTGAGGTCCTTCCTTCATCTGCAAAAGGGGGGCTTGATTCATGGATGCATACGCTCCAAGAGCACAGGGCACTGAAGCCTGAGATTACACATGATTTATAAACTCCAACCTGGGAAGGGAAGGAGAGTGTGGGCTGCTCTGCAAACTCTTTGCATCTTGTTAAATGTAGTGAAATATTACACGGGCTTCCGCCCTGCAGTGCTCCCATCAGAGACTAGAGGAAGCACATCAGTTGCTCCAAGTGAGAGGGAAGGTCCCCGTCTGCCTTGCCGGAGACGGGGGTGGATTTGCTTCTTCAGCCATTAGAAATGAAACCACCCAGCAAAGTGGGAGATCAATCTGGTGTCTGTCGGATCATTATTTCAGATTATACTGAGAAATAATCAATGAGGTTTCATTTAAAAACTCGTTTGGTAACATTTGCTTCTTACAAGTTCTGACTTTTTCACTTGCTTCCTTCTAAAGACAATGAAGTTAGGGCCCAGTGAGGGGAGGAATTTGGCTAGGATTCCCCTAAAATATAAGGCCATCAGGTTGTCAGCCATAATCTGATGCCACAAATTTCAAGACTCCACTGTGTAAGTAACATCTAAAGGAAGGTGGGTTTAGCCTCCTTCAACACGCTGGGTACAGAAGTGGGGGGCCGGTCATTAACAGCGGGATTTCCCAAGAATAAACTCTGAAGGTAGCTGGGGTGGGAAGGTGGCTTCTACTCAGTGAGAGGCATGGTTCCCAGTTCTCTTTCCACTTCCTAGCACTGTAATATGTGCTCCGTCGTGGCCGGAGTCAGAAAACAGTCCTTGCTTACGGGAGGTGCCGGGCAGTGGGCTGCCGTCCACGGAGGTGCTGCAGCCACTTCCCGGGGGATCCTCGTCCTCAGAGCCGGCCACCACGAAGTCTGACAACAGGCCTGGGACATCTTGCGCAAAGTACTGAGAGAGCTCAGAGTCAGAGGTCAGGGAGTCCTGTTGAAGACGACAGTGTTGGATGAGAAAAAAGGTGGGTCAGATGCGGATTATTTTAAACAGTAATTATGTCCTATCCTTTCCGGGAACACTTTGTTTCAACCTATAGTCGCTCAAAACAGCTGTGATAGTAAACACCCACTTCCACTTACTTTAGGATGGCTAAATTAAACAATGAATGAATTAAAAGGCAATGGTTGCCAGACGATGTTTTTAAGAAATTTTTTTTGGCTGTGATCAGAAAAGCCACAGCAGCAATACACCAACCACCCCAGGAAAAACACTGAGGGAAGAGAGAGGAAGTAGAATGGAATTCCAAGCCACTGGTTCAGCCGATGGATGAAACAAAAAAGCAGGAGAGTTTGAATCCTGTCCTCCGATCCACTGGGAGCTGGGAACAGCCAGCTGAGAAAGATAACACTCTCCCTCAAGTTGCAGGTTCCCCCCAAACTGACCCGGGGCCCCCTTTATATTGGAGCAGCTCTTTTTCAAACTATAGCTCAGTTTTTTAAAATGTTGTTGCTCTGTTCTTTTCCTGGATAAGTATTTAATAAAAGAAACTCTCATTTGTATATTTGTTCTCAAATAAGCACTGCTGCTGTTTTCCTGTGTAAAGTGGCCAAAATGAGTCACGGACAGAAATACAGGCCGGGCCCTGCAGTTTGACTTATGGGCTCCAGGAATTGGGTCGTGGGCCGGCTGAGCGAGGCAGCAGTGTGCCTTGACTCACCTTTTTTGCAAGAGAAGGACTCTTCAAGGGGGTACCTGTTGGAGGAAAAAACACACTATGTTGTCAAAACAATGAAGCTTAAGTCCTTTTAAAGAGGCTTACATCCTTAACTGGAAAAGGAGCCAAGCATATTAAACGAAACCTTCTTTGCTTGACAGGCAGCGATGGGCCGCGTGCATGGATACAGGCATGCGTGCAGTCTACCCAGGTACCAAATTCCCATCCCAGCCTGCCTCCCTGGATTCTGCTCATGCTAAGACCTAACCCAGATGCTGCTGCCTCCATGATGATCCCGTTGGAAGAAACTTCTTCTGAATTTCAAAAGTACTTTATACTATCTGTACACCAATCTCCATATGCATAATACAATTTAATTATAAGTGGATGCACCTCATCTTTCCTCAGCTTTTTACCTGTCACTGATCTGGCCCCGCAGTGCTCAGCACCAGGCTCTGGGAAGTGTTCAGTGGTATTTGGGAAATGGATTGAAGGATGAATAAACAAAGGAACACCACCTCCAAAACTCATGAAAAAACCAAGGAGGGGGACTGAATATCTATTTTAGTTTTCAGCTGAAGGACAAAAAGACTCAGCATTGAGATTTTAAATTATATTCTACAAGCAAAAAGTTCTTGGGCATGAGGATCATGGCTTAATGAAATCTTTTATAAATGATCGAGTGGATATGTTGGGATTATGAGAGGACAGCATTCAGGCAGGTCAGGAGAATGAGATGGTTGAATAAAGAGCCCATTATGGCTGTGCTCACTTTCAATATATTAATTATGGATGCAAATAATTAGGGGATTTCATGGTTGCCAAAAAATTGTATGCCTTCCTTTTCCTCTGACAACCAGTAACTCATGTCTCAGGTTCCTCCCAACATCAATCTTAACATCAGTAATATCTCGAGCTCAGACACGTTTGCCAAGTCCCTCTAGGTTTCCTTGCTACAGGAAACATTACTTTGCAAGCTTTATGCAAAGTTTCATATTTTAAATTCATCTGAAATTCTTACTAACTCAATCCTTCTCTGCCTGAACTTTCCACTTAAGAAGGTGGGGGAAAAAATCATGATTTTTGCAGCCTCTGTTACCCTTCTTAAGTTGAAACTTTTAATTCATGTAAAGAAATCCCAGGTTTTCAGATGGACTGTACTCTGTGTCTACCAGAACGACTGGTCTTTTGGTAGCACTTCACTTCCACCTAGAACATTTCAGATGGTTTGCACAGAAACACCTGAAATGCTGCTAACTCATTTTGGCAAAGTATCTTAAAGCCGTATAAGAAGCATGCATGGTTGAACTTTAATAGAGCACATCCAGTAACTGCAGAAATCAAAATCAGCAGCTAAGAGAAAGCATGGAATCTCTGACAGCTACTTCTGCCAAACCTGATAATTACCAAGACTCCAGTAATACTGCGCAGGGGAGTGCCCTCGTGGGGAACTTAATGAGAAACTCTTCTGAATGTTGAATGAAGATGTGCAATTACAGTACCTGAGCCAGGAGAGGAATTGGCCTCTTTGCTCTCCTGATAAGTGCTGCGTGCAATCACTTCATCCATTTCCTGCTCAGAAACCTGATTGTCAGCAGAAACCACAAATTAGATGGTTTTATTCCTTTATTTTTTCCCCCCAATAAAAGTAGCTAGGACCAGAGTCAGAGGTTGGAGCGCAGACAGAGGAAAACTGCAGGGTCAAAGATTATGACCACCCCCTGATGCACTAATGCAGGGCATGTAAGAAGTATGGCTGGAGGGGGAGGGTATAGCTCAGTGGTAGAGGGCATGCTTAGCAGGTTTGAGGTCCTGGGTTCAATCCCCAGCACCTCCATTAAAATAAATGAATAAATAAATAAACAAACAAACCTAATTACCTCCCCGCCCAAATGAAAATAATAATGAAAGAAGCATGGTTGGGTTACAAATTGCTTCAAACAACGTGTTCAAAACAAGACCTTCAATTGCTTCCCAAGTTCACGAAGCAAAGCTTCCAGCTCTGGTTACCAACAACATGGCTGATACCTGCCTCTCGCCGGACCACTCACTTTAAATTCTTTTTCCCTGAACTTTAAACAATTTCAAACCTATGTGAAACTTGCAAGAGTAGCCCAAGAATAGTATACCCTTCACCTGGACTCACTATTTTTTAATATTCTGCCACATTTATGCCCATGCTGTCTTCACACACACACGCAGCTATAACTTTTATTTATAAACCATTTGGGAGTTAGTTGCAGACATCACGACCCTTCACTTGTAAATATTTTACCATGTATTTCCTAAAAACAAGGACATTCTCTTTAACCCTGCTACTATTATCAAATTCAGGAACTTTAAAGTTGATACAAATGGCTGTCTAATACATCACAGTCTTAATATCATCCTTCAGAAACACTATTCAAAGTGTGTCTGTAGACTGGGAATAATTCACAGAGAGTTTGAGGCCAGCCTGAGATGAGATAGAGATTTTCCTCGAGAATGCAAATCAACTCTCAGTTTCTTTCATCAACAGTGTCTTTTGCTAGGGGGAAGATATCAAATGAACTAAACAGTGTGCAGTGATGTGACCGAGTTACATCTGGTGCCCGCTCCTTATCTTGTGGTGGACCTTTAGCGAACTGTCACCAACCTTCTTGCATAATAATGCTTTATAGAAAAAAATACTGTTTTAGGCGGGCGGTTGGGGGGGAGGGTGGAGAATGCAGAATTCAGTTCAGGATCTAGTTCTTATGTCTATTTAGTTTCCTTTAAGCCAAAAAATTCTGAGCCTTTATCTTTCATGATACTGATAATTTGAAAGAAACCAGGCCAATCCATTTGTCATGCTTAAATTTAGATTATGCATTTGGGGCAGAAAAACTACAAAAAGTGTTTCCTTCTCAGTGTATCACTCAGAGTCAGCATGTTTCATAAATGGTGACAACCTAGACCACCTGATTCGGGTGGAGTTCACCGGAGCTTTCCTCAGGACACACTGTTGGTGTTGTCATCAGCGAGTCATGTCAGGGGATCCTTTCAGATTCTGTCACTATCCTGTTCCCCAATACATTTTCAATCAATTGGTTATTCTTGCCTCAATTAGTTATTATGACGAAGATTTCAAAATAGTGATTTTATAACTCTCTTTTCCTTCTGTATTTATTGGTATGATGGTACATTCATGGATTCCCCACCCCCATCAGTTGTTATCCATAATTGTAATCATTCATGGAAAGATTTTTTAAAAGCCTGACATATGCTGAACTATAGTTTAAAAGACAACTACATGACTTGTATAGTTTCTTTTTTAAAGGTGAAAATATTTTAAATGTAGAATGGTAATGTCACGTACTAAAATAACATTGAGCATAATGTTATTGGATTATATTATGTATATATGCTCTGTTTGGATAAGCAGAGCAATTTGGAAAAGGAAATTAATATTTCGACACAGGATTCAGCATTACACTTTAACCTAACAGATGAACCATTATCACATCACGGCGTTTGGGTAATATTTTCTAGGAGACTTCACAGGAAATAAAATACGTACACACACGCACACGGGCACCCCCCCAACCACACACACACCCACACATACCTTCAGAAAGCAGAGTCATTTTGTATAAATGAGCCAGTGAAAACACCAGCTTAAGCACAGTGGCTGCAAATCTTTCAACGTTGGTGATGGTTTTTCTGAGTGGGAGAAAAATGGTTGGGGCTTGAAACAAGTGAAAGATGTCCTGGATAACTAATCGTGCTGGAAGCCCCAGGACCAATTAACACTGGGCCACTATGACTTCCTTCTGCTTAAACATAAGCTAGAGGCTGCTACCCAAACAGGTCCAAATCAGCTCATCTAGACCTGCAGGGTTTGAATATCCCAATTGGGCAGCCACCGCTCCAGTCATTATGAGAAACAGAAGAGAAGAAAATCCTTGTGGTATTTCTCTTGGAACAACATGAAAACTAAGGAAGCACATACATTTAGTATCAAAATGGACTACTGGCATGAAATGCTAGGGTAAGTGGGACAGAAATACATTAAACGTAGAATGGAATCTTGACCAAAAGGAAAATATCGTATGAGGTTACAACCAAGAACACCGTGTTTACCTAGGAGGAAACGTGAAATCCAGTCAAATACCAAAATTGGGTTTCGCTGGACCTGTCTCCAAACACCATCCTGGTGACCCTTTTACTGCGCTAGAAACATGAGCCACCGACGTGTTCCACAAGATCCCAGACCACCAGTCCATCGAGATTGTTATGCTTTGCGCTGAAATGCCATTTTGATGTTTGATTGTGTTGGCAAATTAGGCAGATACTTTGGGCTGAGCTTAGGCAGACCTCCGAACAAATCGTGACCTGTGTTAGGCTGGAATGGATTTTGATGTCAGGCCTGTCTTGAGGCCAAAGACTGCAAACCACGGAGAACTTAATTTTCTGTAACGCTGCAGAGGGCTGTGCTGGGTCAGCCACAGCTTGTTGGACTGCTCCCTAAGGTGAGCCGAGTGTGGCCATGTGGGTGGTGGAATCCAAGAGAGGACCCTGGAGGGAGGCGACGTGGTGTGAAAGTGACCCAGAGAGGGCCACGGGGTCAGTAGGGGAACAAGGTAGAACAGATTCTAGGGGAGCCACGGAACAGAAAGGAGAAAAATGGGCAGTGACAAGTAGTAAACAATGGGAAAAGGTAGAAGCGGGACTTGATTTTCTATTAATGCTATTTATCCAAGAAGTTTTAAAATAAGACAGTTTTGAGAATGCATGCAGACAAGAGAAGACAGTCTCAAGGAAAAAAGTAGTGAGGCTGAGTTTGAATCAATTAAATGGCAACCTCTGTCCAAATACCATGATTGACATCCCCTTCCCAAATCAAGGCACGGAGTCGTGGCTGGATAGCGCTTATGTGGGGGAAGCAGACAACAAATGAACACCACTGAGACAATGAAAACGACCCCATAAAGTTAATACACTAAAGAAATCTCAGATGTGGCGTGTGGGAGCACCCACCAGGTCTCCCAGAACACACTTCTCCCTCTTAAAATGGCACACAAGTCCATCCAGCACAGCAGCCTGTGACCATTCAGGATATAATCAAATAATGCTGTATTTGGCATATATATGGATGGCCATATGACAGGCGTGGGAAGAGCTAATGCTCTTAATGAGTATTTTGAGTTGCTGAAAGGTCACATTTTATAAAATGCAACCTGATTACCATGTTAGAGGCAAGCTAATTTGAAAAGATGGAGTACTCAAAAACAAGAACAACAAAAAAAGAGTGCTTGAAGTGGGTTAAGTTGAACTTGCTGAAGGTCCTGTGGTTAGTTTAAAAAATTAAAAGCAATTGCATAAGTGTCGAAGACCAAGTAAAGCAGAGGCCAACAACACAGGGTCTGCAATGTACCTGCAAGTTCGGTGTGGGTCGACAGTGTGATACTGATGCTGAAGGAAAACTAGTGGGCTCGTAAGGAGTATTCTGCTCAGTTCAAGGATGGTCTGGACAGATAATCTAGCTCAACGCCCTTAGGTTTTCTTGATGCAGGACCTCAAAGAGGTTAAGAATCTCACCAGACATCAAACAGCCAGCTGGGGGATACTCAGAAGCCAGCACTCCTACCTTCTGCACCTTTTACACACATTTTAAATTCACCAATAATATTGTCAACACTTTCTTTTCTTGGGGGAGGGGGAGAGGTAATTCGATTGATTATTTTATTTAATGGAGTTATGGGGATCGAACCCAGGACCTTGTGTATATACTAAGCATGTGCTCTACCACTGAACTATACCCTCCCCCTGTCAACATTTTCTCACAAATTTTTCCAAGTGTGAAGATGAAGGAGTCCAGATCCATATAATTCACTTCCCATGCCTATTAGTTACCTGGTCACTGTGTGACCACAGGCTGATTCCCATCCCCAGCTGGGTGAACTGTCTCACAAAGTGTATGCACTGTCAGAAGGACATATGTGTCATGGCTACTAGACAAATAGCTGTCTTCAGACTCAGAACAGCACAAAATTTTTCACCTTTGGATTAGGGTGCCGGCCGATTACCAGGCGAACAGGTCCTGGGGGGCATTTGCTCAGGATGGCGTGGACTTTGCTTAAAGCAGCATGGCGAACGTTGACTGAGTTCACTTCCAGGATTTGATCTCCACGGCTAGAGAGGGCAACATAAGCAACAGTCTGTGGTAACAGGTAGCTTTTTACAGGATTTCCTTCTAGGAGAGGTTTATAATATGAAACCTTTTCTGAATACTCTGAACAAGCAAATAACATGCTTTCATCTCTGCATACATATACAAAAGCAATACACTCACGTACACACATTAGATTTTGAATTGGCAAAGGCCATTATGCATATCTATCTGCATTTTCAGAAGCAGTAAAGTTAAAAAAAATTGATAGTAAGGACAACACTGAGGCTCCCATTTCCTGAGCACATCGTGTCTGCCAGGCACTATACGGATAAATTTACGTAACAATGCTTTGAATAGCTATTATTATTCCCATTATGTAAATAAGGCCACAAGCGCAGAATGGTCACCCACTGTTGAACTCAGGTCTGCCTATCTTCTGACTATCAAGTGACAGAGCCTTGACCACCATCAGTTTCTTTTTTCCTACCATCTTGAATTGATTATTGGAATATAATTTAAGGAGGAAATATCTGAAGCTCAAAGGTTATCCAAGAATTTGTAAAAACGTTTCAAATTTGAACAAATGAGAAATTGGGGACAAGATGCCCATTCTGACTTGAAAGTATAGGGAGAGAAGTCAGGACAAGAGAACAAAGACTCTTTATGTGGGGTTTGAAGAATGTTCATTTGGCAGGCTCCAGACATATGGGACCATTCAAGAAAGAAACATCATCTTGGGATGTCATTAAAGGATTTTTTTTCCTTGGGTTCTAAACGTATATTTTCTTTAATGTACTTTGGATGATTTGCTAAATTTTTTTTTTCATTTGGAAATTCACTCTGATGATTAACTAAAAACATAATATAATCTATTAACAAGGCCTCAAAATGGCAACCTCAAGGAATGTCATTTTGAGAATTCCTCAACTGCTCAAGGACTAAGAAGCTTAGCAGGGAGAAAGATGATACTGTTTGAACAGAGAGCTTTGCGTAATACATGTACATTCTTGTGAAGTTTAGGTGGGCACAGACCCATTGCAATTACTATATAATAGAACACCTAGACTTCTCTTGTGTAAACAGAATACCCATGCTTCAACTCGACTGGCTGGATTGAGAAATCGGACACGCAGTGATTTCAGACAATAAACATCTAGACATCACCACTCAAAAAGGAATGAAACAACAGGAAAGGTCCAGGAGATTATACTTAATAATAAAGGCCTCTTGTTCAAGGGCATGATTTCAGGACCTTCTTGTATCCAGTGATTCTGAACCATTTTGAGCAGTTCCCAGCATCTCATGTGAATTTTACATAAATGAATATAAAAGTGAAAGAAAATATTTGGATAAATATATCTATCTATCTAGAGTTGTATGGTGTCAAGTTTCTGAAACTGAACTTCTGGGTCCAAATAGAACAAAACAGGTAGGGAAAGCCAACATCGAGAGTTCTCGAATTCAATCAGATCTCATTTATATTCGCTTTTCATCTTTGGAGATGCTTTTAATTGTAATCCCAGCCCTATTACTGCAAATAATACAGACATTTAGAACCTCACAAAGAAATGTAATAGGGCAGGTATTTTACATGCGTATATATTCACATACTCGCAAACACAATGGAACCCCATACTTTCAGGTTTACAACGAACCTCAGATTACTCTCCATCTTGGCCACGGATCCTGGGGCAAGGCTGTGAATGTAGATGCCTGGAGGGCTGTTTTCTAAGGCCAGGCAGCAGGCTCCAATGCCTAATCCAACTCTGGGCTCTGTGGGAGGTATCAGTCAAAGAAAACAAAATTTAAAAAGAAAAGAAAAGCAGTGTGAGTGATTTAAAACCGCATTAATGTATACTTAGACCATTAACCATTTATTTTTGGACGAGACTCAGAATATAAATTCTGCCTTTGTCAACATGGCCGTATTCTGTTGATGCAATGAGCCCATGGCAGAACCAGGGGCTCACTATGGACTGTGGACTAGTCAGTGGCCCACCCTCTGCTTTGTCTAAAGAGCCTCCTCAAATCTGTTTTTGGAGACAAGCAGAGTCCAAGGAACATTTATTTATTCCGGATGTGAACTTCAGGGTTTGTGTTTTTGTTTTTGTTTTGTTTTTTGCCTCTCTTTTAGCAACAAATCTCTTGGTTATTTAATTGCTCATCATGTTTCTACAGTAGGTGGGGAGGACCGGGAAACCAAGATTAAAAGCAGTGAGATTTGGTGTCACCCATGACTTTTAGTTACTGGTGTTAACTGTAGTCTTAACCATATTCTTCGTTCTTTAAAATGTTAGCTCTAGAATTAAGCTAGTCAGTGACGTTTTTTAACATGAGTCTCTGACACACAGTGATTCATCTGGAGAGAGCTGTTAAAGGACTTTGTGCTACTGGTAACTTCCCTTCTGTATGGTTAGGCCACTCAAGATGGCTGTTCTCTTGCTCTCCGTAAATCCCCTGCTGGGTCCACCAGTGTCTGCTTCACATGCACCCAGCTCACATGACTTTCCTGCCTACACATTCACCTCGGACTCAGCTAGTGATTGTTCTTATCAAACGGGCGGTGAGGGGTGTGACCCTCTGCTGGTTTCCCTGGTAACAAATGAGCCAACCTGACATCACTTCCCTCTATAACTGCTAACCTTCCCCTTCCCCCAGGAGCCAAGACCACCACGACGTCCTGCTCTTGGTCCACTGCACACAGTGGGGTGTTGCTCTAGGGACTTACTTAAGACATGTAAGCTCCCCCTACCCACTAAACCATTGATGATTCTGCACTGACTCCGGGCTCTTTCTTGGTCTTGGCGCTGGGTGAGTACACGCCTTGTAGGCCTGCGGGGTGCAGCCCAACACCTTCACTTTGGTAAGATGACTAAAATCTTCACTTTTGATCCCACGGTCCACTTAGAGAATGCCCTCCATTGTTGATAGCAGATTGTTCCAAAGGGCCAATTCATAGGAAAATATAAAAAGCTAACCTAAGGATACATTACACATCGTTACTTAAGAGAATGTAAGGAAAGCGAGGACAAGCGGGTATCACCTTTGTTGAGGGTTACTTCCATGACAATTCTGTCCTTGGGCCCCGGGGCCTTTCGACCCAGGGACGAAGAACCGCCCTCATCAGCGCCTCCCGCCGAGGGTGCCCCACTGGCGTTGAAGCTTGGGGAGCTAGATCTGCTCATGTGTGTGGGTGTCGAGCAGGGCGTGAGGCTCGGGCTCACGAGCTTTGTGCGTACCGTTAACACAAATAATCCACTCCGGATTTGCTGCGAAAACAAGGAGAAAGTAGGCTAAAACATTCAGACTATCCTGTATCAAACAGTTAAAAAAAAATCACCAAACCCCAACCAGAAGGAAATAAAGAAAAACAAAGAAGATAAAGGAGATCAATAAGAATGTCGTTACCTTAAAGGTATGAATGGCTTCTTGAAATGTCAAGCCCTTGATTGGTATTCCATTTACATCCAGGATTTCATCCCCTAGTGACCAAATTTGAGAATTATATTAACATCAAGCTTTCGTTTACTGGAATCTAACTGCTTGGTCAGTACCAGAATAAGATACCATATGGTCTCTGATTTACAACTCTATAAAATGAATTTTACTGTTCCAGCCTACTTTCATTTGCTTAGCTCCCAGGAATGTCACAGAATGGGACAGTAAATGACAATGCATATTCTTTTACAGTAATTCTGTATCTCCATCTTGAATTAAAACAACTTTAGGAGGCATCAAGATTTTATTCTTTAGCCATTGCCAAGTCTGATAATAGATGTCCTTCATTTAGAGATCAAACTATGAAACCTGAATAGCAAGTCTTTTCTTCCATAGTCTTCCTTCTAAAATTTAAGCCCACTGGCAAGGAAGCATGAACACATATAACGTGTGACAAGCCACTCCTGTGTTTGCAGGAAGACATGCTCCCTGAGCCTGGAGAATCATCG